>NC_080021.1:119644505-119952135 GCF_030020395.1 Manis pentadactyla | reverse complement strand
ATACAAAAAGGAGCACTTGTGGATGGGGTGGGCTGTCACGTCAGTGATGCCTCAATGTAGATAGAATGTCCATAATCTGTGGCAGGCCTTTAAGAGTGAGCTCTTTTTTTAAAAATCCCTGAATAGTTATGAGGCATAGAAATAAGAAGTGTTAGTTGGGAGAAAGCTCACTCTGGCTTCATCTTTGTTTTGAAAAGAATGGAAAATACTTGCAAATAAAGGCATATGGAGTACTTTATCCATCTTGCAAAAAATTGTACTCACAGCACCTGATTGAGCCCTTGCTAACAGGTTTACTTTACTTACTGATTTCTGGAAATAAAGCAGACACAAAACTGTACCATTTAGGGAATCCTTGTGAAGGGGTGTAGGTATAGTATTAGATGTGTTTCTCTGTTGCTTGGATAACTCGTGTCTTAGACTGTCATCTTGATTTTAAGCTTCTTTTCTTAGGTTTCATCCCTTTTTTCAGCTTTCCCATTGCCTACCTTAGTTTGAGTGTGAGAAGGCTTGGCAAACATTTGTCTAACTGCAGAATTCCTCCACATTCCTTAATTTTCAAGTTTAACATTCTTTTCCCAGACCGTGCACTGAAGGCCTCTCACCCATCTCCCAGCCTCTTGCCTGTCCATCACAGTGACCAGGATCTTTCATATCAGCTGTGCTGCCCTGCCCCAGTGATGCAGGCAAATTAATGTAGACACATAGCCCGTTATGAAGTAAATCAGTTTATTCTACTAATTGGTTGACAACATTAGGCTTGATGGGAATGGTGCCTCATCTGCAGCATCGCCATTACTTTGAGTCTTGGTGAGCTCACTCGAGATGCAGCTTGGTTCTGATGGCCATTCCCACGCCTGGCAGGAGTGCTTGAGCTGTGACCATCCCTGGTATTCGTTTTCTGCTTTCAGAGCCAATCTGCAGCTGAGGGGTGAGGTCAGGAAGGTGCCAGCTGCAAGTTTCAGGGGTGGGGACACCAGGAAGGTTCAGCAAGGAAGGTGTTGGCTGCTAGCTCTTCTGGGGAAGGGGGTCCTGTGGGGTGGCCTGCTGGCCTACTGGCCTCGGGTGAGGGAGGTGATGTGCAGAACAGGGTTAGAGACCGTGGAGCTGCCGAGTCTGGAGTGGAGGAGAGGCTGTGCATCGATGTTCTGGGAGATGGGACTGATTGCTTGTTTGGCTTACATTGGTGATCATCCACACATTCCAAGGCTTCAGTTTATTCTAAAGGCAGAATAAAAAGATATGAAGTGTTTTGTTTTTGTTTTGATTTTCAGAGAACATGTTAAGAAAATAACCCTTCCTTCCTTACCATGGTGAGAGCCAAGCGTGCTCCTGTGGCACATGGTGTACGGCTGTGTGCGGGCTCTGCACCCCTGCCTGAGGGCCCGGCGGGCCACACACCAGCACCTCTGCGACCTCAGGCAGTTCCAGAACCTTCCCTGGCTTGCTGCAGTCCGTGTGAGAGACACTCACAGGGCTCACGGGGAGACCATCACGGCACATTTGTGAAAGCCCAGCATGCTCTGTGGTGCACGTATGCAGCAGGTATGCACGGGTGTCCATTTCTACACCATCCATTAAGACCTGATTAATTAGAGAGTAAGAATTAAAAATATGAGTTGAGTAGTTATTTTTGTTGTACCTAGCTGACTGACCTTGGGGAAGGAATGGTTAGCAGACAGCTGTGATGTGGGTAAAATGATGATGGCATGTGGTGCTGACTCCACACTAAGGTGTGGCCCTAACCTCCCTGCCAGGCTGGGACCCTCACTGTTGTTGTTCTCAGTGTACCCCAGGCTCACTCAGGACGCACGGAAAGGTTAAGAAACTTTCCTATGTTGGGAAAAGGAGGAACTGGTACTCGTATGTCCATTGTCTGGCCCCAGGCCCAGGGCCTTGGCTCAGAAAGGTAGCCCAGAACTGACCTTAGCAAAAAATAGACTTTACAAGCACTTTAGCATTTTTCTGCTGATAGGATCAGAGTAGAGACAATGTGGTGGAGTGCAAGCACCCCGGGGAAGGAGCCCTTATTAGTCCAGGATACATAAGCCTGAGGAAGTCACTTTCCTGCGATAGGCCTCGGTTCTCCTCCTATTCTGAGCGGTGATTTACGCTGGAACACGGGGAGTGTGTGAGCAGCTCTGGAACTGCAATGGGGAGTTCCTCTCTGGGCCTCACAGAAGGACCCCTCCTTCAGGCTGCGTCAGGCAGGAGAGCTCTTCTGCGTCCAGTGCCCTCCTCCCCCTTCATATTCAGATGGCTCTTCCTTGCTTTTTGATACCTTTTGTTCCCAGCACTACAACTTCCATCTTAACCAGAAGTCACCCAACACACTGCAAAGGCTGCCAATTCTGGCCTGGTGTTTTAGGTCTTTCATTCAAGGCACCAGCTTCAGGGACTCTGTAAGGGGAGGCTGTCTCCATGTTTCCTTCTGAGGTGTTTCTGTTTCCAGGTGTTCATTGTGCTTGGGAGCATGTCTTTGTTTCTTTATTAAAACAGAGCAATTCTTCAAAGCCTCGCACCTGCCCTGCTTTCAAGTCTTTCAGTTCCTTTAAAGACTGCTGTTTTTGTTGTTGTTGTTGTTAAGTTATAAAAGTAGTACCTACTCATGGAAAAATAAAGTAAAAAAGTGTATGAAGTGGAGGGAAAAAAAAGGCCTGAATACCACACCCTCTCGCTCCCTCAGAAGATAAACACAGTTATCTTATTTTTTGGCTGCATCCTTCCAGAAAGTCTCTGCACATATATGAGCATTTTAAAACACCCACATACACAAATGGCTTCTTGCTATACATGCTATTCTGCCAGTGTGTCTTGGATATGTTTCCATACCTGCAAATATAGATTGACTTCATCTGTTAACAGCTCCTTGGTAATTACGGGACACTTTCTTAAAACTCCCCTATTTTTTTTTGGTTCCAAAAAAAAGATGCTTTGGACACATTCCCGTGGTTCTCCCCATACAACTTCCTGTTTTCATGCTCTTTCGGTTCTGCTGCTTTTAGGAAAAAAGTTGCATTTGGTAATGTCACCCACTCTTGACATTCTGTAGCTTTTGATTGCCTAGGTTTGTGTTACCAGTTGCCTTTTTGATAAGGAAGGGGCAGGTCACAAAACTCGAGCTGGATCTACAGAGGCAAAAACAGTTAATAATGAAATTGAGCGTCAAGACATAGAGTATGACCTTTTATTTAAAACCTAAACCAGAGCCTGCAACTCAAGGGGCCTCCGGGGTTTGGCCAACCACCTGGGCTCCCCACTTGAGCCTTATCCTTCTGCCGTCAGCTTTCCCCTGAGCTCTCTCTCGCTACAGGGAGCTGTCTGTTCACCATTTGGATTTAATAGGAAGTAAAACGGCCCTCAAACAATGCATCAGAAAAATCACAATCAGAATTATAGTTGACTCCTTACATTTGAACCAATGTAAATATTAAAAATGTTTCATGACTGTGTAGTTTGCTAGGTTTGTGTTCTAGAGCTGTACACTACCAACTATTCATACTTCTTTGAATCACTATTATTAGCTTTTGCCTGCTTAAGAGTCTCATTTTCAAAACACACATTTTTAACTAGCCCATTTCTAATTTCTCTCTAAAAGCAGCACTTCTGAGTTTTATCTACCTGGCGTAAATGCCATAGACACTGCTATTGGCAGCATTAGTTATAATTCTGTGTCAAGCCCTTTATTCCCCTTTATTCCACCCCAGATTACTTTTGTTCTCTGGTGCAGCTTGTGCCCACCCCATAAAACCAAAGCTAGTTCCCTCATTCTAAGGGAGCCTGAAGCACATGGGGGAAAGGCAGGCCCTCCAGGCCGCCTCCTGGTGAAGGCGTGCTGGCCCCTGGAGCTGGCTGCTGGGTGTGGGCGGGTGGGGCATAAGGAGGCCCAGGAAATGAAATAGGTAATGTCAGCCAAGAGCTGGTTGCTGGACTTACTAGATGATTCTTCTTTTTCAAACTGACGGTGTTGTGCATTTTTAAGTCTCTCATGTTGAAGTTTGAATATAAGTGCCCAGTATTCTGAGTCTGAGCACTGGACGTCTTCTCTGCATGTTGGCAGTTCCTGTCACACTGTAGGTGCCAGTTGCCTGTGTGGGCAGCTAGTGGGAAAGTGGGTTTGGGACCTTTGCTGGCACTATTGAGGCAGAACACGGTGCTCAGACCACCTCTACTGGCCGTCCTCCCCAAGGGTGAACACCTCCTGTTTGGCCTTCGAATCTTCTCGCTACATTTGCCCTTTGCCCCTCGTTTTACCCTGATCCCAGTACTTGACATTGTTTACCTATTCAGGTCTCATGTGATTGTGTGTTTTTGTACCAAATTTAGAAGAAAAATGTTGGCTTTGTGCCTGGGGGCAGCCAGGGAGAGAGGCCATCCCAGTGGGGACGCTCAGGAAGCGGATCACAAGGGCACTTTGCCTGGTGGTCCCTGCAGCCGGTTACCATAACTTGTGGGTTTGCAGTGTTGAAAAATAAATACCATTCGCAGAAATTGCTCTGAGTTTCGCCCCTAAGGCTCCTTTGAATGGGGAGAGGCTGAGTGTGGACTGACAGGCCCAGGCCTGGAATCGTGGCCTTGGCTGGTCCTGCATTTGTGAGGTGGGAGCCAGGCGTGAGAGGTGCCCTCCTGCCCTGCGGCCTGGGCAGGGTGGTGTGACCACAGTTTACTTTCCCATGAAATCCAACAAGGCCTGGTGATGTATCAGAAGGAAATCTGTTTTTCCAGCTTTGGTGACCAGGGACTGCTTCCATGCCAAGTAAGCTCGGGACCTAAGGGGGTGGAAACATTTTTAATATCTACATTCCTGGATTGTCAGTGGGATGTCTGTTGTTTTAGATCCCCTGTCTGTCCCCTCTCTCCTGACCCTCTTGTAGTTTGATGAGCTGTAGTCACCATGTAGGAGCTTCTCATTTATGTGGGGGCATGCAAGCCAGGTGCCTCTGACCACAGCGGATACAGGGGCATGCGTTCTTGTGTACTTATTGTCTCATGCATTAGGTATTTACCTAAACATCTACATACTATGTATATTTGATATCTAAATATTCTCTACCTGTAGTATTTGTTTGGGGAAATAAATAAGCTCTGTGGACTGTTGATCTCAGGAAAATGACAACTTATTCAAAAATAGTCTTAAAAGCTCCTATGGAAAAGCAGAGGGTCTTGAATGTGTTGGTGCTTGTTATAAACAAGTCACCAAAGAGGGCTATGACACCCAGATGCGGTGTTTTATCTCAAGCATTTGAGCTACTGGGTGGTCTCTCTTTAATAGGTCTCAAATAATGCCATGCGGTATTAATTTGATCAGTCTGTGTCCCTGCTCGTGAACTGTGTGCTGCCTCCCGTGATGTTCTCCTCTAGTAGAAGGGAGTGATTTTCTTTCTGGGGTTGCAGTAAATAGGTGTTCTGAACAGCAGACCACATTCCCAGATCTGCACTTGTTGACCTTAGCTGATGAGTGTGTGTGTTTAAATTAAGGGGGAAGTCCCCCTTTGTGCTTTCGGATTACTACTTCAGTAACATGGATGGAAAGACTTCCTCTTATTGGCCAGTGCTATAAGGGAGGTCACATTAATGTAACCTTTGCCTCCTAAGGTGGATGAGTGCATTATGGCTGGAATTTAATTTTAACAGGTTTTATCAAACTGCTAACAGATACTGAAAAATGTTTAATATGAGAGTCAGGGGCAGTAAATCCATTGCAGCCTTGTTAAAGTGCACAGTGCAGGGGCCTGTGGCGTGTGTGTTTCTGCCCAGGGACTTTTCATTACTGCACCATTTGGGGACACTGCTGTCATATCATAACTCTGCAGAGTAGGTGGCAGGCAGAAATGGTGGTGCAGGAAGGGTTTAACATCCTGTTCTTCCCTTTTCGGCAGAGGGTTTAAAGACCTATTCTTTTATCCATTTGTAGGTCATTTGTCTTTTCACGGAGATTTAAAAAAATCTTACCAGAAATAGGTAGGCATATAATATTAGTGTTAGCTGTGATGTGGCCTGGTGTCTTGAACCCTCCCATTTGCACTGCAGTTTTCCTTTCTGGCCCTTCATTTTTGACTCCCTTTCTGTTTTTTGCCCCCCTTGTCCTCCTATTTTTCCACTGTCTCCCTTGCCAAAATTATCTTTAGGACACTGGTGTGGCCACCTCTCTGACATTGGTGACTCCTGTCAGCACTGGGCAGCATGGCCATCAAAGTCCTTTGGCTTGCCGGTCCCTATCTGTCAGGCCAGATGGAACTTCTTGAGGGGAGGGCAGCTCCCATCTAAGTGGGGTTGGCAAAATCTGGCCCCAGATCTGGCCCTGCCATTGGAGCGTAGCCACACCCCTTCCGGCACGTATTGCCTGTGGTTGCCGTCACCACCGTGGCAGCGGGCATTGGTGTGTAGTTGCAACAGAGGCCACATGGCCTACAAAGCCAAACATATCTCCTATTTGGCCTTTACAAGAAAAGTTTGTAGACCCCTTACCTAAACCTAAAGGTATTTAGTGCATGTTGAATGAATCATGTAATAAAAGTTTCCCACCCAGGTTTTACTGAATATAGAAACAAAGCCACTGGGCCCTGCTTTTTGGGCTCCTTGTACACCCTGGAGTAAAGATGCTCAGGGTATGAGTTGAATTTGGTCCGCATGGGGCACCGTCCCCCCTACTATAGTTCAGTGTAGGTGTTGTGTGTGCTTCCTGCGCTGCCTCTCTGCAGGGAGGAGAGGGGTTGGGGGATGAGTTGCTGAACTTTGGAAAATACTCCTGAATAGCGTGGTTGAACATCCCGTGTTCACGGAGAAGTAGTGCAGGATTGGGTGTGTGAGTCCCAGGAGAGCCGCACAGCTGGGGACAGACCTTGTGAATCCCTGCACCGCAGTCTGGGCTTCAGTGCGGAAGGCAGTGTCTCCATGGGGACAGAACTGACTGGGTTGTGCAAACAGCTTCAGACGTGTCAAGAGCCTAATGTCCACTCGTGCCTCTCGTTTTCTCCTGAAGTCAATTATCTTATTTCCCACATGGCATGTCAAAATGTGTGTCAGTTGAAGTGTTCATGGACCGTCTGCTAGTTTAGTTGGGATGCTGCCACCAAGCATCAAGAGTTGGATGGCTTAAAACAACAGAAATCTATTGTTGTGCAGTTCTGGTGGATAGAAATCTGACATCAAGGTGTGGGCAGGGCCGTGTTCCCTCTGAACAGTTCTGGAGAGGGATTGTTCCTGCCTCTTCCCAGCTCCTGGGAGCCGCAGGTGTTCTTGGCTTGTGGGCACGTCACTGCATCCTCCACTTTCACATGGCCTTCTCTCTCCATGTCTCCCATTGCCTGCCTTCTGTGTCAGTCTGTTTCTGTGTTCAGATTTCCCCTTAATAAGGGCACCAGACAGTAGGTGATTTAGAGCCCATCCTCATGACCTCTTTTTAACCCAGTTACCTCTGTAAAGATCCTATGTCCAAATAACATCATGTTCTAAGCTACCAGGGGTTAGGGCTTGAACATAATCTTTTTTGGGGGATGCAATTCAATGCATAATAATAGATGGGTATCTCAGATCACTATAATATAAATAGGATGCTTGGCTTCAAAAGTGGAGTGTTACAAAATATGGCTGGGTGAAGGCAACATGTCTGTCTCAGAGCCTAGTAAGTCTTGCACACGTTGGCTTAGCATTCATAAGTGGCCTTAATTACAATGCTGATCACACAGAAGTTGTCTCCTTTTGGATATGCACTTTCAGTCATTCATATCTTTGGATGGGATTGTTTGTGAGAGGCTGCCCTGAAATTACAGTAGACACAATATGGTAGACATGGTGGGTCATAACCATGTTCTTCTCATGTATTTGTCATTTCCTTGGGTAATTTTCAGATGTTTGTATCCAAATGTGAGTTAGGGTCCTTGAATCAGTCAGAATCTCCTTAATTTTACATTTTAGTTATAACATATATAATGCACGCTTCATGAGTTGTTTCATCAGCTATGTACTGCCAAAATGTAGTCATGAGTTAATCACAGAATAATGTCCAATTACACTGTTTGTGCTCTTTGTTTCTGTTTCCTTCCTCTGTCCTCCTTAGAAAGAGAGATTAAAAACACAAGTTTTATTTTTCCAGTGAGAGCATGAGAATGGGAGGGAGAAGAGAGAGACAGACATAGAGGGCACTTCGCCACACAGAAAGGAGAGAGAAAGGAAGCATGTGTGAAGAGAGAGCTCTTTCAAAACGGTTGCCAGTGCACGTGCCATTGTGTCAGAGAATGAGCATTCAGTGGAGGTGTGAATCTGCCCTTCTCTTGGTCCCAGCTCCTTCTGGCTGTCCATGTCATTACCTCACTAACTATAATTCCAGCGTCTACATATCCTTTTCCTTCCCTTTTTTTGGCGGAGGAAGAAGTCGCTTGTTTACAACCCCTCAGCATAAACTTAGGCAACAAACTAGGAGCAGTCTGTCCTGCTGCTGGGCAGTTTGAACAGATTGTAGAAGATGCTACTGAATAGACAGATCTTGGCCATCTGTCCTGATTTAGGCTTAAGAACATACCCCCCAAATTAAGATGCTGTTCTGGTAAAGTTGACTTTTAATCTTATTTTGAATCTTTTCAACTCCATTGTTGTAAAATATTGAAATTGAGTCTCCCACTTTTGCATCTCATTAATGGGAAATAACTAAGCTTAGATTTCTCCAGATACATAGTGTTCAGCTTGGGTATTAGACTGGCTGTCAAGACTGGCTGTCATAGGAACAATAAAATATCAGATGTATATGAATTAGAAGCACACAGTAGGGCCTCAGTGGAGTGGATGGCTGAGCAAGAACAGTCACCCTTCATGGCTGTTCCAACCAGGGACTTAGAGTGGTTGGCATGTGGTTGCAGGCAAGAGGCCCACATCCCTGCCTGAGCCCTGAGGAGCTGACATCCCCAGAAGGGTGCCCTGGGTCTGCACAGGTCATGTTTGACGTAATGTTGGATAGGAGGCCTCCTTGCAGCTTGGCTAGAGCGTTGCCTCATCGCAGTGTGGCCCTTGCCGGGTGCGACATCAGAGCGCAGGGAGCGACATCAGAGCGCAGGGAGCAGCTGCTGCCATGGGGGTCTCTTCGGGCACCTGCTTCACAGAGGGGTCTGCATGGGGCGGTGTCATCCTCCTGCCTTGACCCCTGTCCTCCTAGCTTCAGGGGGCCCCAGCAAGCCAGTGTGATGAAGACCTGTCCACGTCTCAGGCCACTCTGGGCCGGCCTGCCTGTGGAGCCCCTCTGGGCATACGGCCGTCATCATAAGTGTGTCTTGCTGGTCACATTGGCCTCCAGGTGCACCTGTGACATCTCATCTGACCCTTGGGTGACATGGCCTGCTCTGTTTCTGCTTTGGGTTTACAAGCTGGCACTGTTCATTCCCATTTTGCGGCTCTGAGGAGCAATCAACCCATCTGAGAAGATTCTGCCCTTCCTCAGCACAAACCCTTTCCTTTGTTGTTTGTACCTAGTGTCGTTTCAGAAAGTTTTTTCCTCAGAGTTGTGGGGCAAAGAGCAAAATTATCACACTTTTTATGGAAAAGCTGCAGCTAATACTCCAACTGGTACTTTTCCAGCAGAAAGGGCCATTTAATTTTTTGCCTTAAACAAGAAGCTCTGTGGGAGCTACAAACAATCATGAAACACAATTTTTAACTGAAGGACTATATCTTCTCCTTGGGAGGTGAAATGGAACTTCGGCAGAAAATAATGTGCAGATAATAGCAGCAGGCACGTGATTGTGTGGGTTCTGTGGGCCAGACGGCATGTGTGTTACTTGGTGTGAGAAGGACCAATGAATTTGGGCCAAGATGGTCCAACAGGCATGTCTGGAGGAGGCAGAGAATCAATTTGAAGAATGGATTGGATTATATACTTACTGTGGTGAGCATTTAGTGATTATATACACACATGTATGTATATGTATATATGGTAAGAAATATATATATATAAATAAAATATATAATATTGAGTCCTATGTTGTACATTTGAAACCAGTATATTATTATATATCAACTATATTCCAAATGAAAGAATGGGTTGGATTATTATTTTTACTAATTAAAAGTTTTCTCTAGCTCTTCTTGGTTAACCTTGGAAAGCAGTCTGTTCCTTTTCCTTTTAACTACTGATTCTGTTAAGATGGTAAAAACACTCTTGTTCCAGAGGTTTTAATTCCAAATGCCTTATTTTCAGTTTAAGTGAAGATTTACATTATTTAAAACTGAACATAATTATTTAGGGTAAAAAGAGTTTGCTCACCCAGTAAAAGATACATGGAAAGTGCCCATTTTGGTTTAGTAGCACTGTTAAATAATGCATGTCTAATGTGCATAAATAACCGAGTGTCTGGAGAAAGCAGACTGCTGTAAATAGCTGTTGTGAGGCAGTGGGGGGATGCGGTTCCTTCATGGGTGGGAGCAGCCTTCGGTGGTGGTGCGTGGCTTCTCTGCATGTGCTAACAATGCAGCTGCCTCAAAGTATCAATTTTCACTTTTGCGCTATTGAAGCCCAGCTTCTTTTCCCATATGCTTTTGTGTGTCTTTGTAGAGTACTTTTGGGGGAGATTTTTGCTATTTTATCACTTTCCTTACTCTGCCTTCAGGGGTCAGAAACGCTGATGCTTCACATGTGACCTGCAAACTGCTCACACGTGGCTGAAGGGCCAGAAGAAGGAAAGCACTACAGTCCATTTGTCAGGGGAAAAAAGAAATAAATGGAAATGCTCCTGAAAAAGTTCACTGTCCACTCTTCACCAGTGGTCATTTCAGGAGGATTGTATTAATATTATGTAATAATATTAATGTTAATATGGATGGAATATGCCCAGTGCACTTGACAGCAAAACCAGACCCCAAACCCACACCACCCAGGCATACTGTCCTGTCGTGCATTTTGTCCTGGCAGAATAATCTTGTTTTCCTAAAAGCTTCTTGTTTTTTAAAAGAAAGTAAAAATAAGTGACTGAAATTCATCCAGTAAATTCATTCAACCATAATTTATTCAGTTTTTTTATGTAGCCTGATGGGGCTAATTGTAAATGATGTCTTGCTTACAGATATGAACTCATTTGTATTTCTGAGGTGACTTTTTCCCTTTACCACATTAGAGGGAAAAAATATCCTTCTCTTGTAACAACTATTAAATAACCCTCTCTTTCATAATAATCAAAATGGCTAGTTTTTTAGGCGAAAGTAGAATTATTTTCAGAAATTTTGAAAAGGAAACATGATTTCCTTTGAAACATGTAATTTTCTTATTTGATATCCCTTTATATGTTAATTCATGGTATCTGGAGACTTGGATTTTAATTTAAAACAACTTTGGTCTGCAAGTCCAAAATTGATATTTATGTACAATTTATGCAAAATGTATAAATCAGGAAAAATGAAGTTCTTCAGAATATGTGATGATCTTGAATTTCTGTTCCTGGAATATTTTCCCAATTAAGTTCATAAATGTTCTAATATAAATGTAAGGTTGCCCTTTTTAGAGGAGTTAGTCCTTTAGAGGAGTTCTAGTCTTTGTATGTGTATGTGTGTTTCCTATTCCTTGTTTTTAACAAGGAATGTGGTCAAATGTAAAATGAGCTTGATTTGGGTTAAGTGAAACTCTAATTGCAAACAAGTGTAAGAATGGCTATATTTACAAGTACCTGGTGTTTCTATTTGAAGAAATGTGTGAAAAATAACAAATAAATAATTAAGATAGATGTGTTGTTGAGAACCCTTTTGCCTTACCTTATTCAGAATGTTATGTAAACCTGAGCACTGTGGGTTGGATACTTATTATTTTTTTTTTCATGTTTTGAAAATTATTTTTAAGTTTTGAGTATAAAATATTTCAAGTGTACAGAAAAAATACAATCAAAATAACAGAAATTCTTATAATCACCATCCACATTTGAAAGAGCTTACATTATTGCTTAATCTTCCTTTTTTAATTTATTTTTTATTTTGGTATCATTAATCTACAATTACATTGAAGAACATTATGTTTACTGGGCTCCCCCCTTCACCTGGATACTTATTTTAACGTGCATTTTAAATGAAAATATATTTCGGTACACAATTTCTTTTCAGTTCTGGTGCCATGAAGTAAAGTAGGTTTAATAAGAGGAAAACCTGACATTTAAAATTCTTTTTAAAAAAATCTGTGCAAAATAGGATTGCATTTGTCTTTTTTGGAATAACCAGTCACAAAACTTTCTAGAGAATAAAAACATTATGCACACTTCTTTAGAAAGTACAGTCTAATACTTAAATAAAAAACAAAATACAACAATATTTTGTAAAAACATGTAAAGGTAGAGGTGCTGTTCATTTTGGGTCATGGTGTAAATTGAGGTGTTTGGGTTGTTTAAGTTGTCAAGTGTATTTCTGAACTGTTAGGAATGTACAGATATGTCATGCTGTAATGTTAAATGTTGGAAACTATAGATTCTTCAACATGTCAGATTAGATCTTTTCCTATGCAAACCTTAGAATAGAGTGGGCTTCTCGGGCCTCCTGTTCAAAGGTTTATCTTCTGTTTGTCATTACTGAGGCATGGCTGGGACCCTACCCGGTCCTCTACAGGCAAACGTGTACTATTCCCTACTGTGTGATTACCCTTGCCCACCACACTCATCTACGTGCCAGGAACATTTCAGGTGATTCTAGTTGTGTGATAACAAGGGAATGCATGTGGCAATATGGTGATGTGGGTTTTTTCTTCCCGTTCTAAAATCTGAGTGCGTCTCATCTCATGTGTAGTTTTCATGAGGAATGAGAGCTGGTTCATTGTTAGTGATACAACTTTGAATAAGAAATTTCTTACTTGTCTTTCAAGCTTTTCAATCAGTTTAATTAAAGAGGGTCCTGAAATTGCAAGGTGCACTTTTATCAGTATATCTGTGAGCGTTTTAAGCTGATGATGTATAAGCAGCAGAAATGCAGCAACAGATTGGATTTTGAGGTTGACAGGATGCTCAGTCCTAATTTCAATTTAGTTTTAGTCATCTAACAACCTAATTGTTTTCTTTGTCTTTTTAATAAGAAATGATATACATCCAAAATAAAGGATAAATTGGTGCTAATATTGACTTTAATTTGTGTCTGTATGAAGATTCTGTGAAACATTGTATCTGCAAAATGGGATTTCCTCTTGCTCTAGCTGCAGTGAATTTGGAATAAAGTGAATCTGGAAACAAGCATGAAGATACAAATGGGTATGAGTTCAGCTGCTTTGGGCTGTTGATGGAGTAAGGGTCATACTGTGCTTGTTAGGGATGCAGGCAGTGTTTTGTTGTTTGTTTTTTTGTTTTGTAAAAAATCTGTGGCATTTGAGAGCAAGAAGCCATGTTGACCAAAGGGAGGTGAGATGATATTATGGGCTAGGGGGCCATGGGTTGATGGACTTGGGGTGTATGTCATGGTGGTTTTCTGAACAATGTCCATATTTTCTACTTGTTTATAACTCCATGAGAGTGAGGACTATAGTAGTGGTTGTAGAGGTGGTGGGAGTGGTGGCGTGTGTGCTTGTCATTATGTTCCTGGTGTCTGGCTGAGGGGTAGTGGTTTGAAGCAGGTGCCATGGAAGTATAGTAAATAAGTGGGTACTTAGTAAGTATTTGTTGAATGAATAAAAGAAGGGACAAACCAGAAGTTCATTTTGCTGTCATGCAGAAACAGAGATAAGCTTGTTCTGTACAGTGGCTGGCGAGGGCTTGGGGTCCTGTGTGTCAGGAAAGGCTCCTGGGAGTCAGAGCTGTGAAAGCTGGCTGTGAGTGAGCAAGGGGAGGAAGGGTGAGGATGCGGAGAGCGAGTGGTGGAAATATTGTAGAGAGCACGGCCCATTCTTAATGGGTAGCTAGACCAGACGATTCTGCAATGCTGTTTACATTCTGAGGCTCCATTAAATATTTGAGCATATACTGTTTTCTTAATGATGTGTGAGTCACAGGGGTGTGGGAGGGTAGGGGTTCAGCAATGTGTAAAACACAATGTTTAAAAAAACAAAATGCAACTGAATTAATTTTAAAGATCTTTTTGACTTTATTGAATGACTCATGAAATGGGTGACATTCCAGCTAGCAGATGGAAGGGAGCTCCAGAGAACCTTACCAAATGGCAGATTTTATAGGGAGAAGGGTCAGAACAAGAAGTTACCAGCAAAGAGTGGATTGTTTTGGACAAGTTCACGTTCCTTTGGGGGGACAGCAGTAGTCCATCAGGCAGATTGCTTCTTTGCTAGTGCTGGTCAGGTAATTCCCAATTGACTGGTTTAAGATGCACTCCTGTAAGAGGTTGAAACTGTAATTCAGGTAGTCATGAATCTTGGTTTGGTGACATGGACTTAGCAAAGTGACTCCACTTGGTACCTGTTGTCTCTTTTTTTTAACAAAGATGCCTACCTATGCTTGGGTTCCCAATCTCATTGTGGTGGTAAAATAGGGAATGGGCTGTGTTAGACTGTAGGGTGTTCACATAGAGCATTTTGTGAGGGGTGTGGAGTGAGTGAAGCTACATACTAGGATTCCTGAGGTGTGTACTCAGGGACAATGAGCAAACTTCAGGTCAAGGGGTAGAAGGTGAAACCAGAAAAAGAGGCTGGGCCACCTCGTGGTTGACTTGAAAAATTACCATATGGCTCAGGTGTGTTAGAAAGTGAATACCTCTGCCAGACAGAAATGCTGAGTAGATGAAAAATGGTATCATCTCAGACATGTAGAGTTTAATATTTTGGAGCTTAACTGGAATAGAGAGACATCATAGCTAAAAGGACACTTGAAGTTTTGAATGCCATCTATTTGAAATGGCTCAATTTACTGATTTAAACGTACATTTGGTTCTTTTTGGGATCTGTTTTCTTTTAAAATGGATTCATAGGCATTTACCAGAGTGCTGTTCTTCCTTTTTTGAGATGTCACTTTCTCATTTCTACACAAATTGTGACTTTGTCACTGTTATGGAAGTGTTCTCACATCTTGGCTTCACTGGTGTAAGATGTCACTTAACGTCATCAAGAGTTGAGGAAAGCTATTTTAAGTGGGGTGGAAAGGGAATGTATTTCAGTTTCTCAGTTAGTCTCTGAATTTGCAAATAAAGCTAAAACTTTAAAGAGCTTGGTTATTTGTACATTCTGTAATGCTGGGAGGTCTTAGGGTAAAAGGCTTTGGGCTTATTCTGGTTCTTTGTTTATAGATTATCGATTGTATAACATTATTGAACCCTGAATAAACAAATATAATCTTGTGTTAAGTGCTTAACATTTAAAAATAAAGAATAAGAATCTTGACTTTAAGAAGTTGTCTTTTTTTTTTTGCTAGGGTTATGGTTTAGAAAGGTCATAGTTTTAAGGAACTTCCGTTATAATAAAATAAATTTGCACCAAAGAATATAGTCGAGTGCCAATATTTATAAAGAGGCCATCTCTAGCACTTTAAAATGTTTTCCTTTTTTTAAAAAATTTCAAACTATATTGCATTTAAATTTTATCTCTTACAGTTTACCTAAACTAAGAAGTTAAAAGGTTTAAAAATAAAAATTTAAAGGCACAGTTTTAATCTCTTGGGCTTTCTGAGTCTCTAGATTACGGCCTTTTCTTCTTTGAGGGTGGCTGTCACTTTTTTGAGTTTAAATATACAAAACCAGTCCTATGAAAACTACTCCCTCTCATAGCGTGTTCTCTGCTTTCTGTTTGAGAAGGATTTGGTCTTGTGGGCCAAATGAGTAGGTAATTTGCAGACAAATGGAAATATACTTTAAAAATCTTTTTAAAAAAGTAACGTAAAAAAACCAACCAATATTAAAAATGTTTTAAATACATGTTAGACATTTAGAGTATGATTTAAAGACAGAAAGAAATGATCTGGGTACAGTTAGATAATTTGTTAATAAATGCTATCACTCTTAATTGGTTTTGTTACCCTTGCATACTTCTTGTTTTTTTGGTCTTATTCTGATTTTCTTTGAACTTTATAGTTTTTCTTTTTCCTCTCAGTCTTCTGACTACCCACTGTCAGAGAACTTTATGATTCTCTCAAACTTACCATCTCCAGAGCTTCAGCATTTATTAATTCCTCTGTGGAGCCAGTCCTGAAATAATTTCCCAGGGACTCCTGCCCCTTTCTCTGGGAGAATTAGACCTTCTGTCTCAGGCAGTGGAGCGAAAGGAGAGGGGTCAGAGACTTGAGTGACTTATGTTGGTTGGCTTAAAATATCAGGAGTGCTATTTCCAAGAAGAAACCATTTCTAAATGGTTTATATTTAGGAAAAATATATTTTTTCCCCCTTTCTACAAAGATCCAGCTTACAAATACACAAATATGAATATGTGTTCAGGAGTTTGGTGTATATACATGTCCTTATATTTCGTGTTTATGAACTTCCCCTGTAAGGATGGCCCAGCAGTCTATTCTTAGTGACTGCTGTGCTTCCAGTTACTTATAGAAGTTGTTTCATAAAAAGGCCTGCTAACCAACAAAGCCTGATATTATAATCTGCAGCTTGCAATACAATATAATTTTAAAAAGCATATTTAAAATGAAAATTAACAAAGTTTTTTGAAGAGAATGCAAAGTGTGGTTTTTGCACATTGACCGGAATTGGTTTCCTCTGTAAACTCAGAAACTTGGAAGCTGATCCCCAGCAAATGTTGGACAGAAAACTGTTTTTTAACCCCTTTATTATTCAACAGTAAGTGAATTTGTTTGTTCTCTTCCTGTGGGGTCATATTGTCTGAATTTTCTTTCTTTTTTTATAATAGGCAGAAAGAATAAAAAGGGCACATATTCGCTAATCCTCTTGATGCTATATGGTGCTGTGCTGTGGGGTTGAATAATTACTAGTTGTAATTGGACCGTGTGCATTTCAGAGAGTGGATTGGAATTAAATAAAAGTTGATGATTTTAACATTGTGTTACTGGTATGTATTTATGATACATAGCTCTGTTATTCCTACAAGATATACTTCGTAATTGCACAGATGTTGAGCTCAAATTTCAAGGCATAAAAACGTTTTGAGACTGCTTTTTTCTAAAGAAAATAAGGTTTTATATATCTTTGTATTTCACAGCCCAGGCCTATGAAAGGTGAAAACTAAGAGCTGAATCAAGGAGAAAGCAGGTGGTCCATGCACATATGTGCACACATGCTTTACTCAGGGTGCGTGTTTGCTTTTTATGTATTGTTCATCTTACTATGTTTCTGCACTTTTTTAATAAAAATGCAAAAATAAATTTATGTTAATCATTGAAAATACTTGAAGTGACCGAGCAATTGTGAGTTGTGCCTTTAAATTCAGAGAAAAAGTTATTTTGTGTGTTGGACTTTAAGTATGCATGTTTATTAGTATTTGTACTGTAAGTACAGTCAACTTTGGTTGATTTACTGTCATCTGTGTGGATTTAGGTTTTGTATAGCTGCTCAGAGAATTATGCACATTAACTCAAAAGGTTAATTATATTTAATTTTTATTTAAGGTTCATTAGTACTGTTTGCTTGATTGGCTAGTCAAGTACTTCATCATTACCTCTTCAGCTGTTTTCCAGCCCACCATTGCTCTCTCACTTCACAGGCAAATACTTAGTACCTTGTATGCTTATTTTTCCCAAAATTAGTATGATGCCCACCTTCCTGTGTTGCTATGATGATTAGGACTTAGAGTTTCTATTCATTGTGCCCACTATTAGACATCAGAATTAAGAAGCTTTCCACATCCATTATCTCAATAAACCTTGCTCCTGCCCTTTGGGATAGGAATTGTTGCCTGGTTTTCCAGAAGAGGAAATTAGTCATCAGCATTTCCCATAGCTTGTCCAAGGTTGCACACAGCTCTTGAGAAGCTGCGTTAGGACAATGCATATAGAACACCCAGCATAGGACCCCCTCAACTATTGTCACTTATACAAATCTAAAATGATCCAAAAATCAGAGACCTTATTTTTTTTTAACATTACATTGTCTTAGGCTTTTTTTCTTTTTTTAAAAATCATGACTGTCTTCTTGAGGAATAATTTCTCTGTCACTAATGGAGAGAATGTGGACATATTTAAGGACTTGGGGGTGTATTTGAAAAAAGGGTTTTATATGTTAAGATTATTTCTAATTTTTGTATTTTTAATATACTTTAAACTTAGCATTTAGGGTTTTTGGGTGTATATGTACACTTATGGACACATGTAGCCAGCTTGACCTGTGTTTAGGTGTTGCTTGCATACTGTGTTTATAGATGGTATTAAATTTTGTTTCCATCTTTCTATCTTCATGTACATGGAGTAAAAGAAATTTGTCAGTTTTTAGCTCTCCCCCAACTATTTCATTATGAAAAATTGTGTCTGGGTCCTCAGGAGTGGTGGAATTCTTATGGTTGGTCAAAGATCCAGAGTTTTCTCTGGATTGCCTGTAATTTTATTCTTATTTTGCTGTATTAGACATTCATATAGGAAGGAATTCTGAAAATAGTAATAATTTTGTGATTTGCCAAGTTTATTTTTCTGGCCATATTTGAGATGAAGTTGAAAAAGCATTAAGAGAAACTACAATTCCTTCCGTGTGTCTCATCTCCTTGTCTTCCTCGGCTGCCACAGGTCCCATGCTTGTTTTGATGGTATTGTTTTAGATCTGTCCTCTTTCCAGTTTTGTTCAGATAATGCTTGGTTAGATAATGCCTGTATAAGGGTTAGGGTTTCTTGTAAAATGTTTATTTCCAAAAACTTTCACATTTTGACTGGCTTATTTCTTTTCCATTATTTTTAGTTTGAGGCCTGTGGTTATTTAACAGTAAACTAATTTACCTGTCAGGCAAAGTTCTGTTTCTAGTATGTCTACTTTAAGGTAAAAAATTAGCGTGGTGGAAAGCATTCATGTTTGTATTGCCCTGTGTTTTATAAGCAAGTAGTAAACACAGAAAGCTGTCATTAATTTTCCCAGCTCCCACAGAATTTTACTTTATGCAGGCATTGAAGTGCTAATGAATGTAAGAACAAACTGGTCCTTATTCTGGCTAATCTAGGTATAGATTCATGATTTTCTTTCATTCCTTAAGACTAAGTTTGGCAAGCCTCATGAAAATAGACCAATTTCAGCTCCCCTAAATTGTTTAGGGACTAGAATGTTTTCAGAAATTGATCTTTTTAAAAAAGAAAAGAAAAACCACCCATTTTTTCCCCCCTGTCTTTGTGTGAATGTATTTCCATGGCTTTTGCTTCCACTCAATGCCTGGAAGGGTTGAAAAATTTCAAGTTTCCTATGAACACACATGCATACAGCTTAGTCATTTGAATTTACAAATATGTATTTTCAGTCATAGAAAGCTATGGGTGTTTTCTAATTGTTCTGTTGGGTACCACACTTAGTAAAACCTAGAGCCAATCATATACAATGTTCAGCAATTTCATTAGAATCAGTAAACATTATAAACTGAGACAAAACAAAATACCACCATCACCACCACCACCAATATAGTGAAAAAAAAATACTCCCAAGATGTTTAGTGTTGTCTGGGAACTCCATTAATATTCTTTAGTGAATAAATAGAGTTCAGCATGATCCTTCTGGTTCTTTAGAATTTTCCTCATCTTCATTTCATTGTATAGTCATGCTTTTTTCCTCCCTTTGATTATGAGCACAAGTTTACATGTCGCATATTTTTGGATTATTTGAGAATACTCCTAGATGTCATAGGAGGCTGGATTTCTGTTAATAATGTCTGCGTAATGGTTTGGTTGTTTGTAGAACGTTCCAGCCCACAATGCCAGCCAGGTGCTGCTGAGCACTGCCTCTCTCCATTGCTTCTATTTATTTATTTACTTACTTACTTACTTATTCATTCATCTATTCAGTTATTTATTTATTTATTTTTAAATTTATTTTAAAGGTATCATTGATATACACTCTTACGAAGGTTTCACAAGAAAAATAATGTTATTACATTCACCCTTATTATCAAGTCCCCCCCACCATACCCCATTGCAGTCATTGTCCATCAGTGTAGTAAGATGCCAGTGTCTCTATTTGTCTTTTCTGAGCTACACTGTCTTCCCATGACCCCCCACACACCATGTGCCTCAATCATGATACCCCACAATCCCCTTCTTCCTCCTTCCTGACCCACCCTCCCCCCACTCCCCTTTGGTAACCACTAGCACCTACTTGGAGTCTGTGAGTCTGCTACTATTTTGTTCCTTCAGTTTGGCTTTGTTGTTATACTCCACAAATGAGGGAAATCATTTGGTATTTGTATTTCTCTGCCTGACTTATTTCACTGAGCATAATATCCTCCAGCTCCATCCATGTTGTTGCAAATGGTAGAATTTGTTTCTTTCTTATGGCTGAATAGTATTTCCGTTGTGTATATGTACCACATCTTCTTACATTCATCTAGTGATGGACACTTAGGTTCCTTCAGTATCTTGGCTATTGTAAATAGTGCTGCGATAAACATAGGGGTGCGTATGTCTTTTTGAATCTGAGAAGTTGTTTTCTTTGCATAAATTCCAAGGAGTGGAATTCCTGGGTCAAATGGTATTTCTATTTTTAGTTTTTTGAGGAACCTCCATATTGCTTTCCACAGTGGTTGAACTAGCTTACATTCCCACCAGCAGTGTAGGATGGTTCCCCTTTCTCCACATTCTCACCAGAATTTGTTGTTCCTACTCATTTCTCTGTTGGCCAACCTAACTGGTGTGAGGTGATATCTCATTGTGGTTTTAATTTGCATTTCTCTGATGATTAGTGATGTGGAGCATCTTTTCATGTGCCTGTTGGCCATCTTAATTTCTTCTTTAAAGAAGTATCTGTTCATATCCTCTCCCCATTTTTTAATCGGGTTATTTGCTTTTTGGTTGTTGAGGTGTGTGAGTTCTTTATATATTTTGGATGTTAACCCCTTGTCGGAAATGTCATTTACAAATATATTCTCCCATACTATAGGATGCCTTTTTGTTCTGCTGATGGTGTCCTTGGCTGTATGGAAGCTTTTTGGCATGATTTAGCCCATTTGTTCATTTTTTATTTTGTTTCCCTTGCCCGAGGAGATGGGTTCAAGGAAGAAGTTGCTCATGTTTATATTTAAGAGATTTTTGCCTACGTTATCTTCTAAGAGTTTTATGCTTTCATGACTTCACATTCAGGTCTTTGATCCATTTTGAGTTTACTTTTGTGTATGAGGTTAGACAATAATCCAGTTTCATTCTCTTGCATGTAGCTGTACAGTTTTTCCAACACCAGTTGTTGAAGAGGCTGTCATTTCCCCATTGTATCTCGATGGCCCCTTTATCATATATTAATTAATCATATATGCTTGGGTTTTATATCTGGGCTCTCTAGTCTGTTCCATTGGTCTGTGGCTCTGTTCTTGTGCCATTACCAAATTGTCTTGATTACTGTGGCTTTGTAGTAGAGCTTGAAGTCGGGTAGTGTAGTTCCCCGAGCCTTATTCTTCCTTCTCAAGATTGCTTTAGCTACTCAGGGTCTTTTGTGGTTCCATATTCTCCATTGCTTTTGAAGAGTCTAACACATACAGCATGCTGGTGGGTGGAAGAATTTGATCAGTAGCGGGCAGCACAGGTGAGCACCTAGGAACAAACAGGACTCTTCCTTGGGACTGGCTGCATAATTTGCAAAGCACAGAACAAAATGAATATGCAGGGTACTTTGCTCAAGAATTATTAAGAATTTTAAGCCACTGACTGTAGAACTTCAACCAACTGGAGCTCCATGCTAAATCATAGGTGGGTTTTACCTGTGAAGCTTGCCCTGCACCTACCCTCAAAAAAAAGAAAGCAGCCCCCTACGTGTTTCCAAGCTTTCTTGATTCTAATGCTGGAGAGCAGAGCAAGGTGGGGTTGGCGAAACTCTGTCCAATGTGTCTGTGAAATGGATTTTCCTTGCTAGCTGATCTCTGGCCCTTGCAGGGGCCACAGAGTGAGCTCCGAGGAGTGCCAGATGACACAAACAGCAACGTCTGGTAGGCACTGAAGGGTGAGCTTGACTTTGCCTTCCTTTTCTCAACATACTCGAAACAGAGAAAGGATTATCGAAACAGATGTAACCTAGGGCAAATGCCATGTGATTATTACAATTTGTATGAAACACAGAGGGTCCCTTTCTTTTAATCTGTTATTTCCACTCATACCCTTTTACCTCCTGGTATTCCAGGAAGTGCCTTAATTATTCAGCTGTTCTAGCTGCTACACATTACAAATTCCTGTTGGCCCAAAACCCATCCCATAAGCCTCCTCGTGGGAATGCTCCTGTCTTTATTACTTCTGATATGACTGTGAAATGTTGCGGTTTTTAGCACATTTGTGTGTTCTCTGGAGGGTTGTTGGCAAATGGTTTGCATGTGTTGCAAATTTTTCTGTAAAACGATGGGATATCTTTTATGGTTTTAATGCATCTGCAATAATGACTTTGTGGGTGGGATCGGTGAAGCTCTGTCAGTTTTGAAATCTATAGAATGTAGAGATTTGGTACTGCCTTTCCAGGAACTGAGATTGGCCCCCAAAGATTAAGGTTTGTGCCAAGGCTTGTTTCTTAAGTTTGCCTTAAACTGCAAAAATAATGCATCTATCTGCAAATCTGGATGAACCCCATGTATGCCAGCTATAGTAGGGCTGTCTTACCAATACTGTTCACTTTTATAGAAAGTAGCTTCTGTATACACAAAGACCTGTGAAAATCTAACTGGCCAAAACAAGTCCCGGAAAATCATGCTTGCTAACTTGGTGAATGCTATCGGACCAGGCATGGTTTCTTCCTACTCCAAGCTTATATTTTTGTTCCTCCTCCTGTCTCTTGGTAACTCTGCTTAAGTTGGAGGAACTTGTGCTCTCATACTGCCTCTCCAATCATCCTAAGAGTACACCCAAAGACCCCACCCACGTGTGTACAAATGTATCATCTCTCCTGTGGCAGAACCAGGCAAGACTAACAAGCAGTTCCTTGCATTAGTTGATTGGCTTGCTGCAGTGTTGTGACTCTCCTGCAGGTGTATTTCATTTGGGCATTTGCCCTTTGGTTTTGGGGCCGTTTTTGTGAAATGAGGGAATCGATCCCTTTGATAAGATTTCAAGGTAGCGGTGTTTTGGGGGAAACTAGGTGCTTTTTGAATTTCTCATTCTGGAAGGTGGGACTGAAGACACCTTTGACCATCACCACCCTGCTCTGGGATCTGGGATAAAAGGGAATGGTGGCACGTTGGACAGTTTTCTCTGTTACATTCCCTTGCGTTGAACTCAGAGCAGTGGCCTGAACCACCCGAGCATCTGCCCACCTTTCTCTCGTCCCCACAACTGCTATGTGTATATTTTGTTTCCTGGTACATTTTTCCTATTTTTCATCCCTTCCCCACTTTCTTCCCCCTTCTGCTCCCTCTCTGTTATGCTGGGACGGAGATCATGGCCTCACACACCATTCCCTACTTCTGGTTATGAAGTTCTAGGCAAAGAAGTGAATTTTTGGAGCCTCTCCTCTCTGCTAATTGCTTTGGTGATTGAGGTTCCCTTCTGCGTTTTGAACTCTAATTGATTTGGGAGCCCCCTTTCCCAAACCCAGGGTGAAATACCCCATCTTGAACTGAATACCTGCTTTTCAGTGTGTTCCTTTACTGTTTGCATTATTTTGGAGGGAGTTAGGCAGAAGGGACAGTCTTTGCAGATTAAACCCAGGCAAGTGTATTGTCATTGGGCATAGAGTGTCAACCCCTGGGGCGCTAGGAATGTGTCAGGTCTTCTCTGCCAAGGGCACAATGCCATCAAAGACAAAGATGAGCTCTTAAGGGAACCAAAGATGCAACTTTATTTGCACCAGATCTGTAAAGCACTAGGTGGTCCTTTCTAATAAACTTGCATCCCACCAAGGCGCCATTGCTTTGCTCTGGGACACTTTGACAAGCTGCCAGCAAAGAGTAGCTTTGAAAGCACAGCATTTATTTTTCTGATATGCTCCCTTGGGACCTATATACTCTGCTTAATTTTGATGGTCTTTTGCTGAACGAGTACTTGATGCTATTTTCTCCTTTGTATTAATCTCTCTTTACCAAACAATCACAGTGAAGGATACAACATTTAAAAATTTAAAAACCACAGCCCTACCATTTGTCAACTACTTTTAATCGTATGTAACAATATTTCAAGTGCTAAGGATCTTGGATACATATTTTTTTGAACCTCAGTTTCTCTTCCTGTAAATCATTGTATAGGCCTATATGGACAGTCAAGAAGACCTTTAGACAAAGTGCATATACAGTGAAGGGTTGAATAATTTTTATTATAAGCCCATGTAACTGCCACTCAGATTAAGATGTAGAACATTTTCTGTGCCCTGGAAGGTTCTTTGTACCCACACGTACACAGAGGTTCTGATTCATCACGATAGATTAAATTTTTTGGATTATTTTTCTTGATCTTGAACTTCATAGAAATGGGATAATACATTATACACTCTTCTGCTTATGACTTCATTTGCTTTTATTATGTCTGTGATATTTGTCCATGTTGCATGTAGCAGTAAGTAATTCATTAGTATATTATGCTGTGGTTTATGATTTTGCACAACTTTTTAATCCACTCTAGTGCTGATGGACATTTGAATTGTGTTTAGTTTGGGCTGTATCAGATCAGTGGTTTACCTAATGTACTTGACACCACTGTGGATCTTTATATAATCTTCTTAAAAAAATACAACAAAATTATTTTCATTAATAACTATGACATGAAACAATAATAACCCCTGGAAAAGAAATGCACTGAAAATTTTCCTTTAGTTAATCTACAGTATTTAATCATGTCAGTTAAAAAATATTAAAATACAAAAAGGAAAAAAGAAACAGATGAATTATTTTTAGTTACATTTAATGTTTTTTCCCTCAAAAACAAACAACATATACATACCTATATATTGGTCATCAGATTACATATGTTGGTCTATAATGAATAACAGCATTTTGGTTACTGTTTTTGGGCTTTCTCCAATTTGATCAATTACTCTGTCAGAATTTATCTGTGCCATATATTCTTGTCCATTAGATAATATAGTTAGATTTATAATATCTTTTCAGAGTTCAACAAAGAACAGTTCTTTTTTATAATTTTAATTTTGAAAATTTTCTTTCACATAAAGCAACATCTGTGTAAATACATAGGTAGGAAAGGTCTTAAACAAACATAAGAGTGGTAGAGAGTCATAAAAATTCCATTTCACAGAAAAATTCCAAGAATCGCAATGTCTTTATTTGTTTGAGAATCATTCTAGGGCGTTTCAAATGATGTTCCCACAGTTGAAATAATTTAAGCAGAAAGTAAAAGTCCAAAGGCCCACATAGAATGGCAGGATGGAAATAACTCAAGTTGTATTTCTTGACTATTGCAGCCACTCTGCTATTTTTTAATTTAGATCTACTGTCTAACTGAAGGAATATATAGTACATTTGAGACTGTAGAAACACACTGTGCCTAGTGCAAGCTCAAATGATTTCACACTGCTAGGATCTTATCTGAAATGAATCTACCTAGCTTTGTCCATTTGGTGGAGGGCCGTGGAGGGAGGTGGGCAGCTCTGTAGTGTAGTTCTCTGAGTTAACTGCCATATGAAAAGCTGTGATTACTGAAGCATAAGCAGCAAAAATATCCTAATTTGAATTTTAAAATAAAATGAAAACTTGACAGAAATGACAGTTATTTAGAACTTGGACCAATAAAGGGTTTCTTTTGGGAGGAGGCTTTCTCACTGATATTGTTTGGAATTGCTAGTATATGGTGATAATACAAGGGAGCCTAACTTTTAGTGGGTTGTTTTTGTTTTATTCAAATTCTCTTCAATCTACCCCTTACTGCCCTTACTGCCTGCATATGGGATAGACCATATCCCCCAGCCTCACCCCAGTACTGGTTTCACACTGCTGTTCTAAATACATCTCCTATGAATATTGTATGTATCTGCCGGTGGGTATATAGGTGGTCCATTTTTCACATCCTCCCCAGCAGTTGATATAGTTGGTTTCATTTTAGACCTTCTACATGTTTTCTACAAATAACAATAAATTAATAATATATAAATATATAAACAATAAATAGAGGAAGTTTTCCTTTTCCTTTCCAATACTTAGACTTTTATTTCTTCTTCATGCCTTCTTCGATTGGCTAAGACCTGAACATAGTGCTGAATACAAGTGATGGTAACAACTACTTGTCTTGCTCACATACCCTGGGGAAAGTCTTCAGTTTCTCATCATTAAACGTGAAGGCTTCTTTATAGATACCATTTATCGGATTTTTCAAGAAGGCCTTTGAAAAAATTAATTTTACTGTAGAAAAGTTACAACATGGTTTTAATGTGTTGTCATGGATGTGTTTTAGTGAAAAGAAAATGGGCTTTGAAGTATCAGAGATCTGAGCTAGAATTTTGGCCTTATCATCTGTGATTCTAATTTCTGGACCTATAAATTAGAAAAGTAATGTGGCATAAGGTTATTAAAATTATTTAGATAATCTTTGTGAAGTGCCTAGTTTTGTGCTTGTGATAGGGCATATTCAGTAAATATTCTATACCCTTTGGTTCATGGCTCTTTGTTCTTGACATTAATTTGAAGAGGGTTGTAAAGTTATTTTCAGAGTTTAAGTAGATGTGGTTCATACAGACACTTGAAGAGAACAGTTCATATTCTTAGTATGAGGTTATCTCTTGAAATTTAGTGGTAGTTAGGTTTTTCAGTTCCATTTTGGCCATTTAGATTTTAGTTACAAATGCCTGTTCTGGCATAATCTACCAATGAGTGGAAGTGAATTGTTAATATACATTTTATTGATTTATATCCATATTTAGGTTAATAAATAGCAGAAACTGAGTGCTAACTGGAATTTTGGATAAGGAAGTGAGCCAGGGAATTAGATATGGCATGAATGAAGGTTAGCTATCATGTGTTTACCTTTATGTATCAGACACTGTCCTCAGAGCTGGGTGTATGAGGTTGAATAAGACTGTGTTAGCAGTTAGCAGTGGATTAGGTTATAGTAGTGATAATTCTAAGCCATAACTTAGCAAAGAGTTACGCAGTCATGCTCAGAATGTAGTGATGATGAGAGCAGAGGAATATGTAATGCAGCTGTGTGTGGGCTTGGTTTCATTTGGGGAAGTGTTGGGGAGAGACATAATGATGGTGAGTGAGGAGAGCTTTCAGACTTGACCCCTGAATGTGGACCAGTCATGTTAGCTGCACAGGGAGTGACAAGGATACCCCCGGTATACGGAGTAGTATTTGTACTGGCAGAGGCTGTGGCTTGGCTTTGTATTCATAACTCTTAAAGACTTGTGCAGTTGTGGAACACAAAAGACAAGAGGTAGAAGGGGCTGGCTGCAGCAGTAGCCAGGGCTGGACCCTGGAAAGCCTTTCTCCTGAGCTGTGCTCAGGAGCCTGGGCTTTCAGTGTTGGTACACTGGCAACTGCTCAGATTTACAATTTAGGTACTCATGGCTATGGTATTGTCCCCTATATTAGAAGCTGTTCAATCTTGGTACCCTCAGGGCTTACTGATGACTTGTGACCTCTGCCCTAGTTTTTCGCAGTTTTCAGATGTATTTGATGCTGGGGTACAACCCAGTTTACTTCTGAAGTCCTGGTGCCTAGTAATGGTTTACTTTAATAAAAATTTTGGAGCAGAAGCTTCATTTAGTGGATACTGGCTCTTCCCTCACTCCAGTTTTTTTTCATTTTCATATAAACAAGAAAGAGCTTTGAAAACTTAAAATGTTACATAAATTGAACGTCCTATTTATTTTTATTTTTGAATACTAAAATATATTATTCCAAGGTGGATAATTCCTTGTAATAAAGCTGAAAGTTTGTTTAATTTCAGGCTTACATCTGGTGCCAATTTTATGTTCCAGTATTTTATTTATATTTAAAATTCCAGTTTCCATATATGTGTTTGTAATTGTATCTTTGTTTTCCTCTTTTCCATAGGCATTGTTTATTAAGCTGCACCTTCACTTTGCAGGAACTTAGGAGATTCCTTCTTGCCCTTCAGAACATATTAGAGTTTCTTGTCTTTTTAAATTTCTGAAGTAGATTATATGAATATGTGTATAATTAAATGCATTCTGTAGCTCTTAGGTAAGGATTTCTTTTTGACTCTTATAGACAGTCATTTATGGATAATAGTTGTTACTTGTAAGTTTATTTTTCAAGTAGGTAAATGAAATTTAAAAAATTATTTCAGAGTTCATGGGTCATGGTTTGATAGGTTCTAATAGAGACAGGTGGAGGATCTATACGAAAGTCACTACTTTGGAATAATAACTAAGCAAATGGTCATTGACACCCAGTGGCAAAAATTGAAGCCATGTTTTCTTCCAAAAGCAAATATTTAAGACTAGTCATTTACCGGAGGTACAGTGGGTTTTCATGCTTATGGGCAATGATTCCCTAGCTCTTCTCAGCAGACGACCCACAAGGTCCCCAGGTGGCTGCTGAAAGAGTGCTGTTCCTGGTGCCCACACCCAGACACTTTGTTTTCTTCTCTGCTGCTCTGCGGGTGTGTATCCCAGTTCACTCCAGCTTTATCTTCCACACACATAGAAAATTAGATTATTTCTTAGACTTTCTTTCCCTCAGAATCTTCTGAATTGTAGTGAAGTGAAAACACCTTTTCTAAACAAGTTGTCCCAGTAAAACTTGGGGATAATTGTGAGCCGAAAATATAGTATACAAATATATAACATGTGTTACCTTGTATTTCATATAATGATATTATATAATGTATAACAATGTCATGCATATCATACATTTCATATTACATAAATCTAGCAGAACCAGACAATCATGAACACATCACAAATACAATGGAGGAGGCACTGTCACACCCCTGAGGACTCTGGGTTCCCACAGCGGCCTTTGCTGCTCTTGTTGTGCCAGCATCACAAACCCTGAGCTGCTGAGAACGCCAAATCCTTCCCAGCTGTTTTTATTCTAGGATAATCTTGACCATCTATCACTACTAACTTACTCCTTGCTCCAGCTTTACATCCAGGGACCTTTCCTTGACCATCCTGTTGGGAACCTGGAGACTTTGGGGTTTTCAGTGTTTTGTTCATAAAGCAGATCTTAGGCTTTTATTTGGCTCTGGGGGTGTAACATTTAGTCCCTCTCCATTTAAACTCTACAGCTGGGAGAAATTTCTTACTTATGTGTCTAAAACTAGTTAAATCCCTATTCTCTTTAGCAATCTCTCTCTTGATTTATAAGATTGAAATAATATATTAAAGATTGCTAGTGTAGGTATGGATAAAATGAGAGTTCCTGTGGCCAGAATTCTCACCTGGCCATGGTTGACTAGCTCACTGCACACCTCACACCTCTGGGCAATACATGGCTGTTGACTCTTTAAAAAGAGGTCCACCCAGTGCTCTGGGCACAACACAGTGGCAGGGCTGCAAGGCTGCAGGAGAGCAGAGCAGAGGCTGGAGTGGTGGCAGTGCCGAGGACAGAGGCCCAGAGGATGGCTGTGTGGGACCACTGTGCAGAGAGGCCCAGAGGACAGCTGTGTGGGGTGACTGTGCAGAGAGGCCCAGAGGACGACTGTGCAGACAGAGGGGCCCAGAGGCAGAGACTGGCTTACTGCCTGCAGACTCGCTCTGAGTAAATGGGATTCTAGTGACTGACCTGCCACCTAGAAGTAAAGTTGGATATAACCCTTTCACCCCAAGAATGTTTTGCTGTCATTTTCTTTGGTCACACTGAATCCATAGTGACCTTGCCTGGGGCTGAAACCCATTGGTAAGACAGTAGGCCTTGGCTGCTGTTTGATCTTGCTGCATCCTCAAGTATACTTGCCCTTATTCCCCTCTCCTTCATTCCCTTCCCAGCTCTAGGATTGGGCCCAGCATCTGTGATGTGTTCACATTTTCTGCAGGGCTTTAAAAGTTGTGTATATGTATGTGGGGAAAATGGAAATTCCTATAGCCAGGATCCTCACCTGACCCTAAACTACTTGATGATGTAACTGGTCTACTGCCAGGCTACTGCTTCCGCACCCATAGGCAATGAGCTATTATTGACTGACTCACTATATAAAGAGCTCCACCCAGTGCTCTGAGCAGAGGCAGAGAGTGGAGGTGAAGACAGTGGTGGGTTACGGACCTGCAGACTGCTGGATGCAGGTGTGATTATGTTGAGCTTGACTTACCGCCTTGAGAATAAAGCCAGGTATAAACCTTTTCACCCCAAGAACATTCTGTTGTCATTTCTCGGTCTTACTGAATCCACAGTGAACTTGGCCAGGGCTGAAACCCTCAGACAACATATGTAGTAGTAGGAAAGTCGATGTGCATTTAAGTTCAACTAAGTAAGTGCATTTTTCCAAAAAACAGGTAAAAATTCATGTTGGATGAATATTGCTTGCAAACACAAATGCTCCCAGTTATTTACACAGACATGCCAAACTTCACCTGATCTGTAGTGACTCATGAATATTTAACTTGTATTAGAGCTTGGGAGTAAATGCAATAATTGGAACAAAATTTTGTTCTTAAGGGTTAATGTGGTATCCACTTGCTCTTTACATTTTTTTCATGGAAAAGATTAGTACTTGCCATAAGGGTAAAATAAAGTTTTTATCCTCATCATTTTATTTGATATTTGAGCAAGAGTAGGAAAAAAAAAACTAAGATAAATCTAATGTATAAACTGTCTAGAATATTTTTTAACCTAAATAAAGAGTTCTATTTGAAATAGTTAAGTGAAAAATAAAATTTAATTTTGTGTTTGTTTTAGTGGAAAGAAGTTATTACACAGCAGCATACATAAACTAATTTTTTTTTCTAAAAAGTGACTTAGTTATGTTATCAAACACCCTCCTTCCTCGAAATACTGTAGGTGGATAAGAATGAAAACTATTGCTATAAGTGGCATTTGGAAGGGTATTGGATCCACATGAGGATACATAAGAAGATGTAGTGAAATCTCAACTGAGAATTGAACCACTTTGGAGATGTCCAGCCTTGTAGGGTGTTTTATAAAGTGTAGTCATACGTTGTAGAATTTTGTAGTACATTTTAAAAGTTCTGGTTGTAAGCAAAAAATGTTTTATTCTGAGGCTTCGCAAAGATTTCTTTAAAACTCTTAATGAACACTCAGTAAACATGCCAGTATTTTGCAAAAGAGATTTCTATTTTGGTATACTACTTAGTATTTTCAATTTATTAACCTTACCCATGCTGAGAGAAGAATATATTTTTTACCCTCTCTCCCATCCCACAAGAATGACTTTTAAAAATTAATCACAGATTGATTTGAATATTTTAAAGCTAGAATACTAAATGAAGAGCAATGAAGACAGTTGCACAAACCATGGTTGGAGTCTGACATCCCAAAATTCTTAGGGGATGTTTTAATTTTTTAGCCTTTAGAAGTTCCTGCATATTTCTGAACTGCACGTCTCTATCTGGAAGGTTAGTGATTGTGCTCAGCAGAGTAGTAATAATAATGATAGTCCTTCATTCTGTGTCTACTGTTTGCTTGGCTCTGTCTTAGAGTTTTAAGAACTGCTGTTGCATTCAAGAGGCAGACACGCCTACGGCGCTGTGATGAAGACACTCAAGCACGGAGAGTCACTGTGCTGCAAGGTGAAGATGCCCCACAGCCAAAGCAGCAGTATGAGGATGAAAGCCTAGATGGGATTTGTTTTAAAGTCCATTTTCCTTTCACTGTCCTCATCTGCCTTCAGAATGACTTCATGGATAGGATAATCCTGATTTTATAACTCCTGGGATTATGTACTCTCCTTTCTTGATATTTTCTCATCTAGCAAAGCCATGTGAGGAGAGAGCTGAAGAGCTTATTATACAGGCGACAGCAATACGTGTATTTGTGGAACTGGGTCACAGAGCTAAGAAAAAATCTTGAACAATCCTAAGTTCACTACTTTGTAACAGAAATGACTGCATACGGTTTTAGTAAGGCTTTTTAGTAGTTGAAAAAATGAGTTTAAATATAAGTCATTAAATTAAGTGTAAAGTATGGGCCATTTTTCAAAGACACTGTTTATTTTATTTTATTTTACTTGTTTATTTTTTGTATCATTAATATGCACTTACATGAACAACACTGTGGTTACTAGATTCCCCCCATTATCAAGTCCCCACCACATACCCCATTACAGTCACTGTCCATCAGTGTAGTAAGATGCTATAGAATCACTACTTGTCTTCTCTGTGCTATACTGCCTTCCCTGTGCCCCCCACCTACATTATGTGTGCTAATCATAATACCCCTTTTCCCCCTTATCCCTCCCTTCCCTTCCATCCTCCCAAGTCCCTTTCCCTTTGGTAACTGTTAGGCCATTGGGTTCTGTGACTCTGCTGCTGTTTTGTTCCTTCAGTTTTTTTCTTTGTTCTTATAGCCCACAGGTGAGTGAAATTATATGATACTTGTCCTTCTCTGCCTGGCTTATTTCACTGAACATAATACCCTCTAGCTCCATCCATGTTGTTGCAAATGGTAGCATTTGTTTTCTTCTTATGGCTGAATACTATTCCATCATGTATATATACCACATCTTTATCCATTCATCTACTGATGGACACTTAGGTTGCTTCCATTTCTTGGCTATTGTAAATAGTGCTGGGATAAATATAGGAGTGCATCTGTCTTTTTCAAACTGGGCTGCTGCATTCTTAGGGTAAATTCCTACAAGTGGAATTCCTGGGTCAAATGGTATTTCTATTTTTAGTTTTTTGAGGAACCTCCATACTGCTTTCCACAATGGTTGAACTAATTTACATTCCCACCAGCAATGTAGTAGGGTTCCCCTTTCTCCACATCCTCAACAACATTTGTTGTTGTTTGTCTTTGGGATGGTGGTGATCCTTACTGGTGTGAAGTGATATCTCATTGTGGTTTTAATTTGCATTTCTCTGATGATTAGTGATGTGGAGCATCTTTTCATGTGCCTATTGGCCATCTGAATTTCTTCTTTGGAGAACTGTCCAGATCCTCTGCCCATTTTTTAATTAGTTTATTTCCTTTTTGTTTGTTCAGGTGAATGAACTCTTTCTGTATTTTGGATGTCGATCCCTTATCGGATATGCCATTTATGAATATATTCTCACATATTGTAGGATGCCTTTTGGTTCTGTTGATGGTGTCCTTTGCTGTATAGAAGCTTTTTAGTTTGATATAGTCCCACTTGTTCATTTTTGCTTTTGTTTCCCTTGCCCATGGAGATATGTTCATTAAGAAGTTGCTCATGTTTACATTCAAGAGAGTTTTCCCTATATTTTCTTCTAAGAGTTCTATGGTTTCATGACTTGCATTCAGGTCTTTGATGCATTTTGAGTTTACTTTTGTGTATGGAGTTAGACAGTAATCCAGTTTCATTTTCTTACATGCAGCTGTCCAGTTTTACCAACATGAGCTGTTGAAGAGGCTGTCATTTCCCCATTGTATATCCATGGCTCCTTTATCATATGTGAATTGACCAAATATGCTTGGGTTAATATCTGGACTCTGTATTCTGTTCCACTGGTCAATGGGTCTGTTCTTGTGCCAGTACCAAATTGTCTTGATTACTGTGGCTTTGTAGTAGAGCTTGAAGTTGGGAACTGAGATCCCCCTCACTTTATTCTTCCTTCTCAGGATTGCTTTGGTTATCTGGGGTCTTTTGTGGTTCAATATATGAACTTTAGAAGTATTTCTTCCAGTTCGTTGAAGAATGCTGTCAATATTTTCATAGCAATTGCATTGAATCTGTAGATTGCTTTTGGCAGGATGGCCATTTTAACAATATTATTCTTCCTAGCCAAGAGCATAGGATGAATTTCCATTTATTTATGTCCTCTTTAATTTCTCTTAAGAGTGTAGTGTAGTTTTCTGGGTATAGGTCTTTCACTTCCTTGGTTAGGTTTATTCCTAGGTATTTTATTCTTTTTGATGCAATTGTGAATGGAATTATTTTCCTGATTTCTCTTTCTGATAGTTCATTGTTAGTGTATAGGAGTGCAATAGATTTCTGTTTTTTAATTTTGTATCCTGCAACTTTGCTGATTTCAGATATTAGATCTAGTAGTTTTGGAGTGGATTCTTTAGGGTTTTTTATGTACAATATATCATGTCATCTGCAAACAGTGACAGTTTGACTTCTTCCTTACCAATCTGGATGCCTTTTATTTCTTTGTGTTGTCTAACTGCCGTGGCTAGGACCTCTAGTACTATGTTGAATAAAAGTGGAGAGAGTGGGCATCCTTGTTTGTTTCTGATCTTAGAGGAAATGCTTTTAGCTTCTCACTGTTAGGTATGATGTTAGCTGTGGGTTTGTCATATATGGACTTTATTATGTTGAGGTACTTGCTCTCTATACCCATTTTGTTGAGAGTTTTTATCATGAATGAATGTTGAATTTTGTCAAATGCTTTTTCAGCATGTATGGAGATGATTGTGTGGTTTTTGTCCTTCTTTTTGTTTATGTGGTGGATGATGTTGATGGATTTTCAAATGTTGTACCATCCTTGCATCCCTGGGATGAATCCCACTTGATCATGATGTATGATCCTTTTGATATATTTTTGAATTCAGTTTGCTAATATTTTGTTGAGTATTTTTGCATCTATGTTTATCAGGGATATTTTGTCTCTAGTTTTCTTTTTTTGTGGTATCTTTCCCTGGTTTTGTTTTGGTATTAGAGTGATGCTGGCTTCATAGAATTTGGAAGTATTCCCTCGTCTTCTATTTTTTGGAAAACTTTAAGGAGAATGTATATTATGTCTTCTCTAAATGTCTGATAAAATTCAGCGGTGAATCCATCTGGTATGGAGGTTTTGTTCCTGGGTAGATTTTCATTACCAATTCAATTTCATTGCTGGTAATTGATCTGTTTGTATTTTCTGTTTCTTCCTTGGTCGTTCTTGGAAGGTTGTATTTTTCTAGAAAGTTGTCCATTTCTTCTTAGTTATCCAGTTTGTTCGCATATTAATTTTCATAGTATTCTGTAGTAATTCTTTGTATTTCTGTGGTGTCCATTGTGATTTTTCCCTTCTCATTTCTGATTCTGTTAATGTGTGTAGATTCTCTTTTTCTGTTAATAAGTCTGGCTTAGGGTTTATCTGTTTTGTTTATTTTCTCAAAGAAACAGCTCTTGGTTTTATTAGTTTTTTCTGTTGTTTTATTCTTCTCAATTTTATTTCTTCCCTCTCTCATCTTTATTATGTCCCTCCTTCTGCTGACTTTGGGCTTCATTTGTTCTTCTTTTTCCAGTTTCAATTATTGTGAATTTAGACTATTCATTTGGGATTGTTCTTCCTTCTTTAAATAGGCCTGGATTGCCATATACTTCCCTCTTAGAACTGCCTTGACTGCGTCCCACAGAAGTTGGGGCATTGTCCTGTTGTTGTCATTTGTCTCCACATATTGCTTGATCTCTATTTTAATATGGTCATTGATCCATTGATTACTTAGGAGCATGTTGTTAAGCCTCCATGTGTTTGTGAACCTTTTTGTTTTCTTTGTACAATTTACTTCTAGTTTTATACCCATGTGATCTGAGAAGTTGTTTGTTAGAATTTCAATCTTTTTGAATTTGGTGAGGCTCTTTTTGTGGCCTAGTTCTTTGTCTATTCTGGAAAATGTTCCATGTGCCCTTGAAAACAGTGTGTATCCTGCTTCTTTTGGGTGGAGAGTTCTGTAGATGTCAGTTAGGTCCATCTGTTCTAATGTGTTGTTCAGTGCCTCTGTGTCCTTACTTATTTTCTGTCTGGTGGATCTGTCCTTTGGAGTGAGTGGTGTGTTGAAGTCTCCTAAAATGAATGCACTGCATTCTGTTTCCTCCTCTAATTCTGTTAGTATTCGTTTCACATATGTTGGTGCTCCTGTATTGCGTACATGTATATTGATAATGGTTATATCCTCTTGTTGGGTTGACCCCTTTATCATTATGTAATGTCCTTCTTTATCTCTTGTTTCTTTCTTTGTTTTGATGTCTATTTTGTCTGATACAAGTACTGCAACACCTGCTTTTTTCTCCCTATTGTTTGCATGAAACATCTTTTTCCATCGCTTCACTTTTAGTCTGTGTATGTCTTTGGGTTGGAGGTGAGTCTCTTGTAGGCACCATATAGTTGTGTCTTGTTTTTTTATCCACTCATTGACTCTGTGTCTTTTGATTGGTGCATTCAGAGCATTTACATTTAGGGTGATTATCAATAGGTATGTACTTATTGTCATTGCAGGCTTTAGATTCGTGGTTATCAAAGGTTCCAGGGTAACTGTCTAAGAGTCTAACAACTCACTTAGTATGCTATTACAAACACAATCTAAAGGGTTTTTTTTCCCCCTCCTTTTTTCCTCCTCCATTCTTTTTTTTTTTTTTTTTTTTTGGTAAATAATTGTTTTTATTGAAGGGTAGTTGACACACAGTATTACATTAGTTTCAGGTGTACAACACAGTGATTCAACATTTATATACATGATAATTCTAGGTACCAGCTGTCACCATACCAAGTTGTTACAATATTTTGACTATATTCCTTATGCTATACATTACATCCTGGTTACTTATTTATTTTACAATTGGAAGTGTGTACTTTTTTTTTTTTTTTGTGAGGGCATCTCTCATATTTATTGATCAAATGGTTATTAACAACAATAAAATTCTGTATAGGGGAGTCATTGCTCAATGCACAATCATTAATCCACCCCAAGCCTAATTTTCATCAGTCTCCAATCTTGTGAAGCATAACGAACAAGTTCTTACATGGTTTCCTCCTCCATTCTTTATATATTAGGTATCATATTCTGTACTCTTAGTGTATCCATTTTTATTACCTCTGGTGACAGCTATTTAACCATAAGAACACTTCCATCTATAGCAGTCCCTCCAAAATACACTGTGGGGATGGTTTGTGGTAGCTAAATTCTCTCAGCTTTTGCTTATCTGGAAATTGTTTAATCCATCCTTGAAATTTAAATCATAGTCTTGCCGGATGAAGTATTATTGGTTCCAGGCCTTTCTGCTTCATTGCATTAAATATATCATGCCAATCCTTTATGGCCTGTAAGGTTTCTATTGAGAAGTCTGATGATAGCCTGATGGGTTTTCCTTTGTGTGTGATCTTATTTCTCTCTCTGACTGCTTTTAAAAGTATGTCCTTATCCTTGATCTTTGCCATTTTAATGATTATATGTCTTGATGTTGTCCTCCTTAGGTCCCTTGTGTTGGGATATCTGTGCATCTCCATGGCCTGAGAGACTATCTCTTTTCCCAGATTGGGGAAGTTTTCTGCAATTACTTCCTCAAAGACTCTTCCTATCTCTTTTTCTCCTGGTACCCCTATAAGACAAATATTGCTCCGTTTGGATTGGTCACATAGTTCTCTCAGTATTCTTTCTTTCTTAGAGATCCGTTTTTCTCTCTTTGCCTCAGCTTCTTGGTATTCCACTTCCTTAATTTCTATTTCATTTTTCGTCTCCTCCACTGTGTCTAATCTGCTTTTAATACCCTCCATTGTGCTCTTCAATGATGGGGTCTTTGTCCTAAATTCGTTCCTGTGTTCTTTAATATTTTTCTGTACTTCCACGAGAATGTTAATGATTTTTATTTTGAAATCTCTTTCAGGAATATTCATGAGGTTGATTTCATTTGACCCTTTCTCAGGTATATTCATAATTTTGATTTGAACCAGGTTCCTTTGACGTTTCATAATTTGTCTGTGGTGCCCTCTAGTGCCCAGTAGCTCTACTCTCTGGAGCTGCTCAGCCTGTGGAGTAATGTCGGGGGTCATGGGTGTGGTGTTGGTGCTTGGGGGGAGGAAAGAGGTGTTTTCTGCTTCCTGGCTGCTATGCCTGTCTCCACTGCCAGAACCAGTGGGCTGAACACACAGGTGTAATCCTCTATGCTGTGTGTTTGTAGCTGCTGTAGGCAGGGCTTCCCTCTGGCTGGCCTGATGCCAGGGCAGGGGTTGCCAGTTTGTGATCCTGAGCCAGGTGCAGGCTAGTCGGGAGGAAGACATAGCCAGCTGCATATCATGCCAGGGGGCCTTAAGGCTGTGTAGCCAGACAGGGGGATTGAGTGTCTGAAGATCATTTAAGCTCTCAACATGCTGGGCAGAGTGCACCTGGACAATTTTGTCTCCCTGGCCTTTCTCCTTCTTCCCATCCCACACTCACTCAGGAAATGGGGGGCTGAGTACCTTCCCAAACCCTACACTGATCAGATCTTATAGATGCAAATGTGAAGAATTCCCATGCACAGAGCAGTAAGCTCTGTGCAACCATTGCCCCTTCAGCAGCCCTCTTGCTGTTAGAAAGTCTCTCAGACTGCCCACCTTTCTTTTGCCCCAGCGCAACTGGGTATGGAGCCCTGTTTTCCATAAGCATCTGGAATCTCTGTCTCTCCAGTTTTTCTGCCTGTCTTAGCTTTCCAACCCCACTAAATGACCAGGGCACCCTGCAATATAGGTTCATACTCCCAGAGCAGACCTCCAAGGCTGGGTGTTCAGTAGTTCTAGGCCTCTACCCCCTCCCTGCTCTGTTTCTGTTCCTCCAGCCAGTGAGCTGGGGTGGGGAAAGGGCTTGGGCTCCACCAGGTCACAGCTTTGGTATGTTACCCTGTTCCGTGAGGTCTGCTCTGTTCTCCAGGTGTATGCAGTCTGGGGCAGCCTTCTTTCCTGTTGTTCTTTCAGGATTAGTTGTATTAAATTTTATTTTCGTATTGTATGTGGTTTTAGGAGGAGGTCTCTGTCTTACCTCTCATGCCACCATCCTTAATCCAATCTCCGAAAGACACTGTTTTTACAGACTGGTTACACACATAGTAGGTCCTTCCAATAGTGAGCTTTGATTGAACAGAAAGTCTTTACTAACAGAACATGTCCCCTGTGCACTGTATTGTCCTTAGGGTGTATATGATTGACTGTTAAAAGTAATAAACATTTTCTTTGCTCTCTGTGAAGTGAAAAAGGGAGCTATAGTCTGAGTGGCTGGGAAGAGACATAAGTCATAAATGTAGATCCGTGAAAAATGGTTCAGCTTCAAATAGCTGAGTGGCATAAGCTTGTACAAACACTCCCTGCTATTCCTTTCTGGAATCTATATCATAGAAGAATCAGCTATATTTTTTATCTGTTGAGATTTCTAAGGCTTCTCATAATCTTTATCTCCTGGTTTCTGGCAAGAAAGCAATAGCAAGTCTTAAATGACAGAAATGATTTCCTAAATAACTTAAAATTTTTCCAGTTTTTTCTAATTTTAAATAATAATACTCATACAAATGATAGCTCAGGTCTTTAGTTTGTCAGTGGTACTAAACTAACATTCTTAATCTGAGGTGGCAGGCTCTGTTCCTCTGTCTGGGTAATCACTGATAATACATTAATCATCTCAGGGTTGTATTCAAGTCCATTGAAGGAAATTGTGAAATGTAATTTAGCTTGAGGAATTGAATTAATGTTTTCTAAGAGCTCTGAGGTATTCAATGATTTATAGATTCCCATGCTGGAAGAGGTGTATATGTGTGTGTGTGTGTGTGTGTGTGTGTGTGTGTAGACATATGTACATGGAATAGTTAATCTAAATAGAACAAGTGGTGCACATTCTGTATCATAAAAATACATTTTAACACTGTGGTGAATATTAGTATATCTATTATTGTAACATTTATTTTATATACCTAGTACAGAATAGAGCTCAAAAAATTATTTGAATAAAAACAAACTAAATATACACGCCTGTATATTTACATATATATATATTTTTGTGTATATATATGTACGTATATATTCCTAATGTTTTATTTCAATCAAGTTCCAAATTTATTCTAATTTGATTACTTAGACTGTAAGCCTCTATCGTGAAAACATTAGTTTCCACCCCACAATTCCCTCCTGAGAGCTCTTCTGTTGTCTCCGGACCCCTAGCTCTCTACCCCTTGGCACTGTTGCTCAACCCACATTAATAACATGCTGGTATCTTCCTCACTCCCCGTTTCTTTTAAAAAGCTGCCGTAGGTTGCAGGTGTCCTTTGTCTATCATTGTCTTCACATTTGCATCTATAAGATCTGAGCAGTGTAGGGTTTGGGAAGGTACTCAGCCCCCCATTTCCTGAGTGAGTGTGGGATGGGAAGAAGGAAGAAGCAGTGCCCCAAGACCCTAGGGAAGTCTGACTCTCTCGCCTCTGCCTTCCTTGTATCACTTCTGACTTGTTTGATCTCTTGAGATTTAGTTCATTATTTGCAAAATATGCATTATTACACCTGTGTCACAGAACTGAGAGAGTTAAAGGAAATTCTGTAGGTGGAGTTCTTTGTGTGTTGCCTAGAATACAGTAGATGTCTCCCGGTAGGCCCTGTTGGGACCGTGCCAGGTGCTAAGGAGGCATTGTACCGATGCTAATAGAACAGAATGCCTCCCCACATTGTGTTCTGGCCTCTAGAAGGGATATGCCAGTTACTCAGTTTGTGTTCTCATTTGCATCTTGGTGTTAGTTGCCACCCGGTGTTAGTTGCCACCCAGAGAGAGAAAATTCATGTCCCAGGTGATTCAAGGTAGGTTGCTCCTCTTGTCATATAATTTGTTGTATCATTTTGATTACAGGCAAGTAATAGAACACAGGCAAGTTCCAAGTGTTAGGTGCAAATAGTGAGTGTGTAATTCTTTGCTGGGAGTAGTGCATTGTGAATCTGGAAAAGTAAGTTGAGTCTGTATTGTGGCAGGCCTTGGATTAAGGGCAAGCAATGTCCTCTTAACTTGCTGGATAGTTTGGAGCCTCTAAAGGTTGAATCTGTGGTAGAACTAAAGGTTAGGAAGAGGAGGTTTGGAATCTGGGAACAAAGAACTTTGGAATGCTACTGCTTACTGGATTATGTCGTAAATCTTGGTCCCTTTGTTTGCAGACTCATTGCCCCTTTCCGTTGGCACAGTGACCCTGTGGCTTCTCCGCTGGCTGTCACCATCCACCGCACCTTAACTTGGGTCTGCTGCATCACAGATACAGTTTCTCCTAGCCGTGACTGCAGTGTCCTTTGCTTGAAGCAGGCACATTCAGGTGTTAAGTTTGGTGATACTGAGTTCAGAAACTCCTGACTCTGGCCTAAACTTGCTCAGTTTATCTTGCACTGTAGTCAGTACCTTACCCACATCACGTTACCCACATGGGAGCTCTTCTGCTCCTCGAGCCTGCCATGTCCGTTTCTACTTTAGGGGTTTGCATGTGGTTGTCTCCCTGCTGGGAATTCTGTTCCCCCAGTTATAGAATGATGGGCTTCCCTTTGTCTTGCAGCTTGTCTTCAGTGTGGACACGCAGAGACATCCTTCCTGATGAGCAAGTTATTCTCTGTCCCATCCTGTTTTACTTCTTTCTTATTATCTGATAGCCCCTTATTCACATCACATGATCTCTGGGTGTAACGTCTTTGTCTGGCTCAAAACTGTTCCCTGTGCCTGGAATGGTGTTTGTGTGGTGGGCACTCTTTTGTTGGTTAGATGAGAGAATGAATGAATGAAGACATTCAAGCCTCATTTCCTCTATCTCTTTCCCTTACCTCATCACCCCTTTTATATTTATTAAAGAACCAGAAAGACCACACCTATTGCTAACAAACACTTGCCAAATGCTAGGTAATGGAGTACCACTGGGCACGCTTAGAGATAAAGTGAGATTCATTTATTCTTTGGAGGAAGGTCCAGGCTTAGATGTGGAGTATGGTGGGGGGCTCGTCCTCATGACTGAGGTGGGGGGTCTCTGTCTGGCTGGAAGGACGGTGTGGGGGGCTTATTCTACTCCTTCCCACCGCTCTTTTGCAGCTGTCGTGCCATTGCTGACCATTCCCTGGGCCTGAAGCAGTGGTTTCAGGCTTCCAGTAGGTCTGCAGTTGGAGGGGAGGATGAGGACAATATTTTACAAAAGACCACAGTACTGATAGAGATTTGTTCAGACAGCTGTGTGCTTTGCCTAAAGTGTCTTCCAGCCCAGTTACTCCTAGACACAGGGTTTATAAGGTTTGTTTTTTGTTCATTTTAAAGAGTCAGGATTTCCATAGGAGAAGCCCTAAGGGATGCTTCTAGACTCTGGACATTCCCCTCTACAGTTTCTGCTTTTGGGAACTGTTTTAGGAAGGATTCTCTTTACAAACCAGGAAGGGTGTCCAAGCTGGATCCTTTTTGGGCAGGGACCCTTAGTGGTCTCTTGATGGTGACCTCTCTTTTGGTGAACAGATAAAGCTAGTTTTCCTGGTCTCATCTTTAGCTGAGTTTCCAATGACCACACCCCTTCCTGCCAATTTAAAAATTACAAGTAAAAGGATTGTACTATGAATCCATGCAAATGCCATCAACTCTGGGTTATGCACTATCACAATTTTCAAATCAGTGTTTGTGTCTTGTTGTTCTTTTTTCCCCCAAAGGGGAAAATTGGGAACTAGAGGAAAATAGAATTCACCCTGGAGCCCTTATGTATTCTGAAATGAAAATAGGTACAAAGAATGTTTGATTTGTCACAATTTCTAGGACTCTGTCCCTCCAGGCCTTGTTCCTTCTGTAGCACTAATTGTAAATTAGATTTGGAGAGTGGTTGATGAATAGCCCAGTCACCATGAGCGTGTAAACCCCTCTGGCTAACGTTACCCACTGCCCCTCTGCAGTGCAAGATAAATGAATAGGGGACTTGAGAATGGTACTCTGCTGAGATAGTTTTTCATATAAGCTATAGTTATATCCCTGTTAGTAAATCCCAGGGTGAGAATGGCAGTCAGCTTTTCATAGCAAAGTAAGTGTATGAAATTCACAAGTATATATTTTGTAAGTGTATAAGACGATTCTGGTTGGGTGATGTTCACAGTCTTTGTATAAATTGTAGAGATAGACGCCTGCATTGGACCATCTTAAGAGGACTATCATGCCATTCTTCTAAAGCCTTCTGTTTGAAAACTCTTGTGTGTTCAGCTAGAGGAATTAGGAGGAAAAACCGTTTATGACTGTACTTATTATGTATTCCGTGGCTGAAATCGCTTGGGAATTCCATTGTCAGGCGAGCTGGGGAATTTAAAAAAGCAACACTGGGTACTATTTCTGCCTTAATGGAATTGTGAATCTCAGGTTTCCAAGAAAATCAATTCATGGATGTTGCCAGAAAGAGAAAGAAACTGTATTTTGATATACTTTGCTTCTTTTTGAAAAGTACTTGACTTAGTTTGCTAGGGTGGCCCCAACAATGTTCCACAGCCTGGGGGCTTTAACATCAGAACCTTATTTCCTCACAGCTCTGGAGGCTGGAAGTCTGAGAGCAAGGTGCTGGCAGGGATGGGCTCCTTCCGAGGCCTCTCTCTGTGGCTTGTGGTTGGCTGTCCTCTTGCTGTCTTCACGTGGTCCCCCCTCCATATGTGCCTGTGTCCTGATCTCCCCTTAGAAGGACCGACACCAGTCCATTTGGATCAGGGCCCACAGAATTACCTGTGTTAACCTGATTTCCTCTTCAAAGACCTTTCTGCAAATACCGCCACATTCTGAAGTACTGGAAGTTAGGACTTCAACCTATGTATTTGGGGGAGAAACAACAGCCTTCAATAGTACTACACTTTTTTTCTTAAGGGGTTTGAAGCTCTTGTTAAATGAATTTAAGGGATGGATAGACTAGCTCTGTTTAACACAACTTCTTATGTTGATTTCTGTGAAATAAAATATGTCACTTCATTAGTTACTGTTCAATCTTACACGTTGCTTGATTTTGAACCAGTTGTCATGCATACTCCACAGCATGGTATTTTTGCAGGTACTTGGTATTTTAATGTAGAATTACTTCCAATAGAGCAAACTCTCTGTACTCCAACTGGAACAGACTGTCCAATCTCCCTCAGACTGACAACATATTAAAATTGCAGGGAATCTTGTTAAGATGCAGATTTCAGCTTGGGAGATTTCGGATGCGCCAGGTGATATCAATGTGTGTGGGCCTCAGACAACACCTTGAGAAGCAGGGCTGGGACTGGTGGGCCGCTAGCAGGTCCTACTGCAGAATGAAAATGTGGGTTCCTTGTTCAGAAATGATTAAGAACTTTGGGACTACAACAGCAGAGCACTGAACCAAGTGTGTGTTGGAATGTACCAGTGGCATCCATGTAGCCAGCCCTGTGCTGGTATCCAACAGCTAATGGAAATAATCTCAGGGCACTTATTCCCACTGATTTATGAAATGGTTACTTTTATTGGCCAGTGATAAAATCCTTACACTTTTCACTAATCATGGTTTTGCACCAAACTCCTCCCAGAACATAGGGAAGCATTTGCATGCAGGAGCTATAAATAAAGCAAGTTGCTCCTGACACTAAGTATCTTTGTGTATAAAACAGAATACCATCAACACCACATGATTATTATGTATAATTCCTTCCTGTGGGAAGTTTCAAAGGAATTAGACTCTGACACATTAATTCCTCTGTCAGGTGATGATGCTTCTTTGCTTTCAGATAACACTGGGCCTGCTTTTAAAGGTGGATTTGATTCTGGAAGAAAAATTCATTCCATTTTTGTGAGGTGAGGATCATTATAACAATAATAATATAAATATTGATTTTAAAATGCTTGGGTTACACAAGCACGTCGATTTGTCAAATTTTCTGTACAAAAACCACATACATTGATGTACTAAGTCATCCCCCACCCCACCTCCTTTACAGAAAGGGAACAGTGCAGGTATATAATTCTGGAAGCCAAGGAAATGTTTTTCATTTAGGATTAGCCCAAGGAGAAACCTGGGGTATGATGAAAATGGTCTGAGATCTATTCCTACTAGATTGTCTTGTGGTGGTTTTCCAAATCCTTGATACTGAATTCCTTTAATCAAGTAATTATTTTAGAGAAAATGATCAGGTTTCCATAGGGTTATTGCTTCTTTTTTATTCTTGGCTCTTTCTACCTTATTTCCCATATCTTTATTTCCAGGTGTCCTATTTCTATATCTTTTCGTTGGGGCTGAAAACAAATCTTCATTGAATTATACACCTGCACAGTTCCCTTAATGTAAAGGAATTGAGGGTGGAAGGAAGTAGGAAAATGAGGAGACAAGTCTGATGATGTATGACTTAGTACATCAATATATGTGTTTTTTGTATAGTATCAGGAATACTTGATATTACTAATCTGTTTGCTTCTCATGGATATTTAAATGCCGTTGGGTTTTAGGGAAGATAATTTAAAAAATTTTGATAAACATTTAGTGGAGGATTCTGATTCTCTAGGTCTGGAATGATGACCTGCAATTTTGAAAAATTGATGTATTCACATAGCTCAAAATTCAGATTGTGTAAGTAACCACCATCTCCAAGCCATTCAGGTCCTTCCTTGTGTGTGTGTGTTTGTAGGTCCCCATCCTTGTAGAGTTCGTTTAGGCTTAAGTGAGGAAATGCAAGCATCCTTGCCTTATTTTATACAAACAACAAACCATTTTCAGTTTTGCACCTTTTAGAAATTATATAAACTATAGTATAATGGGATTTTACAGAAGGCAAAAGACCTTCAGGACTGCAAGCTGTGCAGGCAGGACAGTTTGAATGATAGGAAGTATATAGTTCTGAATCACAACTACAGACCATGATCATCTGTTACTTCCCATGGAGTTGGTGTTATCTGCCTGCTTTCAGGGTTTTGCCAAAAACAGAGGTATTAGGAAAAAGTGGTGGGCCTTAGAACTGGAAATAATAAACAATTAGTAGGGGAAATGTAGTAGATTGTTTTTAAAAAGAAAAATTAGCATCCAGTTCATTTAATTTCATTCTTAATAGACTGATAAAATAACATTAATGAGAATGTGTAAACATCTGTAAGATAATGGAAGCAAGACCAAATGCTTTAAAGTAATAATCATCACACAAAAACCTGATTGCTTTTCCTGATAGCTTTATAGAATTACTTGATTAAAATAGGACTATCGATGTTAAATATCATGATTTTGAGAGAGCACTTAAAAAAATCTTATATCCCAAATTAGCTGAATTAGATAAAGAAATGGTAAATGTATAATAAACTGTCCAAAGAGGTAATGATTATTCAAAACATCAGATGAAGAGAACCACAGGATAATGTGTGTGTATTTCTTAATGGTATGGAAGAATTGGCTAAGTGGTATATTAATGAAATCTACAGACAATGGTTAATGGGATGCCTTTTGTCTGTTTTTATGAGTGTTAGTGAGAATGGAGCAAGTGGGTCAAACATATAAGTTTGGTGGAACAGCAAAAGGTGAAATAGACTTCTCTGCAAAAAGCCCACTATTGTATCTGAAGAGAAACTGTCAAATCCATGTGATTGAAGGAGGGACCTTGATGACTGTCTGAGGAGGTGGGTAGTAAAAATGGGTAGTAGAATTGATTATAGTGTGAATTAGGTATGACCTTAAGTACAATTAACCTAAAATATTTTAGTCCATCTGATGAAAAAATTTCAAGTGCCAATCTAGGAATACTATTATGTATTTTGTCAGCTCATCATTACCTACTCATCATTAGATGGCATTGTGATTGAGCAAACCAACAACTTCTACTGCCAAAAGGAAAATTTTCAAAAAAGTTGAGTCAACTAAGAAAATAAAGAAAATGTAGACATACATTGTAGACGCATGTGAAAATTCATTGAGCCAGATGACATTTGTTTTCATGTGAGTGGTTGGGTTGCTCAACTTTTTGGGCACCACGTAGCTCTTGCGAGGAGATCTGCTTGAGAAGAGAGGAGGTGGGGCCAAGGAGCTCATATCTGAAGGCTTCTTACCATAGATACCATTCCTATTTTACACCTGTTTAGGCTCAAGCTTAGAGAGAAGTTGCCATGTCTTACCAAATGCATTATGGATAAGAAGAGGCTGAAATGGTTTTGAAAACTGAAATCCTTACTCCCAAGTACAGAGCTCTTTCCTCCTTATGACACTATAAAAACCTTTGCCTTGCAGTGTTCTGAGACAACACCACTAGGTTATTCTTCATTTTAGGAAGCAGTAAGGAATATTATGTCTACATGGACAACAAGGAGGAGGATAAGATTTCAGTCTCTAAAGCAATAATGATGGGTTGCCCTTTTGACATAAAGAGTCTCACATCAGCAATGCATGCCTACTTTGGATCATGGAGAAATAACAGTTTGAAGAATAGCTTGAAAAATCAGTAGGGCATGCCAGGCATTTTTGTATCTTCAAATTTGTATATCATGCATAGGTTTTATAACCTGGGTGATACTAAGAATTTGTCATGCTGTATGACTTTTGTATATCAAAGGCTGTAATAATATATCTAGAAATGGTAGCATTATTGCTAGGAACTAGACAGGTAGAGATGAAGGAATTAAAATTAATCTCTAATTTGCACTGATTTTTTTTTAACATCAATTTTATAGAAATGTTTGGAGAATTAAAGTGATAGAAAATTTCAAAGCACATTCTCCTGGAAGGGAAAGTGTTCTGTTTTTCTTTCTTGATTATTTTAACATAGAATCAATACTAATATTGTTTGTATCGTACTTCAGTGTTTACAGAGTGGATTCACATATATTCTCATATTTCATCTGTGCAATGACCTCTGGAAGATAAGATTTCCTAATTATGTTTTTTAATGTCTATTTCTTAACTCTGTCTAAAGGCAGGCTGATTGAGCTCAATTTCCTCAATTTAGACGGTAGACTGATTAGCTGATGGAACATTCAAGAAGGCAGAGCAAAAGAAGAGACAGGGATTCTAAATAATAAAAACTACTGAAGTGATCCAAGTAGCAATCTCACTTATTTGCAAAAAGGCTGAAAAACAAAACAAAACAAAACCCAAAGAAAACAACAAGAGCTCAGAGCTTGTGTGTCTGTGATCCTGTCACTTAGAGGAGCAGCTTCCTGTACTGTCTGCTCTTCAGAACAGACCACTTTGAATGTTTGTTTTACAAAGACAACTTTTTTTCCTGTTTTATTGGCATAAGCTTAAAAGATTTAAATTTCATAGCATTAAAACAAAAACTAAGATTTTGTTTTCATAATTATATTTATTAATTGTATTATACTTATGGTAAATACTTTTTGGTACATCATTTAATTTACTAGTTAGGATTAATTAAGTGTGGCAATATGAACCTCGAATCACCCAAATAATAATAATAACAGGCTTAAGCACACTAAAAGTTTATTTTTCTTTTGTGTAAAAGAAGGCCAGTTGTCAGCAATCCAGGGCTAGTATGTGTGATAGCCCCAGTGTCAGAGAACCAGATACCTGTCTCTCTTCCATGGTATCTTTAGCACATCACCTGATGGTCCATGATGGCTGCCTGAGCTCTAGCCCTTACGTTCACATTCCATGCAGCAGAAAGGAGAGAAGGGTTTCCCTTCTGGATAGTTTGTGAAGTACCAAGTAGCATTCCTGCTTTTATCATGCTGTAGTTGTAGGGCTAATGTGAAAACAGCTTGGGTGCAAGGTGAGCAAATGACTGCTCAGCTAAAAACCAGGGTTTCCTTACTGAGGAGGAGGAGAAGAATGGATGTTAGTGTAAGCACTTCTCAGTCTATGTAACACAGAGTGTGTTAACACAGCAGGTTAGCAGTGAGGGTGCTTCAGTGCAATCAGTTCACGTGTTTTGACTGTACCAATTGGTTTATGATGGTTAGGATTTTGTGACCAACTGTTCTTCATGTATAGGTACATATGTATTAGAATAATAACTTTATTCATTTAAACCAGTAGATGTAAGAGGATATTGGAGAGCCTATTTGTTCTCACAAGTAATTTTCTAACCAGTAACCCTAATACTAGATTTCTGTACTGGTTTTAATTTCCATGTTATTTCCAAAGTCTTCAGGAGGCAATGCAAACAGTGTGATGCTAGGATAATTTTTTGTTTCCTTATTCTTTAATGGAACTAAAAATTTTATAGAGAACAATGGGCAGAATGCCAGCTCACCATTTCTTTAAGGGCCCTAGATAAGGCTTTAGAGAATAGAAGAAAATTCCAGAAACATTCTTAAGAATGTTATTATTTCTTTCAAATATGGAACAGCAAAGGACAATATGTTTTATAGCACAACTTTTAAGACAACTGCATTGGCAATAAATTCACATAATGAAACTTGCAGCAAGTCTTTATATTTCTACTGGGGAATTCCTTGGTTCTTGGTGTAAGTTTTTAAATAGTAAATATCAGCTTTCTATTCTTTATATTCCATTAGTTGTAGAGCTAATGTGAAAACAGCTTGCTGTGTTACAAAGAATACCTTCTAGTTAGCCCATGAATCAACTACTGCATATTTTCGCTTGTCTAACATGCTAAATAGTAGTTTTTAGGGATTTGAGGGATTGTCCATAATATCTTATTGTGAGATTCTGTTTCTCGTCTCTAACCAGTGAAATCCCTCCTTCCTACCACTGCCTCTTACAGGCCCCCAGCTGTGTGTTGCTTTCCCACTATGTATTTTCATCAGGTTGATCTGTACACCAGGAGAGAGTAAGTCCTAGTTTCTCAAAGATCTGGATCTTAGTTCAAGATTTCCTATTCAAGTAAATGTATTAAATCAGGCAAATCGATGTATCTTTTGAGGCCTCAGTATCTCCACATATAAAACAAGAGGTTGAATTAAAATACTATTTTCTTATAATTCTGAAATTCTAAAACTCCATGAAATGGCTTCCTTTTTTTAAGAAACTAAAAAATTTTTTTAGGATCTGTCTTTCCAAGAATCCCAATGTTAATTTAGATATAATTTAAATATATGTATTAATATATTTAAATTTATATTAAAATGCCATGTGTAATTTAAGAAATGTAATAACTATTACTTTTTAAGAGGAATTTGAATCAATAAATGTTTGATATAGAATGTTTATTATGAGTTTAAGTATGTAATGTGATTTTTAACATGATACCTGTATTTTGTGGGGAAAAAGAAGCTGAAACAGAAAATATTACCTTCATACCCTGTGTTCTAATTTTCTTAGAAGTTAAAATTTGACAGGTGTGTTAGATCACTTAAGTCAGACAAGGAGAGGTGGAGGAGTCACATTCTGAGTCAGCAGATAATTTCGTCAACCTCCTTGATAACATTCAATTCTATTTGTATTCAAATAGTACGTCTTTCAAATTTATTGGTAGCTGTTGTTCTCTGACCGTATAGAATCTTATAGACACATTGTGTCTGCAAGTGGCACTGCTACTGTAATCTTTGTTTACTCTTTGAATTGCTGGTATAAACATGTGCTCAGGCTTAATCACGATTTTAAGTTAAAAAATTCAAATATGGGTGATTGAAAGCATTTGGAATAGGTGTTAAAAATAACAGCCAGGATTACTAAACAGTATGGGGAATAGATACAACCTTTGAAAAAAGAAATCTCATTTTACAGTTTTTAGGAAACATCACTTTTTGATATTCTATCCAAGAATGTTTAGTGTGAGATTTTAAATTATTTTCAATACTGAAAGTGGTAGCTATTATTTATTTAGTTCCTAGTATTTTTTGTCAGTGAGCTAGCTTCTGCTTCCTCTTCCCCTCCTCATAAATAACCTGAACTGATTGAGAGAAATTGGAAAATAAAGTTTGCCCATAGAAAATTCTAATTAGTGTACATAATTCAGTACATACTAATACTCTTAGAAACGTAAAAAATGGATGTTTCCTTAAGGTTTGAAGACATTTGAAAAGTTGAACATTGAGTATGAGTTGGTGTCTTGCCTGAGGGTTTCAAGCCCTGGAAAATTTCAGACTGGATTGGTGAGACAGAAAAATGGCCATGGAATGTTCTTGAGGTAAAAGGGTCTAAACCCGGTTTTATTCTCATGGTGGCAAGTCAAGCGCTAGAATCCCATCGGCCTCAGGGCAAGTCTGCATGCAGCAAGCTGGTCTCTGCCTCTGGGCCTCTCCGCTGCCTCACAGCCCCAGGGCCTTGGGTGGAGCTCTTTATATAGATTAAGTAATAACTCATTGCCCATATGTGTGTAAGCCTGCACCTGCGAGCATTGTGCAAGTGCAGCTGGCAAGCAGAGTGAGAATCCTGGCTGTCGAACTTCCATTTTCTCTACAGTTAGTTAAGGGACAGTTCTGTAGACAAGGGAACCTGGGCTTGAATCCTGACTCCACCAAGTTCTTGATAATGTGACCACCTAGAGCCTCGTCTCATCATCTGTTACATCACCTCAGAGCTGTCAGGTATAAAATGAGATCTTATATGTGAGTGATAAGCACAGTGCTTGACAAAATATTAGTTGCTCCTTCTATTTTAACGTGTATTCTTTGGTAATTTTATGTTCATTGGCATGGTAATGACTTATTTGCGATAAGAAAAATGACATGTTTTAAGAATTTTAAAAATAAATGATTTAATTAATAATGGAAGTATTATAGCTCATTTATAAAAATTTCTATAGAATTCCTCTAAATAGAAGGGGTGCCCAGAATATTAGTTAAAAATTTTTTTCTCTGAAAATTAGAAAAAGTTTTTTGAGATTTTTATTGAGTAGTAGTTGAAGTACTCTGAGGGTGTGTTACAGTTAAAAAAAGTTTATTCTAGTATCAGCTGACACATTAGATGATTCATATCCCTGGACAGCATAAATTCTGATATAAGCATTTAATATAAATAATATAAATTTATATTACTAATATAAATTACATGTAATATATAAATCATATTTTATTATAGTGTATATAATTATGTAATTGCATGATGTACAAAATATATAATTATATGTAATATATAAATTACATATAGTTTTCTGGTACTTTTATGGAGTTTTTATTGGGAAAAATTATTTCTCATTTCCATTTTATAGGCAGGAAAGATGAGTCATATAATACTCATTTTACAAGAGCAATAGAATGATGGATTTGGCCAGAGAAGGAAAGAGGTGTGAAGAGGAAAACATGCTTGGTTCTCATTCAAATTGGACTCGCTGCTCTGTGCCCCATGCTGGTCAGCAGCCAGCTGTTTGAAACATTTTAAATTTTGATTTGGGTTGTCATCTAGTTCTGTGCGTGAGACTGGAAAGGTCTCTTTGGACAAAAATGCTAATTTAAGAATGTTGTCAGTTTAAACGTTCCGAAGAGGATTAAACAAATTCAACAGCAAATGAAGGGACATATTTGGAAGATTTTTCCCTTAAGTAGTTTCCAGAAAACATACACGAATCATTTGCTAAGCTAAAAATACAGGTATTTTAATGATCCCGGTTCACATGAATGGACAGTCACTGAAGGAGCTTCATCTGTAGGCTTGGGATAAGCCACATGAGCTGCACACAGAGTTTTAATTGGAATTTATTTACAGCTACAAGCTCCTGTGTTTTCTCCCCAGTCTATAATGCAGCGTTCCTCCTCGCCTGGCCATTAGCATTCAGAGCTCTGTCTGCCTGCAGTTCAGACTCTCCCTTGTTTTTGTCAGAGATGATGATGGAGCAGTGTTGCTTAGGAACACTTAGCTACGCTCGCAACGGGAATTATCAATCTGTTCTGTACGTTCACCTTCACACGCAGGGGAGAAAATTGAGTTTTACTGCTGACAACATTAATTGATGGCAGGTTGTTTTAGTGGGAGTATGATTCAGTTGAAAACTAGATTTCGCTTATGCATTCAATGCAGAGAAACTACCATTATACATCCCGTTGAAACTAAAATGTTCAGAGAGGTACCTAAATTTGGCTTGGTATGTTTTAGTATTCAGATCTTGACACTGGTCAGCTTACAGGATTATCTTTGGGTTTTGGAGACTTTCCCTACTGATGTCTTTAGCTCCCAATGAATTCACACAGACGTCTCCTTCAGTTGAGTCCTGATTAGTGCAGTCGGGGAGTGACCCACAAGATTGGGGCTGAGCAGAGGGACGAAATGCAAACTCGCTGCCATCTACCTAATTTTATATTGTACAAACAATGCTTTTGTCTCTTCCTTTTCTCCTCCTCCTCCCACCCCAACCTCTGGTCAGATAGTTGTCTTCAAAAAATTTCTTGCCTTCAAATGTAAAGTAATGAATGCAATGTGTGTGTCTATTGATGATTCTATTTGACTGGAATGCATTTCTAAAGATTCTCTGGTCTGGCTACGACAAGCTCTTAAAAGCTGAAATGAGCAGGGACACTGCTAACAAGGGCAAGTTAAACGTAAAGCAGACACCTCTCTGAGGTAAGGATGGGAAGAATTGGAGTAAGGGAGAGAGGCCAGAGGCAAGCAAGCAGTGCCATTTTGTTTGGATCTGTAGCTTTGTTGCTCTATAGCACCTAAGCTAGCTTGTGTATGTACAGCATAGTGTCTTTTGTCTATTTAAGGACTATTATTCAGGGACTCCCATTGAGCCACTTTTTCCTTTCTTGCCAGACATCTTTAATACTGTCATGTGTATTTAAGACTCCACATAAAAATCCCCTGCAGAGCTTGAAAAAGTAATGTGCACTCCCTGGCTTGCTCTTTGTAGATTCTGATTCAGCGGGAAAGAAAGCTACCTAGGTCCATGTTCCTTCAGAAAGACCCAAATACCTGACTTTTCACAGGTGCTACGATGCCCAGCCACAGCTGAAAAGCATCACTCCTTTGAGTTAGGAGGTCTGGAGGCAGTAGTTCTTATGTCCAGCTGGGTGTTCCAGATTGCACAACATTCCATGGAGTGTGTCCATTGTGTATATGAGTAGAAGATGGGATCCAAAATCATCCATGTCTACCAAAGTTTTCCTTTAAAACCAATTTGGAGGAGAGAAAAACCCCTCTTACTTAATAACTATGTCCTGAGGGTTTGAAGTCTGTTGGAGAGCCTTTATGACATCTCATAAAATAAATATTCTGGGATGTAGAATCTGATTTGTTAAGAATTTGTGCATTCACAGAATTATGTTTCTTTAAAAATACATTTCATTAATCTTTCTCATTTTATGAATATATTTATATACAGGAGTCTTGTAGAAACTGTTCTGAATAAAGTCATCAGTATCTGTGGTATCCAAGTGGCTGGTGGCTCTGAATGGTGGCCAATGAACTTGGCTCTGAAGACATTTATTGCCCAAAACCTTTGGAAATCTTTCTTATTCTGAAGTTAATAGAGGTTCTCGAGGTCATCGTTCTTTTTTAGAGAGTATTTGTCCTGTGGGGAGGAGAGAGGGAGCCTCCAAGTCTTGGTTTGTGAATCCCTGTCTAAAATAGCACTGGCAGAAAGACTTTATTCATGGAGTCATAGTTTTGTAAAGCTCCAAATGGTCTTGTAAATAATTGAACTTAACTCCCTCACTTTTTGTTTGAGGAAACAAAGTGGCTTCAATAAGGTTTCAGAGCCTGTTTTTGATGTGCTTTCAGCTATATTACACCATCGTTTCATTAGGGTAGGTCTCTGTTTTGGAGTCACATTACTCTGACTTTTGGATGTGTGTTTGATTTTTGGAAAATGCTGAGGATTTCCAGACACCTTCTTGTAGTAAGGACATGGATTAGTGGATCAAGCCTTATTGTGTGTTCAGGGGCCTGGGGGACACATGAAGAATTATGGACAAGATGTCTTGATCTAATGATGATCAGGTTAGAACCTTGGGAAAACATCTCTGTTAAGGAGACAGTGAATTTGAAGGAGGAATTCAGGATGGTTTGACACAATTGAGATAATCAAGAACATAACAATTTTTTTTGTTTAAAGTACATTGACCCTTGAACAACATGGGTTTCAACTGTGCATCCACTTATATGCAGATTTTTTTCAATTAATATGTTAAAATTTTTTTTGGAGATTGGCAATGATTTGAAGACATTTTCTTTTCTCTAGCTTACTTTATTGCAAGATACAGTATAATACCTATACTAAATACGTGCTATCAACAGCTTATGTTATAAGTAAGTAGGCTATTGGTAGTGAAATTTTTGGGGAGTTTAAACTTATACATGGATTTTCAACTGTAGAGGGTAGGTGCCCCAACCCTCAGCTGTTCAAGGGTCAACTAGTAGTTTATAATTCTTAGACCTACTACCCCCTTTTTATAATAAATAGTTTGAAACTTTTCTTTTTGGTATCCTGAGATGAAATTTATAAAGATTAAGTCAACTAACTAAAATAGACAAATTAAGAACTTTAATTACATATTATATATACTATATGTACTTAAATTATAGGATCTATTAATCCATAATAATATTTATAGGATGTATTACAGGCTAATTAGTGATTTATCAAAATAAAAGGTACCTACAAAGGAAGTAACTTATGATAAGAATATCATTCCAGAATGTAAATGTTCAAGCATGACCTTACAATACCTTTACAATGTCAAAACACCCTGGGGAGGTGACACAGCTCTTTGTGAAGAACTTGTTTAAAGTTACACTTCTGGTGGCATTTTATGAAAAGTATATGCATGATGCCAGTACAATTCAGAAACTGCATTAAGGCTGACTTTCTGAATTCCTTCTAAGCCACAAGTATAACAGATCCTTGAAATTCCTGATGTTAACTATAGCATTAACTAAACCTCTGAAATTTGTAATACTGATGCTGGGGTTCTTGTTTGCAGAGTTGAAGAATGAACTTAGCAAACAGTCAAGGTAGGAGAGCCAGGGAGATTTTTATTGAGAGATACAGTGAGAGGACAGACAGAGCTCCTGGCTCACACCAGGAGGGGACAAGAGAGCCTGTAGTGGTGTGTTGTCTAGGGGATTTATAGGCAGTTGAGAGACAAAGAGCTAGGGATGTAGATCCACTAGATGGTCTCTTTGAAGACACACTAAGTTTCTTATCAGTTTTCTGGACTATTTTGCAGAGTTAACCTAAGCATTTTACTACTTTGACCCTTTCTCAGAGTAACAATTTTTTTGGTTTGGGAGTATATCAATCAAGGCTGTTTGTTTAGGTTTCAAGGTGAGCTGAGTTACTGACTTGATTAGGACTGAAGAAGGAAAAGCAGCATCTGGGTAAAGTTAAAGATAAACTGGGTTTCTTAGCAGGCTAAAGTAAATTTTACAATAGCTTTATTTAATTGACACAAACAAGACATGGGCTATACTGAGGTACTTTCTTATCTGGGGGATGTTCAAACATTCCAGGCCAGGTTATTTCTGGCTTTTTAGTTTTAACTAATCTTCATTGAAGAATGCTTATATTCCTAGTTTGATATTTTACTTCAGAGAATTAATGTGACTCTGCCTTTGTTTAATTGTTTAATATGGAGTTTTGGTAGGGGTCTGTTTTGCCAATGGATTTCAGCGCCGGGCAAGTTCACTATGGATTCTGTGTGACCAAAGAAATTGACAGCAAAACGTTTTTTGGGGTGAAAGGGTTTATTACCCGGCTTGTTCTCCGACAGTAGGTCGAGCACTAGCATCTCTGCCTCTGCCCAGAGCACTGGGCCGAGCTCTCTATATAGTGCAACAATAGCTTATTGCCTAAAGGTGTGGAAGCGACAGCCCAGCAACAGGCCAGTTACATCATCAGGTGGTTTAAGTTCAGTGAGGATCCTGGCCATAGGAACCCCAACTTCCCCACAGGGTCTTTTTCCAGAGGCCTTCACCCTACTCTGACTGCACCCACGGTCCTTGTCTCAATACCAGTGTATGATATAATGTCCTTGGTACAAAATATGTTAGATAAAGTAGAAAACTTTAAGTGATTCCTTTAGGATATCAGTAGGATATAAAATAACCGTCATTTTAAATATTTTGCTGTACATTGCATCATTAGATTAGACAACTTCAGTATGGCTTACTTTTAATTACAGCTGGTAGATTTTATCTATCTTTTTTCTTAAAAGAAAGAAATCATTTCAGAAAGTCTTGTATAAGAGATGACTAACCGAGAGTAACAAAGTCACTATGAGATGTGATGCTGGTCAGTCTAAGGGAAACTCAGTCACTACTTAATAATTCATCTGAACTCCCCTTTCTGTGTTTTTTTTAAATTCAAGTATCATTGATATATAATCTTGGGAAGGTTTCACATGAACAACATTGTGGTTTCAACATTCACCCATATTATCAAGTGCCCCCACACCTGCCACGCCCACCCATTGCAGCACTGTTCACCAGCTTAGCAAGATGCTATGGAGTCACTGTCTTTTCCCTGCTGTACTGTGTTCCCTTTGACCCACCTATACTGTGAGTGCTAATTGTAGTGCCCCTTACTCTTATTGTGTTTTTTTCAAATCACATTCTTATTTGGAAAAATACCTGTATCAATTAGTTTTGTTAATAAAACAAATATTTGTCATACAGCATCACTAATATTTTCAAGATATCAAAAGCTTTTTTGAAGGCATTTAGAGTTAATAGTTGCTTGCTCCAGTAATTCATGGTTCCATAAATATTCATATTTATCACAATTTGAGAAATGTTTTTTCTTTGTGGAAATTCTCATTGCTTGGGCAGTGCAAGGCCAATAATTTCCTACTGTATAGAGCATAATGATATTTGCTTGCATTCTCACTAAATCTGGAGTCCTGTATTGTTTTTCCTATTATTTAACTTTGAAACAAACAAACAAATGTTGTTTACTTGAATAGCTAACCTTGTATAAGTGGTGCATATCAAGTTGGTCCAAATATGAATTCTTACATTAAATTAGAGAGTAATTCACAATCCAGTGTTCCAAAAAGTTGAATTGATGGCTCAATTATCCTAGGGGCATTAGCATTCTTAATTGAATCAACCATTGCTTTTCTCAACAAAAGTTTCAGTTCCATCTGTTCTTTTGGTTTATTATTCTTTGATGTGTCGTTTGCTTTATTTCCCAAATATATAAGATTTTTGCTTTTGTCATTTGAAGTTACGGTTAGCTTTGCTACCTCATGCTGAAGAGGAAGCCTTGCAAGTGTTTATGTTTTATAGTAGCTGATTCGCATTGCTTAATGCTCCCTCATAGAGTTGTAAAGACCAAATAAATTATATACGTAAAAGATTGAGAACAATGCTTGGTGTATGCTAAGTGCAGTATAAATGTTAGCTGCTCATATCACCGTCATCAATCTCTTAATATCACCATCTGTATTAATCATTAATATCCTCCCAGCCACTCCAAAGGAGGAAATTTAATATTCGAAATATAAATGTTTGCCAAACTTTTAATCAGTTGAAATGCTTTTTAAAAAACTTTGCTATTTGTAGGGCTAAAGGTGCTTCACATGCCTGCTTTTGCCCCTACCACTAATTGATACAGGAGGATTATGGCTGATGAGCAACAAGACACATGATTCTCTAGTCCTGTAGTTCTCAGGGTGGTCTGGGGATGTCTAGGGTCCTTAGGACTCCTTTGAGGTTCCTGAGGTCTTTTCATAATAATACTAAGATGTTATCTGAGATCTCACTTTCGTTCTCTCTAGAGAGTACAGTGGACTTTTCTAGAAGCTTCATAATGTCTGGTCGCATCATTGCTCTGACAGGGTGCGTGTGACAATGTGCTTGTGTATTCTAGTGTTTCAAAACTTTCTAAGCGTTCATTTCTAGACTGCTAATAGCTATGCCCTACATAAACAAAAGCTCTGTGGAGTGTTTATGTATTTATTTAAGGTATCATTAATATATAATCTTATAAAGGTTTCACATGAGCAACATTGTGGTTACTATATTCACTCATAATATCGAGTCCCCCCCCCGCCGACTCCACTGCAGTCAGTGTCCATCAGTGTAGCAAGATGCCACAGAACCACCACTTGTCTTCTCTGTGCTACACTCTTTTCCCCATGACCCCCACCACACCATGTGTGCCAGTCTTAATGCCCCTCAGTCCCCTTCTCCCTCCCTCCCCACCCACCCATGTCTCCCCTTTGGTAACCACTAGTCCCTTCTTGGAGTCTGTGAGTCTACTGCTGTATTGTTTCTTCAGTTTTGTTTTGTTGTTAAACTCCACAAATGAGGGAAATCATTTGGTACTTGTCATTCTCTGCCTGGCTTATTTCACTGAGCATAATACCCTCTAGCTCCATCCATGTTGTTGCAAATGGTAGGATTTGTTTTCTTCTTATGGCTGAATAATATTTCATTGTGTATATATACCACATCTTCTTTAACCATTCATCTGCTGATGGACACTTAGGTTGCTTCCATATCTTGGTTATTGTAAATAGTGGTGTGGTAAACATAGGGGTGTCTATGTCTTTTTGAATCTGGGATCTTGTTTTCCTTATGTAGATTCCTAGGAGTAGAATTCTGTGGTCAAATGGTATATCTATTTTTATTTTTTTGAGGAACCTTCACATTGCTTTCCACAATGGTTGGACTAATTTACATTCCCAACTAGCAGTGTAGGAGGGTTTCGCTTTCTCCGCATCCTCACCAACATTTGTTGTTCCTTGTCTTTTGGATGTTGACCATCCTAACTGGTGTGAGGTGATATCTCATTATGGTTTTAATTTGCATTTGCCTGACAATTAGCAATGTGAAGTATCTTTTCATGTGCCTGTTAGCCATCTGCATTTCTTCTTTGGAGAAGTGTCTGTTCAGATCCTCTGCCCATATTTTCATCAGGTTATTTGCTTTTTGGGTGTTGAGGCAAATGAGTTCTTTATATATTTTGGATGTTAACCGATTGTTGGATATGTCATTTATGAATATATTCTCCCACAGTATAGGATGCCTTTTTATTCTCCTTATGGTGTCCTTTGCTGTACAGAAGCTTTTTAGTTTGATGTAGTTCCAGTTGTTCATTTTTGCTTTTGTTTCCCTGCCCAAGGAAATGTGTTCAGAAAGAAGTTGCCCATTTTTATATTCAAGACATTTTTGCCTATGTTTTCTTCTAGGAGTTCCATGGTTTCATAATTTACATTCAGGTCTTTGATCCATTTTGAGTTTACTTTTGTTTATGGAGTTAGACAATAATCCAGTTTCATTCTCTTACATGTAGCTGTCCCATTTTGCAGACACCAGTTGTTGAAAGGGCTGTCGTTTCCCCATTGCATATGCATGGCTCCTTTATCATATATTATTTGGCCATATATGCTTGGTCTGTTCCCGTGTGAGTACCAAATTATCTTGATTACTGTGGCTTTGTAGTAGAGCTTGAAGTTGGGGAGCGTAATCCTCCCAGCTTCATTCTTCCTTTTCAGGATTGCTTTGGCTATTTGGGGTCTTTGTGGTTCCATATAAATTTTAGAACTATTTGTTGTAGTTCGTTGAAGAATGCTATTAGTATTTTGATAGGGATTGCCTGGAATGTGTAGATTGCTTTAGGCAGGATGGTCATTTTGAGAGTATTAATTCTTCCTGTCCATGAGCATTGGATGTATTTCTATTTATTTGGATCTTCTTTAATTTCTCTCACGAGTGTCTTGTAGTTTTCAGGGTATAGGTCTTTCACCTCCTTGGTTAGATTTATTACTACGTATATTATTCTTTTTGATACAGTTGTGAATGGAATTGTTTTCCTGATTTCTCTTTCTGCTAGTCATCATTACTATATAGGAATGCAACAGATTTCTGTGTATTAATGTTGTATCCTGTAACTATGCTGAATTCAGATATTAGATCTGCTAGTTCTGGGGTGGATTCTTTAGGGTTTTTTAATGTAAAATATCATGTCATCTGCAAACAGGGACAGTTTGATTTCTTCCTTACCAATCTGGATGCCTTTTATTTCTTTGTGTTTTCTGATTGCCCTGGATATGACCTCTGGTACTATGTTGAATAAAAGTGGGAAGAGTGGACATCCTTGTCCTGTTCCAATCTTAGGGGAAAAGCTTTCAGCTTTTTGGGTTAAGTATGTTGTTGGCTTTGGTTTGTCATATATGGCCTTTGTTATGTTGATGTACTTGCCTTCCATACTCACTTTGCTGAGAGTTTTTATCATGAATGGATGTTGAATTTCGTCTAATGCTTTTTCACCATCTGTGGTGATTATCATGTGATTTTGTCCCTATATTTGTGAATGTGGTGGATGATGTTGATGGATTTTTGAATATTGTACCATCCCTGAATTCCTGGAATAAATCCCACTTGATCATGATGGATGATCTTTTTAATGTATTTCTGAATTCGGTTTGTTAATATTTTAAAAATATTTTTGCATCTGTGTTCATCAGGGATATAGGTCTGTAATTTTCTTTTTTGTGGCATCTTTGCCTGGTTTTGTTATTAGAGTGATGCTGGCCTCATAGAATGAGTTTGGGAGTATCCCTCCTCTTGGAAAACTTTAAGGAGGCTGGGTTTTAGGTCTTCACTAAATGTTTCATAAAATTCAGCAGTGAAACCATCTGGTTCAGGTATTTTGTTCTTAGGTAGTTTTTTGATTACCAGTTTAGTTTCTTTGCTGGTAATTGGTCTATTCAGATTTTCTGTTTCTTCCTGGGTCAGCCTTGGAAGGTTGTATTTTTCTAGAAAGTTGTCCATTTCTTCTAGGTTATTCAGTTTGTTACCATATAGTTTTCATAGCATTCTCTCATAATTCTTTGTATTTCTGTGGTGTCCGTAGTGATTTTCCCTTTCTCATTTCTGATTCTGCTTGTGTGTGTAGACTCTCTTTTTTTCTTGATAAGTCTGGCTAGGGGTTTATCTATTTTGTTTATTTACTCGAAGAACCAGCTCCTGCTTTCATTGATTCTCTTTATTGTTTTATTTTTTCGATTTTATTTATTTCTGCTCTAATCTTTATTACGTCTCTCCTTCTACTGACTTTGGACCTCATTTGTTCTTCTTTTTCTAGTTTTGTTAATTGTGAGTTTAGATTGTTCATTTGGGATTGTTCTTTCCAGAGGTAGGCCTGTATTGCAATATACTTCCCTCTTAGAATGGCCTTCACTGTGTCCCATAGATTTTGTGATGTTGAATTATTGTTGTCATTAGTCTCCATATATTGCTTGATCTCTGTTTTTGTTTGGTCATTAATCCACTGATTATTTAGGAGCACCTTTTTTAGCTTCCAGTGTTTGTGGGCTTTTTGTTTTCTTTGCACAATTTATTTCTAGTTTCATATCTTTGTGAACTGAGAAGCCGATTGGTACAGTTTCAATCCTTCTGAATTTGCTGAGGCTGTTTTTGTGGCCTAGTATGTAATCTGTTCTGGAAAATGTGCCATGTGCACTGGAGAAGAATATGTATTCTGCTGCTTTTGTGTGGAGTGTTCTGTGGGTGCCTGTTAGGTCCATCTGTACTAATGTGTTGTTCAGTGCCTCTTTCTCCTTATTTATTTTCTGTCTGGCTGATCTGTCCTTTGGAGTTAGTGGTGTGTTGAAGTCTCCTAAAATGAATGCATTGCATTCTATTTTCTCCTTTAACTCTGTTAGTATTTGTTTCACATGTATATGTGATCATCCTGTGTTGGGTGCATAGATATTTATAATGGCTATATCCTCTTATTGGACTGACCCCTTTATCATTATGTAATGTCCATCTTTGTCTCTTGTGACTTTCTTTGTTTTGAAGTCTATTTTGTCTGATACAAGTACTGCAACTCCTGCTTTTTTCTCCCTATTAGTTGGATGAAATATCTTTTTACATCTCTTTACTTTTAATCTATGTATATATTTGGGTTTGAAGTGAGTCTCTTGTAGCATAGAAATGGGTCTTTTTTTAATCCTTTCATTAGGTCTCTGTCTTTTGATTGGTGCTCAGTCCATTTCCATTTAGGATGATTATAGATAGATATGTACTTACTGCCATTGCAGTCTTTAGATTTGTGTTTACTAAAGGTTCAAGGGCAGCTTCTTTGCTACCTAACAGTCTAACTTAACTCACGGAGTACTGTGTTTCAAACACAATCTAAAGGTTCTTTGTTTTTTTTCTCTCTTCTTTTTCTTCCTCCTCCTCTCTTTATATATTAGGTATCATATTCTGTACTCTTTGTGTATCCCTTGACTGACTTTTTGGGTAGTTGATTTAATTTTGCATTTGCTTGGTAATTGGTCTGCTTCCTTTACTCTTATTTTCTCTGGTGATAGCTATTCAACCTTAGTAGTACTTCCATCTAGAGTAGTCCCTCCCAAATACACTCTAGAGACATTTTGTGGGAGGTAAATTCCCTCAACTTTGCTTATCTGGGAATTGTTTAATTCCTGCTTCAAATTCAAATGATAATCTTGTGGAGTAGAATATTCTTGGCTGGAGGCTTTTCTGTTTCATTGCATTAAATATATCATTGCACTCCTTTCTGGCCTTTAAGGTTTCTGCTGAGAAGTCTGATGATAGCCTGATGGGTTTTCCTGTATATGTGATCTTTTTGTTTCTCTGGCTGCTTTTAATACTCTGTCTTTGTCCTTGATCTTTGCCATTTCAATTATTATATGCCTTGGTGTTGTCTTTGTTGCGTCTGTTGTGTTGGGAGATTTGTGTGCCTCCATGGCCTGGGAGACTATTTCCTTCCCCAAATTGGGAAGGTTTTCAGCAGTTATTTCCTCAAAGATACTTTGTATCCCCTTTCCTTTCGTTCTTCTGGTACCCCTATAATGTGAATATTCTTCTGTTTGGATTGGTTGCAGAGTTCTCTTGTTATTCTTTCATTCCTAGAAATCCATTTTTCTCTCTGTGCCTCAGCTTCTTTGTATTCCTATTTTCTAATTTATATTCCATTTACCATCTCCTCTACCTCCTCTAACCTGCTTTTAAATCTCTCCATTGTATATTTCATTTCATATTTTTCAGTTTTTATCTCTTTCTTGTATTTTTCACTTTCTTGTATTTTTCACAGTTTTTATCTCTTTCTTGAAGTTGCCCTTGAGATCTTGAGTATTTTTCTGTAGCTCTGTGAGCATGTTTATAATTTTTATTTTGAAATCTGTATGAAGAAAAATGGTTATTTCAGTTTCACTGAGACCTCTTACTCGTGTTTGTAGGATTTTGGTTTGCACAAATTTCTTTAGCCATTTCTTATTTGTAATGAATAATATGGAATAATAACTTTGTGTACGTGTTGTCTTCTAGTGCCCAGAAACTCTGCTCTCTTTAGCTTCCCAGCACCTGGTGTGATGGCAGGGGTTGCGGGGGACCTGCCTGGAGGAAATGGTTCTTTCCTGCTTCCTGGCTGCAGTGCTTTCTTCCACTGGTAGGGCCAGTGGACCTTGCGTGCAGGGAGCACCATCTGCATTATGCCCCTGTAGCTGTGGTAGGCGCAGCTGCCCTCCAGTGTGCCTGGCATGATGGTGGGGGCTGCAGGTTTGCTAACCGGTGCCAGCTGGGAAGAAGGAGTGCCAGGCTGCATATCACAGTGGAGGCCTTGGATCTGTGTTGCCAGCCATGTGGATGGATTGCCTGACGCTCCTGAAAGTTCCCAACCCGCTGGGCTGAGTGCACTGGGATGATTTTGTCCACCTGTCCTTTCTCCTGAGCAGCAAGCTCTGTGCAGTCCTTGCCCCTTTAGCTACCCTCTCACTTTTGGTAAGTCTTTCAAAGTGCCTGCCTTTCTTTTGTCCCAGAGTGGTTGGTTGTGGGTACCTGTTCTCCACAAGTGGCTGGAATCTCTGTCTCTTTGATTACTCTTCCTTTTTTTGCTTTCCAACTGCACCGATCTCCAGAGCACCATAATGTGGGTTCATGCTCCTGGAGGAGTTCTGCAGGGCTGGGTATTCAGCAGTCCTGGGCTTTTATTCTCTCCCTGTTCCATTTCTCTTCCTCCCACCCGTGAACTTTGGTGGGGGCAGGGCTCGGGTCCTGATGATCGGAGCTTTGGTACTTTACCTTTTTCCTTGAGGTCTTCTCTTTCCCTCAGGTTTAGGCAGCCTGTCACAGTCTTCTTTCCCATCGCTCTTTCACTCTTAGCTGTATTTGCTGTATTTTCTTATTAGAAGTAGTTTTGGGAAGAGGTTTCTTTCTCACTTCTCACACTGCCATCTTTAAGCCCAATAATCAAGTTTTCAGTAACTTCTAAAACTGTAAAGATTGCTGGTGCATCTAAACTTTAGTCTACATTGGCAGGAGGAAGGTACATCCTTGGTCCCACGTGCAGGCTGAGCTTTTCCCTTTGCTCATGGAGGCTTTAGGATAAAAAAATTAATAAGCCTGTTTTTGTGTTACTACCTTTTGTTGAATCCCACATGTGAACACTTTAATATCTAAAGAGAAGAGATTTTAATGCATATTTGTTCAATAAGAATAAATTACCCTGCCCCCTTCATAATTTGGGACTCCAGTATCCTTGGAGTTTTGAGTGGATACAAAAACAGTCCATTATGCCTCCATAGTCCTTTGTGTTTCCCCTGCCCTGTAGCTGACTGTATTGTGTTTATAAAATAACCCAAAAAGTGGTAGGATTTTGAGTATACTTTTGAGTATTTTGGCTATCACTATGAGAGGAAATAACTTTTGGAATTCAAAACTGAAGATTCTTTACTTAATATAGGGTTCGATTCATGTGTTTTATTTCGTATTCCTACTTTTAGAAAATTTCATCCGAGCCTATTATTTGTCTCTGCTTGAGAGAAGTAAAAACATCTATTGGTGGTATTGGAATTAACCTCTTCCTGTTTTTTGTGTTAGCAATATCTTTAATAATGATATGGAAAATATTCATAATTTTACTTATTGTTTCTAGTTGTCTGAATAGGAAGGAAAGGCTTGCTTAAGCAATGGTCAGGAGATCTTCATTTAAACAGGTACAGATGACTTTAGTTTCATCATTTTTTGTGTTCATATAATTTTCCTGTAAGTTTGTGTGGCATTTAATGATGTTGACTTGTTTTGACTTTTTAAAAAAGGTATTGTCATTGGTAACCCAGTGTTATATTTAAGCATTGCAGATTTTCTTGTGAGTCATTTCTCCCTCATCATTTAAAAACATTTAAAAACCAAAACCAAAACCAAAACAAAGGTCTTGTGTAAATTTTTTTTAATGGTAATATTATCTGCTACTCTTCAAGTCTCGTTCTTCTACAGAATGATTTTCCATTCCTCTGCAGTTACAATATGCTGATGTTTCAACATTGATGCAGTGAAGCTTTCCTTATTTTGCCCATGGCTAATGGTTGGTTACTGTTTGCTCACTGAGGAAGATCTGTCTACACATGATTTTTTGCAAAGGAAAGTACAGTTATTCCTTAGATTATTATTTATAAAATACTGTTTACCTCCCATTTAAGAAGTTTTTTGTGTATTTTTAGGTAGTATGGAGAGGACTTTGGAAGAGTGTGATAATTTTGGATTTGAATATTAATATCTAATAATTATTACTCATGCTAAGGAGTGATTCTTTGTTTTTGGATGGCTTTGCTAATGTTTTTATTTGGAGATGGTAATACACACTATAAGTGTCATTAAGTCTGTGTCAGATGAAGTATTTCATATTCAATACTCTTAGGAAAAGGAATTGGGCAGTTGACATTCACATGCATCCTTTTTAAAGTTGTGTGAATTGAAACTCAGGGATTCATTTGCCTGAAGACAAACAGTGAGCAAGTTGGGAGCAGGATTTCCCTCCCATCTGTCTGACTCCAGTGTCTCTGTTCTTTAAGTGGCAAATTGCTGCATCTGAGCATAGAGTCAGTGTGCCCCTGCCCCCACCTTGCCACCCTTTAGTTGTGTGACTATTATATTATTATCATGGTATTTTCTTAGACTTCGCATTTAATTACTTAGGAAAATAATCTCTAAGTTTCTTTTTTTAAATCCCTTTTGTTTTTACCTTTTATTTCTTTAAAATCTTCTACTATATTTGTGTCTTTTCATAGTTATCAGAGAGACCAGTTTTCTTTTTTACTGCATAGGTACCTCCAGAATGAACAAGGTTTGGATCTGTAATGAAAGTATTTAAAATAAAAATGATTTAAAGCCTCTTCAGGGGTGTCTCATTTGCCAGTAATGGAAAAATTACTATAATATTGGTTGAATATGAAAGTGTAATCATCATGGTGGAGAATGTTATTCACATTTGTGACACTAACTTCATTCAGTTGGGTGAATTTTGATTGAACTTTCATGTCCAGTGGTAATACAAGTGGGATAAATGCAAATTTTTGGAAGGCAGTTACTAAAACTCCTTTGTTCACTGGGAACCACTAGTAACAGACTTGAGTGTTGCTCAGGGTGGTTACAGATGAAGTCTGGAGGGTGACATGAGAGAGCAAGTGTATTTGATTTTCCCACAGGAGGAGAAACACAAAAGGAGTGGGAGACAGTGGTTTCCCCTTCCTCTTAGCTACCTGTCAGGAATTCTGTGGTAGATGGACAGAACTTGGTATGTTTTGTTGGGTATAGGACTCTGTAACATGTGCCCTGTAGTCAACTAATTGTGCTTGCTAGCTATATCCTGTAACAGTTACACACATCACACAGTTCTGAGGATGGATGGCTGGAGCATAAATCTGTAAATGTTAATGTCAGGTCTATTGCACAGGGCTTCTTGGTAAATATTGATAGCTTAGTGTCCAGCTGTAACTGCTGGTTTCTCTTCTCCTATTGTTATCTTATTGTTTAAATGAATAATGCTGTTACTACTTTAAAAGCCTGGAGATATTTAAATTAGATTAAATTGTCAAAATGTGTAACTGATGTTTGCATCTCTCTGTACTTGTAATTAATGATTTATAAGCAGAACTCTTGGCTGAATTTAACCTCTGGATGCTTCCAATTCTGACTAGACCATTTATTTAATGTTAAGTCATATCTGTAAAAAGAAAATGCTGCCAAAGGACACAGTTTTCTTAACATTTAAAACTATTTCAGAAATGACTTGGTGAGTTAAAATTTTATAATCCTAATGGTATACATTACACACAAGCAAACATTCAAATATACAAATACATATCCACAGACACACCTGGTTAACATTTTAATTTAAGAGTCTTCATTTCTTTATCGTAATTTTTGAAATAGGTGCTTGTCTATATTGACATTTAAAAAAATTGTTTGATTAGTATTACATTTTCAGAGCACATACTGTGTAATAGAAATTTGTTATTGATGCTGATATTCACACTTTGTTGACTATCTTTTTTCTCCACTGCATATTAACTAGCAATCCTCCTCCCAGGGAAGGTTGGCTCAGCAAGATCTCATTAACCTCGTGTTTTCTTTGAGTGGTGTACTATACTAACAGCTATAAATTGTATTTCTTGTTATTAGTTTTCTGTGTAGCAGTCATTCTTAATTAGTCAATGTTACTCTTTATTTCCAAGTCTTTACAGAGGAAGTGAATATAAATAAGTTAAATTTTACCCTAAAATACATTTAAAAAAATCCTGGATATATCTAAACAGTGTTAGAAATGTTTTATTTTTACCCATGAAAATAGTAACTTTCAAAACAGAGTTTTGATAATGATAGTTAAAGATATGTTCTTGTTTTAAAGCAATATTGGCAGTCTGATCAGCCCTTGTAATTTGGCCTGCTGCAGGAAGGGCAGGTGCCAATTACAAAGACACTTGGATTAATTTGTTTAATTAATACCTACATAGAATATTATAAGTGAATGTGGGACGTTTATGTGATATTTTCCATTATAAAAGGAAACATGCATTTAGGAAAGAGAAAACATGACCCATTAATCTCTTTTTCTTTTGTCTTTTGCTTACACACAGTAACTTTTGCATTATAATTCTTTTGACACCACTTTCTCTACCATTTTTGGTCAGGTGTTCTCACTGCATTTCCCAAGGAATGTGTTTCCCAAGGAAAATGTGTTACATTTTCCTCATTACACCCTGCGTCTCCTCCATCTTGTCCCCTCCCCCAGGCCCCATGGATATCTTTACACTTGCCCTTTGAAAGGACCAGGTTATGACCATGACCTAGTTTTTAAGGATTTTAATCTGATTTTGGAATTAGTCAAGATCTGTGTTTTGTGATAGATTAGGCCTCCAGAAGGATGCATGTTTTCCAGTCTTGCAGATGCTTCTAACAGCCTGTATAGGAATATTCCACAGAGGCACTTCATGCTGTTCCACATCACCTAGAGGAATGCAAAAGCTCTGTCAACCTCCGGGGAAGAAAAAGTTAAGAACTTTTTGAAAAATAGAAAATTTCATTGTGTGCTGTGGTGTTTTAGGGCTGGATATTGTTCCTGACTCCCATGCCAGGAGCTGTTGGCTGAGCCCTGGACCCTGAATCGTAGAACTGCTCTCTTTCTACTCTCCTTGGGGTGAACCTGGATCACTGGTGTTGAGTAGGATTGTCAACGGTCAGTTCATTAGACTATGTTTAATCATTAAAAAATCAAGACTGATACTTTGTTTCTGATAAGGTGGAAAAGTGGTTGAATCATGATTTTTGTTTTTGCCATTTAGAAAGTGGGACAAATTATGAAAAACCAATTATGATAATGTGAATCCTATCCACCCCTGCTACCTCCTCAACCTGTTGATCCAATTAATGTTGTAGGCTTATGCATGATCCGATAGGGAAGGGCCATTATCCTGACACATTTGAAAAGTGAATGCCATACGTAATTACCTAAAGTGGAGGTACCCAGGAACATTATACATCAAAATCACTTACTAAAGTCAGATTTTAAGAATTGGGAATAAATGACCTAAAACTTAAAGTTGTTAAAGATCAAGTTGTTGATTGAGTTAAGCTAAATGTGATTAAATCTTTTAATATTATGTCTTTTATCTGGCCATATGGTTTTCAACAGTGACCAGATGAAGAGCTGTCTTGATGTAATTAAACTAGCTCTCATAATTGCATGTAATTGGACAGTAAATTATCTTAGATATCTGGCCAGCAATTAATATTACTGATGGCCTAAGTTTATTTTAATGCTATTCGTTTGATAATACTGCTTTCACAGTAGGAGAGCCAGTTTGTCTGAACTTAGTTGTGGCTCCCCAAGTTAATAATTCTGTGTCCTTGGAAAAATTACTTGACTACTGTGGGCCTTAGTTGATCCATCTCTAAGGTGAGACTAAGAGATGTACTTACCTCATAAATTGATTGCAAGAAATAAGTGAATTACAGTGAGCATTTGAGAAGTGCTGGTTATTTTTATTCCACTAATATATAGTTCCCATAAATATACAGTATCCTATTTAATGACTTGTAATTATAGACTGAGATCATAAAATGTGTTTACATATGAGCATGAGCACCCCAGTTGTCTATGTAATCAACCTATAGAGGTGTGATAAAAAAGGCACAAGAGAGATTCAAACAATAGAGAATATCTGCTTTGCATAATCACATATTCCCAAGTAGGGGTGAGGTTTCATTGGTTATGTAACTCAACAGGGGGGATCAAGGACCCACTGTTGTCCCTGCTATCCCCAGCTCGAAGATTGAAGATTCGTTCTCCTCAGCAATGTGGCAGGATTGCAACAGCTCTGTCTCACATCCCAGCCGTGTTAGTTGGGAACTGATCCCCAAGGACCTGAGAAGACTTTAACCTGTGGCCTGTGGGCTAGGTCGGTCTCTTGCCCTTTCCTACGCACATCCTGAAAATGAAATGAAATTACAAGTCACATGAACAACCAGAGAAAAAGAGATCCTTGAAATAATTAGGGTACACTTAGTGAGGAAGGAGAGTGGAAAGATAGCTAACATTTTCCATGGTATGATTCATGTTTATATTTTTTAATAGATACTTATGTATGAATAAAAAGGCTAACATTGATTATATATAACCTACCTATCAGAGGATGAGTTATTTGCCATTTCTCTTTATAAAAACCCCTTGAGGTGGAAATTAACTTCATTTCATTAGAGACGGTCTAGAATCCAAGGGGACAGAGCCAGTAACTACCCTAAACAGTCTAAGCCTTGGTAACATGCACTTTCTTATCCCCATTGGGCACACACCAGTATATTAGATGGTGTTCTTAGTATTACTTTATTGTAATGGTGACATACCTTAGTTATTTTCTAAGACAAGTATGAGTTTTATGTATGAAGAGATTCTGTCTCCAAGTTTACCATTTTTTTAAAATTTTGGTATCATTAATCTACAATTACATGAAGGACGTTATGTTTACTAGGCTCCCCCCTTCACCAAGTCCCCCCCATATCCCCGTTCACAGTCACTGTCCATCAACATAGTAAGATGCTGTAAAATCACTACTTGTCACCAAGTTCACAGTCACTGTCCTTCAACATAGTAAGATGCTGTAAAATCACTACTTGTCTTCTCTGTGTTGCACAGCCCTCCCTGTGCCCCCCCAACACTATACATGCTAATCTAATGCCCCCTTTCTTTTCTTCCCGCCCTTATCCCTCCCTTCCCACCCATCCTCCCCAGTGCCTTCCCCTTTGGTAACTATTAGTCCATTCTTGGGTTCTGTGCTGCTGCTGCTGTTTTGTTCCTTCAGTTTTCATTTGTTCTTATACTCCACATATGAGTGAAATCATTTGGTACTTGTCTTTCTCCACCTGGATTATTTCACTGAGCATAATACCCTCTAGCTCCATCCATGTTGTTGTGAACGGTAGGATTTGTTTTTTTCTTATGGCTGCGAAATATTCCATTGTGTACATGTACCACATCTTCATTATCCATTCATCTACTGATGGACATTTAGGTTGCTTCCATATCTTGGCTATTGTAAATAGTGCAGCAATAAACATAGGGGTGCATCTGTCTTTTTCAAACTGGAGTGCTGCATTCTTAGGGTAAATTCCTAGAAGTGGAATTCCTGGGTCAAATGGTATTTCTATTTTGAGCATTTTGAGGAACATACTGCTTTCCACAATGGTTGAACTAATTTACATTCCCACCAGCAGTGTAGGAGGGTTCCCCTTTCTCCACAACCTCATCACCATTTGTTGTTTGTCTTTTGGATGGTGGCAATCCTTACTGGTGTGAGGTGATATCTCACTGTGGTTTTAATTTGCATTTCTCTGATGACTAGCGATGTGGAGCATCTTTTCATGTGTCTGTTGGCCATCTGAATTTCTTCTTTAGAGAACTCTCTATTCAGCTCCTCTGCCCATTTTTTAATTGGATTATTTGCTTTTTGTTTGTTGAGGTGTGTGAGCTCTTTATATATTTTGGATGTCAACCCTTTATCGGATCTGTCATTTACAAATATATTCTCCCATATTGTAGGATACCTTTTTGTTCTATTGATGGTGTCCTTTGCTGTACAGAAGCTTTTCAGCTTGATATAGTCCCATTTGTTCATTTTTGTGTTTGTTTCCCTTTCCCGGGGAGACATGTTCAAGAAGAGGTCACTCATGTTTATGTCTAAGAGATTTTTGCCTATGATTTTTTCTAAGAGTTTTCTAAGAAAATCTATGATTTTCTAAGAGTTTATGGTTTTATGACTTACATCCAAGTCTTTGATCCATTTCAAACTTATTTTTTGTGTATGGGGTTAGACAGTGATCCAGTTTCATTCTCTTACATGTAGCTGTCCAGTTCTGCCAGCACCATCTGTTGAAGAGACTGTCATTTCCACATTGTATGTCCATGGCCCCTTTATCGAATATTAGTTGACCATATATGTTTAGGTTAATGTTTGGAGTCTCTATTCTGTTCCATTGGTCTGTGGCTCTGTTCTTGTGCCAGTACCAAATTGTCTTGACTACTGTGGCTTTGTAGTAGAGCTTGAAGTTGGGGAGTGAGATCCCCCCCCACTTTATTCTTCCTTCTCAGGATTGCTTTAGCTATTCGGGGTCTTTGGTGTTTCCATAGGAATTTTTGAACTATTTGTTCCAGTTCTTTGAAGAAAGCTGTTGGTATTTTGATAGGGATTGCATCGAATCTGTATATTGCTTTGGGCAAGATTGCCATTTTGACGATATTAATTCTTGCTAGCCAAGAGCATGGGATGAGTTTCCATTTGTTAGTGACCTCTATAATTTCTCTTAAGGGTGTCTTGTAGTTTTCAGGGTATAGGTCTTTCACTTCCTTGGTTAGGTTTATTCCTAGGTATTTTATTCTTTTTGATGCTATTGTGAATGGAATTGTCTTCCTGATTTCTCTTTCTGTTAGTTTATTGTTAGTGTATAGGAAACCCACAGATTTCTGTGTGTTAATTTTGTATCCTGCAACTTTGCTGAATTCCGATATTAGCTCTAGTAGTTTCGGAGTGGAGTCTTTAGGGTTTTTTATGTACAATATCATGTCATCTGCAAATAGTGACAGTTTAACTTCTTTACCAATCTGGATTCCTTGTATTTCTTTGTTTTGTCTAATTGCTGTGGCTAGGACCTCCAGTACTATGTTGAATAACAGTGGGGATAGTGGGCATCTCTGTCTTGTTCCTGATCGCAGAGGAAAAGCTTTCAGCTTCTCGCTGTTCAGTATGATGTTGGCTGTGGGTTTATCATATGTGGCCTTTATTATGTTGAGGTATTTGCCCTCTATGCCCATTTTGTTGAGAGTTTTTATCATGAATGGATGTTGAATTTTATCGAATGCTTTCTCAGCATCTATGGAGATGATCATGTGGTTTTTGTCTTTCTTTTTGTTGATGTGGTGGATGATGTTGATGGATTTTCGAATGTTGTACCATCCTTGCATCCCTGGGATGAATCCCACTTGGTCATGGTGTATGATCCTTTTGATGTATTTTTGAATTCAGGTTGCTAATATTTTGTTGAGTATTTTTGCATCTATGTTCATCAGGGATATTGGTCTGTACTTTTCTTTTTTGGTGGGTTCTTTGCCTGGTTTTGGTATTAGGGTGATGTTAGCTTCATAGAATGAGTTTGGGAGTATTCCCTCCTCTTCTATTTTTTGGAAAACTTTAAGGAGAATGGGTATTATGTCCTCTCTGTATGTCTGATAAAATTCCGAGGTAAATCCATCTGGCCCAGGGGTTTTGTTCTTTGGTAGTTTTTTGATTACTGCTTCAATTTCGTTGCTGGTAATTGGTCTGTTTAGATTTTCTGTTTCTTTCTGGGTCAGTCTTGGAAGGGTGTATTTTTCAAGGAAGTTGTCCATTTCTCCTAGGTTTCCCAGCTTGTTAGCATATAGGTTTTCATAGTACTCTCTAATAATTCTTTGTGTTTCTGTAGTGTCCATCGTGATTTTTCCTTTCTCGTTTCTGATTCTGTTGATGTGTGTTGACTCTCTTTTCCTCTTAATAAGTCTGGCAGGAGGCTTATCTATTTTGTTTATTTTCTCGAAGAACCAGCTCTTGGTTTCATTGATTTTTGCTATTATTTTATTCTTCTCAGTTTTATTCATTTCTTCTCTGATCTTTTATTATGTCCCTCCTTCTGCTGACCTTAGGCCTCATTTGTTCCTCTTTTTCCAAGTTCGATAATTGTGACATTAGACCATTCATTTGGGATTGTTCTTCCTTCTTTAAATATGCCTGGATTGCTATATACTTTCCTCATAAGACTGCTTTTGCTGTATCCTACAGAAGTTGGGGCTTTGTACTGTTGTTGTTGTTTGTTTCCATATATTGCTGGATCTCCATTTTGATTTGGTCATTGATCCATTGGTTATTTAGGAGCGTGTTGTTATGCCTCCTTGTGTTTGTGAGCCTTTTTGCTTTCTTTGTACAGTTTATTTCTAGTTTTATGCCTTTGTGGTCTGAAAAGTTGGTTGGTAGGATTTCAGTCTTTTGGAATTTACTGCGGCTCTTTTTGTGGCCTAGTATGTGGTCTATTCTGGAGAATGTTCCATGTGCACTTGAGAAGAATGTGTATCCTGTTGCTTTTGGATGCAGAGTTCTGTAGATATCTATTAGGTCCATGTGTTCTAGTGTGTTGTTCAGTGCCTCTGTGTCCTTACTTATTTTCTGTCTGGTGGATCTGTCCTTTGGAGTGAGTGGTCTGTTGAAGTCTCCCAGAATGAATGCATTGCATTCTATTTCCTCCTTTAATTCTGTCAGTATTTGTTTCACATACGTTGGTGCTCCTGTATTGGGTGCATATACATTTATAATGGTTATATCCTCTTGTTGGACTGAGCCCTTTATCATTATGTAATGTCCTTCTTTATCTTTTGTTACTTTCTTTATTTTGAAGTCTATTTTGTCTGATAGTAGTATTGCAACACCTGCTTTTTTCTCTCTGTTGTTTGCATGAAATATCTTTTTCCATCCCTTGACTTTAAGTCTGTGCATGTCTTTGGGTTTGAGGTGAGTCTCTTGTAAGTATCATATGGATGGGTCTTGCTTTTTTATCCATTCTATTACTCTGTGTCTTTTGATTGGTGCATTCAGTCTATTTACATTTAGGTGATTATTGAAAGGTATGTACTTATTGCCATTGCAGGCTTTAAGTTTGTGGTTACCAAAGGTTCAAGGTTAGCTTCTTTACTATCTTACTGTCTAATTTAACTTGCTTATTGAGCTATTATGAACACAGTCTGATGATTCTTTATTTCTCTCCCTTCTTATTCCTCCTCCTCCCTTCTTCATATGTTGGGTGTTTTGTTCTGTGCTCTTTCTAGGAGTGTTCCCATCTAGAGCAGTCCCTGTAAGATGCCCTGTAGAGGTGGTTTGTGGGAGGGAAATTTCCTTAAGTTTTGCTTGTCTGGGAATTGTTTAATCCCTCCTTCATATTTAAATGATAATCGTGCTGGATACAGTAACCTTGGTTCGAGGCCCTTCTGTTTCATTGCATTAAGTATATCATGTCAATTTCTTCTGGCCTGTAAGGTTTCTGTTGAGAAGTCTGATGATAGCCTGATGGGTTTTCCTTTGTAGGTGACCTTTTTTTTCTCTCTGGCTGCCTTTAATGCTTTGTCCTTGTCTTTGATCTTTGTCATTTTAATTATTATGTGTTTTGGTGTTGTCCTCCTTGGATCCCTTGTCATGGAAGTTCTGTGTACCTCTGTGGTCTGAGAGGCCATTTCCTCCCCTAGCTTGGGGAAGTTTTCAGTCATTATTTCTTCAAAGACACTTTCTATCCCTTTTTCTTTCTCTTCTTCTTCTGGCACCCCTATAATGCAGATATTGTTCCGTTTCGCTTGGTCACTCAGTTCTCTTAAAATTATTTCATTCCTTGAGATCCTTTCATGTCTCTCTGCATCAGCTTCTCTGCGTTCCTGTTCTCTGTTTTCTAGTCCATTAATGGTCTCTTGCATCTCGTCCGTTCTGTTTTGAAGTCCTTCCAGAGCTTGTTTTATTTCTGTATTCTCCTTCCTCAGTTCTTGCATATTTCTCTGCAAGTCCATCAGCATGGTTATGACTTTTGTTTTGAATTCTTTTTCAGGAAGACTGGTTAAATCTATCTCCCCGGGTTCCTTTTCAGGGGAAGATGTAGCAGATGTCGAAGCTGTCTGGGTTAGTCTTGTCTGGATCAAATTTTTTTGCCTTTTCATGCTGATAGGTGCAGTGGTGAGCTATTTTGCTATATGTCAGCTGGGAGAGCTAAGGCTTTCCACTTGCTCCTGGCCTCTTTACTGGGACAACTGCGACCCCTAGTGGCTTGTGTTGGGCAATTGCGTGTAGATTGGGTCTCTGTATCTTGCCTGGCGGGTATGGAGGAAGCTCCCTTGCTGTGGGCGTGGCCAGCCTCAGGCTCTGCTCTGCTATGGCGGGGCCCCAAGGGGTAATGGATGGGGGGGCTGTTTTGCTGTTTACCTCCGTGAGGGGTCTCAGAGCTGTTGCCCCAGTGGTTAGTGTGCCTGGAGTTCCCTGGAATTTCCAGCTGCTGGACTGTCACCCAGAATGCTTCTGTCCAGCTGTCATGTCCCTGTCCCTTTAAGACTTTCAAAAAGCACTCGCTTTTCTTTGTCACAGGGGCAATGGCTTCAGGTCCCACTCAAAGATCTTGCTGCCCTGTTTCCCTAGTTTCCAGCACCCCACGCATGCACTGTGTCTGTGCTCTGGTGCGGATGGCTAGGTCTGGGTGTTTAGCAGTCCTGGGCTCCCTCTCCCTCCCGCTTCGACTCCTCTCCTCCCACCGGGAGCTGGGGTGAGGGGTGCTCGGGTCCCACCGGGCCGGGGCTTGTATCTTACCCCTTTCACCAGGCGCTGGGTTCTCGCAGGTGTGGATGTAGTCTGGCTGTTGTCCTGTGTCTTCTGGTCTCTCTTTTAGGATTAGATGTATTTGTTGTATTTTCAAAAATATGTATGTTTTTGGGAGGAGATTCCCACTGTCCTACTCACACCGCCATCTTGGCTCTGCCTCCGTGTTCTATATTCTTAACTTAGGAAATTTTCCTAGTAGACAACTGTTAAACTGTAAATTGGATGTAGAATATATGAAATGCTTTACATCTTAGGCAGTATGATGTAAGTACTTCCTTTCTTTTAATTAAATAGAAATCATTAATTTTAGTAGGCTAAAAGACCACGTTCCTTGCTGTGTCTCTCTTCTCTTCAGAAGATAATGACTTACTTCATGTAAACTCTGCTCGACTTGGTTTACAAAAGAAAAAGTTTTTAACATTCATGAAAATGAGAGACTTAAAAAAAAGTTAGAAGGATGATCCTCCCATCAAATTTCCGAAAGACAGAAAAATGGAGTGGAGTCTATAGAGTAAGTGTGTGTGGTAGCTTGGTGCCCCTGATGCTGTGAGGACCATATGCATATGGGCCCTTGATGCTAAGTACTTAGTAGTACTAAGGCCCTCAGGAGGGAAAGGCCATGGACTCCACTGATGGTCATTTACATGCTTCACTGATTGCTAGAATGTCAGATGTGGAAAGTGACATTTTAATACAACTTCTGTGTTGTACCTGGCTTTAATGAGTGTGATCTTGGGTAAGGATAGATGGAAATTGAAACTAATAAATCAAATCCTGGTTTGGAATTCAAGGAAACATACAAAGCAATTGGTGAATCTTTAGCAGGATTCCCGTCATGGTGCCTTCATAATTGATATGCTGAAGACTTTATCAGGCCGGGGTACTTTAATTCTTAAATAAAATGTTTGAGGGTCGTGTTAAAGGGGATTTCATGTTACCTTTCCTTCTCACACCTCACCACCCCAGTTTGGAGATGGGGTATAATTTGCATCTGACATTTGGAGTAATCAAAATGGTATTTCCTGGCTCCAGTATTACCCTGACTCCTTAGGATCAGAGCCTCAGCTTTGCATACCACCTGTTTGCACCATTAGGCATTTTTTTGCTTTAAAATCTTCCCCCAGATAGTGGTTTGAGGGAGCCCTCACCTGAGTGTATTGCCCAGAGGGAAAGGACTGGGACTAATGTGACCTATATAATTCTTTTATTTTTGCATGAAAGTGTTAAGTTCCAAATAGCTCAACAGATCAAAATGAGGTGCTGACACTTTATTCCCCTAGATGTCCTTTGCAACTCATGAAACACAACCATAATTTGTTTAACATCATTGTCCCCAAAGAAAAAGGCTTACAAAGAATTTAGAGGACATGCTGTATTCTCTGCTGCTCCCTAACATTCCCCCCTGCAGTGGGGTCATAGGATGCAGGCCCCCCAGTCCTGAAAGCCTTTGTCTCCCTGGAATTTTTTAAATGAAGTTCTTGCATTTGTTGACACTAATGTTCAAGCAATTGTTAATACTAGAGCCATTTATCAAAATCAAATTGTGAAAATGCACAGCATGGAGCAAACCAAGAAATGCAGGTGTTTTCATTTAGGAGATAGTTTTGGTTTTTTGTGGTGTTTCCTGTACTAGTCCTAATGTCCTTTTTTCATTACCAAGTCCTAAGCATATAATAACCCCTCAAATTCTTTAAACAATAGAGTGAACATTAATATATATTAATGTATCTGCTTGTGACAACTTCTGTAGTATCTTCCACTTTTTCTGAATGGTCTGATTTTGAACAACAATTGTTTTGGGTTCGAGAAATAGCAATATATGTGCCAGTACCCCAGTCTAGAGCCTCCTGAAAGAAAACATTCAGAGTCTGGCAAAGTCAGCATCCTAAGGTCAAGGAAAAGTCTCCCCAAAGTGCTGTGGCCTTTATGTGGTTTGGGTTCTGATTCCTTCCTCAGAAATCATGGTTAGCTATGGTTTCTCATATGTAAGTCTTAACAATTAAATGATTTATTTGTCCTGGGAGGCCAGAAATTTACCAATACTTTGAATCCCTCTGCAATTGTATGCTAGGTAGGCTGTAGTGGTTTTTATGATGCAGATAATTAAGGCACATGACTTTTGTCAGCTTCTAAGTCAAACTTCCACATCCTTTTCTTTATAAAAGATGTATTGTTAAAAAAGAAAAACTTCTCAAGAAGAAATCCTACCATTTGCAACAACATGGATGGAGCTAGAGGGTATTATGCTCAGTGAAATAAGCCAGGAGGAGAAAGACAAGTACGAAATGATTTCACTGATCTGTGGAGTATAACAACAAAGCTAAAACTGAAGGAACAAAACAGCAACAGACTCACAGAACCCAATAATGGACTAACAGTTACCAAAGGGAAAGGGGTTGGGGAGGGTGGGTGAGAAGGGAGGGATAAGGGGATTAAGGGGTATTATGATTAGTGCACATAATATAGAGGGGGTAGGGGGAAGGAAGTATAGCACAGAGAAGACATGTAGTGACTCTAGCATCTTACTACCCTGAAGGGCAGTGACTATAATGGGGTATGTGATGGGGACTTGATAATACAGGTGAATGTGGTAACCACAACGTTGCTCATGTAAAACCTGAGCATAAGATTGTATATCAATGATACCTTAATAATAAAAAAAAAACCCTTCCCTCTTCACAGACTCATTTTAAATGTCTGATTCTCTATAGCATGAACAGCTCAGTTCAGCTTCCAGGACTACTTTAAATCACATCCATTGTATTCTCCTTCCCTTTGACAAGTGGTGGTGGTGTAAGCCTCTGAAATGTATTTTTGTTGTTACAGTCACTTCTGTTCTCACTGATTAAGTAAGGTCAGATTATATTGCTGTCCTGGGAGTCTTCCTTTGCATCAGTTACTGTGTGTCTTTCTGTTGGGAGAGCAACTCTATTTATTAAACTGTGGAATAATGATTTACAGAGAAAATCATGGCATTGAGCAGTGGCATTCACTTAAGGAAGCTTGATTTGCTGGGATGTTAAAAAGTAGCAATCTTGTTTTCTCTTTTGTTGATAATATGTCTGTTCTTCTGACTGGTAACTAATGCAACTAGAGTAGAATTCACATCTCAGTGTTTCACTTTTCTTTTAGAAAGTACTGTGAAAGCTTGAGAAGCTTATGGTTTAAAATAAAACTAGCTTCAAAAACATATCCAGCTAATTCTCTAGAGTTTATTACTCTTGCCTAAAAATGCATGGGTAATATTCTAGGTATTGAGTGGTTACAAACAAGAGGCTAAGACATTCCACCTAAAGTGTGGGTTGTAGGAAATCATAACAGTTTGGTATCAATTAACCTACAGACCTTTTAATCTTTTATCAGTGAAAAATACCGCTTTGCCAATAAGATCAATTCAATCAAATTGAATTCTTGTAATATGTGCACAATTAACTGAATTGTAAGGCAGAATATGGTATGAATATTAATACAGAAGAAAGACAGAGGATTTGAAAAGAGGGAGTGCTTTGGCATAGGGGCTCAATAAAACTTAAGACTTCGAAAAAGGAAAAAAAAAGGCTTTTAAGGCTAAGGGAGGAATTTATCCCTGGTAGAGGGAATACCGAAGGTTAGGGTATGGAAGCAGCATGGTTTTATGTGATTAGTCATGGTTCGCAGTGCTTGGAATAAAAGGTGAATGTGCACATTTTGGGGGAGGGGCATCACATAATGGCAGCCGAGGCACAGACACTTTTCTCTGCGGTGCGATAGCTCTGCCACTCTGGCAAATTTAGTGCTACAGAGTTAAGGGAACTGTCAGAAAGGAGATGGACCTCATTATCAGATTACGTATGACAATGCTGTGAGGAAATGACTTAGTAGGGAAAGTATTTTATCAACTGTTCTTCAGATCAAGGCAATTGTGATAGTTTACTCTGTGATTCTTGCTTGTAATTCCAAATGGCTAATGCAGGAAGCAAGGTTTCTATTAAGAACTATAGCTACGAAAATCTTTGCAAGAGCATCCACTCAAATTGGTTTTGAAGTAAATAAATCATAAGTGAGCCTCTGAAGTGACAGGGCTAGATCATTTGGGGTATAGCAATGAGAGAATGACTCATTCAAGATTTTTGAGCAGAGATGTGCAGTCCACATGCAAAAGTAAATAAGAGCTGAGAAATTTTTGGCATCTTCCATGGGGAGGTGTATTCTAAAGGTCTTTGTCCATCTCCTACTATATACAGCCAGTAACACCCAGAGGTCTCCATTTTCATTGTTAGTTGAGAAACCTTTGACTGAGAGCCCTAGGCCAAAATAATAATAATAGTAACAATTCTATCATACTTGATCGATAATTATATTCTATGCATGTACTAGATCCTATATGATGATCTGGGCACTGAGGATAATTGAATAAAGGATAATCCCTCTTTTTTCAAGTAGTTTAGTAGATTATAACCTGTTTTTCACCCCAAGACCACTCAGAGATAAACACATTCTAATAGTCACAGTGACGTACTCTGGAAAGTGTGGAGAAGAGGAGCCCAGAGTCGGTGGTGTTTGGTGATTGCTGCTCTCTGTCTAGGGTGAACCACTGGGGCCACGGAGCATTGCTGTGCTAGTGGCTGGGGGAGAAATTCAAGCAACAGCATGCCTTCGTTTACCACCCATGCTTGGTGGTGTGGATAGGGTCAGAAATATTTTGTATGGAATATGATCTCATCTGTGAACCAGAAATGTTTTCTTATAGATACTTAAGGTGTTGATTTAGCACAGTAAAGGATAGTGGACTAGTTAGTGGCAGGGGAAGAGTGTGTTGGGAAAGGTCAGTTAATCACCTATGATTGGAACAGATTCAGAGAGAGAAAACAAACACTGTAACTTTTTTCATTTGAATTATTCTTAAACCAAGGGACAAAAGAGTGGTAACACAGTTGTGTATATTAAATCTTTGTTGCACATAGGATGTTAGAGTATATTCATTTGGGTTTCTTGATGTTCCACGTAACAATACCAAATCACGTTAGCTTAAGTAGAGAAGGATGACATTGGACTGGTACCACAGGAGCAGGCTCATGTGACCTCAGCAAGCATGAGAAGTTGATGGGAGAGAGAACTAACAGGCCCTAGGAACCCCCAAAGTACCTCTGCTCTGTCCCTGATTTCTTGCTTTCTTCTGGAATTCTGCTTTATTCGTTCTTCCCTAGAGCCACTTTCCTTGTCTATTTCCATGTTATAATTGTTCTGTATCACATTTCTTTTTCGTGGTGCTTGCCTTTTTCAGTGTCTGTTTCACTTGCAAGTTTTCTGGAGAGAGAATGCACTTGGTCCAGTTTAGATCAAAGGTATGACCCTGACCTCATCTGTGGTGGCTGGGAGGGGCTGGTGCAGGGCGATGGCAATGCTGATGGCAGTAGCTGTGCTTGATGACATATAGTCATGGAGAACACCTGTGTCTGCCAAGGACCCACCACTTTGGATGGGTGGTTGGTAGGCGGGTGTGCAGATGAGTGGACGTATTTCTTAGAGAATGGGGGATGGCACCTGAACTTGGGCCACCTGGCCTTCTAAGATATATGTGATTACAGAAGACTAAAGCTTATTGAAGGCATTAGAAAAAATAAGCGTAGTAAAATAGTAATGTAAGATAGTATTCAGGCATGGAAGTTACATCATCCGCCTACCTGATTCAGCGCTTTATAATGGTTAAAGCAAATATTGAAGTATTTGTTATTCTCTGACACTATCTATGTATTTTCTTTGTTTTTTCCTCAGGTATTTTTTATTTAAATTTTTCCTACGAGCTCATTTTCCCTTGCATGCAATATATGTAATTTTGTCTTCTAATTGAAATTTGAAGTAGAAGTAAGACTTCCAACATTTTCTTCAAGTAGAATAGTGGCAGTATCATTCTATTTGAATAGACTAGGAACCACATAGTCCGTGTCTTGAAAGCTTACATTCAAATTACTCTTCTTAAAAGACTATCAGTCCATTTTCAACCAATTAATAGATTCTCAAATACTGTACTTAGTGCCATCTAAATAGCTTACTATTAGTTTTCTGGATTTTGCCCCATGAATGAATGCTTGTTGCTACTTTTCTCCTGTAAAGAGTTGGTACAGTTTTTAAAGATCAGTTCCTGATACTAATAGTTTTTTGTTCCAGTTTTAAAACTTAGTAATGAAAAAATGGCCCCAATACTTTAAGATTCTGATTCCTAGTGAAAGGTTGTTGACTTCTCATTGGCCTTAATTACAGCTTTGTAGCTTGGTATATTAAATTTTTTCAGTTTATATTAAAATTATTTATTAGGATTATTCTGCTTAGAAAGTAAAGTCTATGAGAAATTAATGTTCTCCTTTTTAGATCACTTAAGAATAAAGCTTGACTTCAAGCCATATGCTAGACACTCTAACTTATATTGTTTAAGAAAGGCAAGCATTAAATGTTAAGCTACCTTTATTCAGAATTTCTCACATTCTTAGTTCACTGAAAGTATTTGTCAACACTTCATTACTAACACGGTGTATAAGTTAATGATGCACAAAGTTTAAAACCTTATATTTAATTAGAGGACCTATTTGCTTTGAAAGCAGTAAATAATAATTGGCATTTACTGAATTTTAAGTAGGATCTACATGTTATATTGATGGTTTAGGGCGCATATAGCATTTGTGTCACACTATGAAACTTGGTGTTCTAAGAATGCAGTTACCTTTTAGCATTTAACCTGAAGTCTCTTCCTGATTTTAATGTGGAATATTTCCTCCCTTTAATTGCTAACATGTTTTTCAAATATTTACACATGATTTTCAAGGTGCTAATTGGCACTAGAATAGTTGATGGATGGTAAACCATTGGAATCAACATTAACTTAAAGCACATCCACAACAAATTTTTGTATCCTGGACTGAAATTGCTGGGATTTGTGAGTTAAATGCATCAGTAGTCTAGCAGTAAAATACATTAAACAGCAGTAGGCAAGTTCAGTATTTACCTTACAAGAGCCTGGGAATGCCAGTCACTGGGTCTGCCTCAGCAGAATTTGAGTTTTTGTAGCATAGTAAAAGTGAGGTCTTTCTCTTCTTTTGAACAAAACATTGCCTGTTTATGTGGTTCACCTCATTTGGTACAGTGAGGTTAAAAAAAAACCACACATGCAACCTTTCTTCTAAAACCCAAATGTTTCATGAATGGAATTGTGTATGTCTTGTTTTTGTCACATGCTTTTATCCTTCCCAAATTTTCTTTCATTGTAATCTGCTGCCATTAGCACAGTCCATTAAAAACATGTATCCGGGACCTTGAGCATGTTCCACTGAGCCAGGCATCCTTTATACTCTTTGTGTGGTTTCCCTGAGAATTGGCTGTTTATCCAGTACATTGTTTTTGCAATTATTTTTTTGTTCAAAGTTGTTCTAAACTTGATTTTCTCCCACTGCAAAACCTGGCTGGGAATCACAGCGCCCAGGCCATTTTTTGGTGTGGCTCCTCAGGCTCCTGCTGTGTTGACCAGACGCAGTGGACTGCAGAGGAAGCCTGTGTGTCCCTATTTACATGGCCCTTGGGTGGTTCTGACCCAGGTGCCGTGTCTGGCAACCACTGCAGCTGAGGTGGTCATTTCCTGGCTCTGAATCTGACTGCTGGTGGGACAGGAAGGTTAGTCAGTGGTGATTTGCTGCCATTCTCCAAGTGCTCACCAGGGTATCACCCACATGTTTGTCTGCTTGAAGTGCAGACAGAGAGTGTAATTGTTTCCTTTTACTGTGGAGCCTTGGTGTGTGGAGTTTTCTAGCACTGGAAGTGCTGCTCCATCCGAGGGCAGAGAGGCACTTCATGGCAGCATAGACATTAAGTTTCAGGAGGTTTTACTGTTACGTTCTAAAGATAGCTATTTTGACATCTTAAATGCTTTCTCAGTCCATTTACTGAAACTGCCTTAAGCTTAAAAATCAGTGACATGCAATTGTTAAATATTTGATTCCTGAAAACTAAACTTAGATTTAAATGATGATTTGCTTGAGTATTTTTTTGTTAATTTTATAAAACACCAAGTCTGCAAATACGATCATAGGTGTTTTTAGAGGTGCTATTGCCCAAGACACAATTTTGAGCATATGTGGGTTTATGATATCATTCTCTTATGTCAGGACTTGACCAGTTATTTTTTGTAACAGGGCCCAAACAAAAAAACAAACTTTGGGGCAACAGTAAAGTTATCTTGCCATTCTGCTATTCTAAGAGATTTTTGTCTCTCCAAAATGCATTGAGTGATCCTGTGGCTTCTCTGGTGGGTTCACTGTTCCTTCTGCCTGTGGTCCTTGTGCTTTGGCTTGGGGGGGCCTTTGGGAGCAAGCCACATGGCCTCTCTCTTCAGTCACGGTGACTTCCCAGATGGCCTTCACCCTTGTCTGACCAAAGCCTTGGCTAGAGCACTTGCCTCTTTTTGGGGATCTGCCCCCTTGTCTTTTAATGTGTTCTGGTTGCTCCTGCCTGGATTAATTCTTGCTTCCTCTCGGGAGTCTCAGTCCAGAGCTGGGTTGGATGTGGCCTCCCATATCATCAGCCTTCACTTCTCACACTCTTCCTCAGTGTTTTAAAATGTGGGGACAAATTTCTTAGCCCTCTTGATAAGCCTCAAGCCCAGGGCCAGAGCTCAGTGGCAGAAGCAGTCCAGGCTCTTTGATACTGAAGTTGCCTGTTAGATTCTGTTACTTGTGTACATTTGAGTGAGTACATGTACTCGGTGGGTTAAAAAAATGACTATAAATGATGGAATTTGTAAGGTATTTCAGTAGTTTGGTTGGTAAGTTAGTCAGTCAGTTAAAAATAACTGAGTTTCTAGGGTGGGGCCGTTGATGTTAGAGGCTATGCCTTCTGTCATCCTGCCTTGCTTTCCAGAAAATCCAAACTAGTTGTGTGCATCAGAACATAAACTTAAGAAGTTTTTTTCTTACCCCTGAGATGAGGATGTGCAAACTTTTGTGACTGAAATTTGCAGCCAAGTATTTATAGGCAAGGAATATCTGTTACATAATTTATACAGGATTTTCTTTTACGGCTTCAGTTGATTTGAGGGTCACTCTTTTTTGGCACACATTTTGAAGAAGATACTTGATTCTAACATGTTTTTATAGTCGGGGCTTGGAAGAGCTGGATAAATGAGAGAATTTCCCTAGTATTCATGGCATTAAACTGGAGTGTGAAAGTAGGACTCCTGTTGGTGCTGTGCCTTGAAGGGCCTGTGTAGTGCAGTACATCGTCCTCATAATGTTTCAGATTAGGTTTGTGCAGACATGTTGTTTTTGTTGAGTAGGTGAAAAAATAGTTGATTATTTAAATGATGGAAAACATTCTGTTTTTGAAAGGAAACCTTTTAATATCACACTCCTGCTGTTTTATTTTTAAACTTACAGTTAAAAGAGCACAAGAAAGATTTCTTTTTTCTGAGTTGGAAGAAAACCCTCATTATCTCCAAATATGGAGTGATTGTAAAATATGGCTTTCTGTTTCACTGTAGTGTTTTTTTTTGGAAAGATTCAGTGTGTCTGTGGCTTAGGATCTAATACAGTCAAGATGGAGGGTGTTTGGCAACGATTCGCATGCTATGTGGTGACATGCCAGGACTGTGTCTTCCTCGTTGTGCATCTCCACGCCCAGCCCGAAGCCTGTGGTGCTCTGACTGTGTGTTTAAAGAATCAACAAAAGAACCATGACTTATTTCACAGAACTTGTGGGTGTTCTTTTAATTAAGTTGGTTTAGAGATGAGCAGGTCCAGGGAAATTCTCACCTTACTGTGAGATCATTGGCCACATTGATTGAAGACACTGCTTCTTGCTGATGGGTGTGCACTTTTGCCTCGTGGGCTTGAGTCTGCTGGGCATGGTCATCCAGAAGGAGAAGTTTGCGCTGCCTCAGATATGGTGCTGTCCAGTCTCTGGCACTCAAACCTTCTTACAGAGGCCAGGATACACCATAGTCTGCTCATCCATGGGAGTCAGTGAAAGAATGTGACCCATTGAAGGACATTTCAGTGATTTCACAGTGAAATAAAATTTCTGACTATAGAGTATTTCAGTGAAATTGATTCCTGTTTGAGGAATAGTAGGAAGATAATTTAAAAAATAGCAGCAAACCCTTCTAAGTATAACTCTAACCAGTGCATGCCTTTAAAGTGTTTTAGATGATGTCATACATGTTTTCTTGCTAAAATGGCAACCAGTGTAATGAAAAAGCAACGTGTGTCAGTGGAATGTAAGGAGTGGCTAGCTTTCTACTTAATGCAGAAAACCAGCTTCAGCAACAACCAAAAACCTCATCCTATCATATATCATTCTTACATTGTGTTGTGGATTGTGGACTATTTTGTAAGGATTCAAAATCAGAAGAGAGGATATCATGTAAAACATTAAAAAATGTAACTGCTGGGATGTGAGTTATCTGATGGTTGCTTTCGTGTCTATTCTCCTGTGCACCCTCTGCAGAGGCCCGTGGTGGTCTGATTCGGAGGACCTAGCAGAAGCAGGGCCAAGAGGGATATGCCTGGTTTATTCCTCTCAGTAATTGAGTGTTGGCTACTTCAAATGATATAATTTTTGAGATTGATGAACAAGACATTGGATTTGGGTTGTGATAATGACCAAAGAAAAACTACAGGAGGTGACACTTTGTTCAAAGTATTTACAGAAGCAAAGCCAGTCAAAGCCTGCCTCTGCCATGGCTCCAGTTTTTGCAATCAGTCTAGGAATTGGAGAGGATGGCACTTCCTATTAGAACACAGGAGTGTTGAGGAAGATTGTTCATTAACTACATTCATTGAGTGATTACTATGTTGAGGGTAAAACTTTAATGCTATTTCATGCTTTTTTAAATAATAGAGACACTACTCTAGGAGATGAGATAAAAATGAAGAATGAAGAAAGAGATTGTTTTGACTTAGAGAAAATAGTTTCCTTGGTTAATAAACATTGTTGCTTTCAAATAAGTTTTTAAAATACAGCCTGGCTATCTGGCATTGTCAAAAAAATTAGACGGAAATTCCGTGCACCTGATCAATAGAAATTGGGTTGTCTGAGGACACCAGCCCCTTTGTGGAACTTGTTTGTCACCATCTCGTTAATTTCTGGAGTCCCTAGAAATACATTTATGAAGCCATGGGAACTTTTTGGTTTAATGCAGACTGATTTTTTAGTAGTTAATAGAACTCATGGTCAAACTTTACTGGTTAATTAGCCATTTTTAAGCATGGTCATTGCCTGCTATATACTTTCCCCATCTGCACAATGTGTTTTTTTCTCTCATCATTAAACAATATTGTAATTTGAGTCGCCACTTGAGCAATAGAGGTCAGGTAATGCCTTGAGAAGAACTTGCTCAGCTATAATCCATCTGATTGCAAACTCACCCAAGTACTTATTTACTCCTCCCTCCTCCAATCTTGATTACCATTTCTCTGTAATATTAAGAGCAAAACATGTGATTTCCTTCCAGAGCTTAAAAGCTATATATCTCAATGTAATAAATCTCTAGACGAATTCTTGGCAGTGATGCATACATTTTATGTGTGCTGTGATTATCTCTAGTCATAATTATTTAATACACATGGTATATGTAACATTAATAATCTTCCCAAGGGGAAAAATGGCGTGGCATAATTCTGACAGGTTATTATGTTGTTTATGTATAAAGTATATGGCAAAAATGTTGTGTATCTGACTTTGAAATCCTCACTGTTTCATTTTAAAGGGCTGTGTGAAAATAATCTAATCAGAGTAAGTAATCTTGTTTCCACATATTTCCTCTTGTAAATTACTGTAAATTGCTAATGTCCATTAAATTGACCTGCTAATGGGAACTGGCTGGCCGTGGGAACTCCCCCTAGCTTTTTGATGAACTGTTCAATATTGTCATGCATTCCATAGATTTGCATGAAGATTTGAAAGTCATTCAGCCATTGTAGACTAGGAAAATTTCTGTGTTCTTAATATCAAATATTGAATATTAAATTTCATAAAAAGAACTTCCTAGAGTAAGTTTAAAATTTTAAAAATATTTTATGCTTCTGCGTGTTTGAAAACTATAGAAAGTAGGCTAATAATTCCTTGCCTTTTCAGGTTATTTCATTTGTGTTCTGACAGTAGTAACAGTGTTTTATATGGCTATCAGGGCTCCTTCTAGGACGGTCTTAAATTCTAATGTGCTCATTCATTGTGTTGAAAGAATCCCTTAAACCTCCAAAACAATATGAAGGGAGAGGAAAGCCAGCTCAGTTCATTCTGGTGAAAATAAAAGCTATTTATTCCAAGTGGGACCCTGAGACTTGTTGATGAGACAGGTATTGGTAATTGGTGTGACCTGCAAAGTATCTATTTTTCTTTTTTGTACAGAGATTCATCTAGTATTTTCACTGTTTTGCCATTGTGAGTTTCATTAAACCTTCCACATTTTAACTGTTAATATAAAATGTTAACTTCAAACTTTTTAATAACTTTTCATTACTTTAATATTAATGAATATGTTAATAATCTCTGAGCTTCTAAAAGTATAGAACACATTTATCATATTTCTTTTCTTTATGATGAAAAATTTATTTTTATTTTTACTTTATTTTTGTGTCTTTGTCAATTTCCATAGTTAGGCTGTTACTAGAAGAAGGATGTGATTCAAACCCTGTTTGGAGTATATTCCAATGAAGTGAACTCTTTTTGTTGCTCTAAATTCTAAAATTACGTTTCCTAAGTCTAATACTGACTAATATAGAGACTTACTGCTGCTGCTATTTATTAATTCTCTAGGCAAGATTAAATGCCTTGACTGACCTAAAATCTTCTGTCAACTTTTTGTTCCCTATTTTTGCATTATTAAAACCTCATCCCAACTAGTGCAGTTACTGTCAACAAGAAAGATATTACAGAACTATTAAGTATATTCTCTATGCTGTACTTTCATCACTGTGACTAATTTGTTTTATGATTGAGATTTTGTGCCTCTTTATCCCATTTACCTATTTCCCCCAACCCCCAACCCCAAACCCTCCCTAATGGCAACCACCAGTAACTTCTCAATGAAAATTAATCTGCTGCTTTGTTCATTTTATTTAGTTCTGTTTTTAGATTCCACATATAAGAGAAATCATATGATATTTGTCTTTCTCCACCTGGCTTATTTCACTGAGCATAATACCCTCTAGGTCCTTCCACACTGTCACAAGTGGCAGGATTGATTTTTTTTATGGTTGAATAACATTCTATTGTGTGTATGTAGCACATCTTTATCCATCCATCCTTTGATGGACACTTTGGTTGCTTCCATATCTTAGTGAATGTAAATAAGGTGGCAATAAACTTAGGGCTGCATATATCTTTTCAAATCAGGGATTTTGTTTTCTTTGGGTAAATAACTAGAAGTGGAATTACTGGGTGGTATGGTATTCCCATTTTAGTTTTTTGAGGAACTTCCAGGAACTGCTTTCCATAGTGGCCGCACCAGTTTACATTTCCACCAACAGTGTAGGAGTGTTCATATTTCTCCCCATCCTCACCAGCAATTATTATTTCTTGTCTTTTGGATGGTAGCCATTCTGACCAGTGTGAGGTGGTATCTCATGTGGTTTTGATTTACATTTGCCTGGTGACTTACTGTATTTCTAATTTTGTTTTATTATAAGAATACTTTTTGCATTCCATCTTGCTCAAGTGTGAGGAGCAGATAAAAGCACAATGCAGAACACATATCTCCTATAAATCTACAATATTAAATATTTAGAATAATATGCTAATATTTTGGTGTATTTGGTCTTTTCATGCCTGTGGAGATATACATATATATATATATATATATATATATATATATATATATGTGAATAGCTACATAGGTTTTAAATACTATGGATATACAGTGATTTAATATAGCTTCTGTTGTATACAGTTATGGGTGTTTTTAAAATTTTAATACAACTCTTACAAATATTTGTACTTTAAGCATCCATGTGATAAGAGTCTTGCTGACATCTGGCCCATATTTTATCTTTTATTTTCAGGCAGTGGTGGTGCTTGGCCCTTAACATTTCTTGTTTGCATGACTTTGAATTGATGCCACTTTCAACGGTTTACTCAAAGGGTGCCTGTAAGTTCGGTCTCACCCACCCCATCCCTTTAGAGTGGGAAGCTGGGATTTTGGTTAGAGATGAACCAGTTGTGGAAGCTTTACCTTCATTCAGCAACAACTGATCAAACTGCAGAGGTGGTGAGGTAGTTGCTATAAGGATTTCTTCATTAAATAAAATAGAATAAATTAAATCAAGTCTTTATTATATTAAATAGAAAGTTGATCCGATGAAAGAGGAATCATCTAAAATTAGTACCCTGTCTGTTTGTTGAGTGGGGAATAGCTGCAGTGCACATGGGTTTTTTTTTTTTTTTACATAATTATTTTTTATTGAAGGGTAGTTGACACACAGTATTACATTAGTTTCAGGTGTACAACACAGTGATTCAACATTTATATACATGATAATTCTAGGTACCAGCTATCACCATACCAAGTTGTTACAATATTTTGACTATATTCCTTATGCTTTACATGTCATCATTACATCCCAGTTACTTATTTATTTTACAATTGGAAGTGTGTGTATATATATATATATATATACACACACACACACACACACATATATATATATATATATTTGTGTGTGTGTGTGTGTGTGTGTGAGGGCATCTCTCATATTTATTGATCAAATGGTTGTTAACAACAATAAAATTCTGTATAGGGGAGTCAAGGCTCAATGCACAATCATTAATCCACCACAAGCCTAATTTTCGTCAGTCTCCAATCTTCTGAAGCATAACGAACAAGTTCTTACATGGAGAACAAATTCTTACATAGTGAATAAGTTACATGGTGAACATTACAAGGGCAGTCATCACAGAAGCTTTTGGTTTTGCTTATGCATTATGAACTATAAAGTCAGTTCAAATATGAATACTCATTTGATTTTTATACTTGATTTATATGTGGATACCACATTTCTCTCTTTATTATTATTATTTTTAATAAAATGCTGAAGTGGTAGGTAGATACGAGATAAAGGTAGAAAACATAGTTTAGTGTTGTAAGAGAGCAAATGTAGATGATCAGGTGTGTGCCTGTAGACTATGTGTTAATCCAAGCTAGACAAGGGCCATAAAACATACACGTATGCAGAAGATTTCTCTCAGAACAGGGAGGGTGAGGTTCTAAGCCTCACCTCTGTTGATCCCCCTTTTTATCACCTGATGGCCCCCCTGCGACGGTGCCTGTCTTAGGTTGTTCCTCCCTTGAGGAATCTTACCCGTCTCTGGCTAACCAGTCATCTTCCGGGGCCATACAGGGAAATGTTAAGTTGGTAAGTGAGAGAGAAGCCTTATTGTTTGAAAAGGTTAGCTTTTTACTTCTTTGCATATTTATGCCCTGTGGCTTCTATGCCCAGCATTTGTCTTGAGGTATCTTTACCACTTGGAAGAATTATGATACTCGGTAAATTTGATATGAGGCACGAATTCTATTTAAGGGTTGTAATTAGGAAGGAAGAAGAAAAGCTATAGAAGTAGCAGGCGGAATAAAACATGGGAAGATTGATTATTTCTTTGACATATCTTCTTGTAGAGTACTTCAGCATGAATAGGTTTTAAGCTACTACTTAAATTGCGCACACACATTAACATAATAGGAGTACAGTTACATAACGAAAGCATACCTGTAATTACCAGCCATCTCCAGTGAAACCAAGAAAACCAGTAAGGCACCTTAGGCATTTGTGAAAACTTATCTATGATATGGTGGATATTGTCTAACTGAACTTGAACAGTCTGAGAGAAATCAGACAAATTAAAACAGTCCATTCCAGGGGACTGTTCACATCCCATATGTTCTTTTAACAGTAAATAGTCTCTAGTTGTAAGATTTTGGAGCTCTACAGTTTGCACTTCTCCTAATTCTTGGTTGAGTTCCAACAGTATAGATCCAGTCAAATTTGTTGTTTTACTATATGCACAGGCCAGCTTAGATATCTCCTTCTTCATTCCCATGGCAAGTCCAGGAACTGGTGGGATGAGTGCATCTACACCTGTAGCAGTGTGTGGATCTTTGTTGGGGTTTTTTGATGATCATCTTCTGGCATGAGTCTTCCCGAGAGTGCTGATGTTGGAAGTTGTTTTTCATATCATATCTTAGTTCATTTTTGGGGTAGCCAAATTAGGCTTTAATCCTCTGTATAAACACAAACTAGACCCTTTGCCTACACTTTTATATGCCCTTAATATCATTGTGTAGAACTCATTGGAGGTTGGAGGTCACCACACAGGAACTGCCTTTTTTTTTTTCTGGTATCATTAATCTACACTTACATGATGAATATTATGTTTACTAGGCTCTCCCCTATACCAGGTCCCCCCTATAAACCCCTTTACAGTCACTCTCCATCAGCGTAGCAAAATGTTGTAGAATCACTACTTGTCTTCTCTGTGTTGTACAGTCCTCCCCTTTCTCCCACCCCCCCATGCATGCTAATCTTAATACCCACCTTTTTCTACCCCCCCGTATCCATCCCTACCCACCCATCCTCCCCAGTCCCTTTCCCTTTGGTACCTGTTAGTCCATTCTTGAGTTCTATGATTCTGCTGCTGTTTTGTTCCTTCAGTTTTTCCTTTGTTCTTATACTCCACAGATGAGTGAAATCATTCGGTATTTCTCTTTCTCTGCTTGGCTTGTTTCACTGAGCATTATACCCTCCAGCTCCATCCATGTTGCTGCAAATGGTAGGATTTGCCCTTTTCTTATGGCTGTGTAGTATTCCATTGTGTATATGTACCACATCTTCTTTATCCATTCATCTATCGATGGACATTTAGGTTGCTTCCAATTCTTGGTTATTGTAAATAGTGCTGCGATAAACATAGGGGTGCATTGGTCTTTCTCTTACTTGATTGCTGCGTTCTTAGGGTAAATTCCTAGGAGTGCAATTCCTGGATCAAATGGTACGTCTGTTTTGAGCATTTTGATGTACCTCCATACTGCTTTCCACAATGGTTGAACTAATTTACATTCCCACCAGCAGTGTAGGAGGGTTCCCCTTTCTCCACAGCCTTGCCAACATTTGTTGTTGTTTGTCTTTTGGATGGCAGCCATCCTTACTGGTGTGAGGTGATACCTGATTGTAGTTTTAATTTGCATTTCTCTGATAATTAGCGATGTGGAGCATCTTTTCATGTGTCTGTTGGCCATCTGTATTTCTTTTTTGGAGAACCGTCTGTTCAGTTCCTCCGCCCATTTTTTAATTGGGTTATTTGTTTTTTGTTTGTTGAGATGTGTGAGCTCTTTATATATTCTGGATGTCAAGCCTTTATCGGATGTGTCATTTTCAAATATATTCTCCCATACTGTAGGGTTCCTTTTTGTTCTATTGATGGTGTCTTTTGCTGTACAGAAGCTTTTCAGCTTAATATAGTCCCACTTGTTCATTTTTGCTGTTGTTTTCCTTGCCCGGGGAGATATATTCAAGAAGAGGTCACTCATGTTTATATATAAGAGGTTTTTGCCTATGTTTTTTTCCAAGAGTTTAATGGTTTCATGACTTACATTCAGGTCTTTGATCCATTTTGAGTATACTTTTTTATATGGGGTTAGAAAATGGTCCAGTTTCATCCTCCTACATGTAGCTATCCAGTTTTGCCAGCACCATCTGTTGAAGAGACTGTCATTTCACCATTGTATATCCATGGCTCCTTTATCAAATATTAATTGACCATATATGTCTGGGTTAATGTCTGGATTCTCTAGTCTGTTCCATTGGTCTGTGGCTCTGTTCTTGTGCCAGTACCAAATTGTCTTGATTACTATGGCTTTATAATAGAGCTTGAAGTTGGGGAGTGAGATCCCCCCTACTTTATTCTTCTTTCTCAGGATTGCTTTGGCTATTCGGGGTCTTTGGTGTTTCCCTATGAAGTTTTGAATTATTTGTTCCAGTTCATTGAAGAATGTTGCTGGTAGTTTGATAGGGATTGCATCAAATCTGTATATTGCTTTGGGCAGGATGGCCATTTTGACGACATTAATTCTTCCTAGCCACGAGCATGGGATGCGTTTCCATCTGTTAGCGTCCCCTTTAATTTCTCTTAAGAGTGACTTGTAGTTTTCAGAGTATAAGTCTTTCACTTCTTTGGTTAGGTTTATTCCTAGGTATTTTATTTTTTTTGATGCAATTGTGAATGGAGTTGTTTTCCTGATTTCTCTTTCTGTTGGTTCATTGTTAGTGTATAGGAAAGCCACAGATTTCTGTGTGTTGATTTTGTATCCTGCAACTTTGCTGTATTCCGATATCAGTTCTAGTAGTTTTGGGGTGGAGTCTTTAGGGTTTTTTATGTACAGTATCATGTCCTCTGCAAATAGTGACAGTTTAACTTCTTCTTTACCAATCTGGATTCCTTGTATTTTTTTGTTTTGTCTGATTGCCGTGGCTAGGACCTCCAGTTCATGTTAAATAACACTGGGGAGAGTGGGCATCCCTGTCTAGTTCCTGATCTCAGAGGAAAAGCTTTCAGCTTCTCGCTGTTCAATATAATGTTGGCTGTGGGTTTATCATAGATGGCCTTTATTATGTTGAGGTACATGCCCTCTATTCCCATTTTGCTGAGAGTTTTTATAATGAATGGATGTTGAACTTTGTCAAAAGCTTTTTCAGCATCTATGGAGATGAACATGTGGTTTTTGTCTTTCTTTTTGTTGATGTGGTGGATGATATTGGTGGATTTTCTAATGTTGTGCCATCCTTGCATGCATCCCTGAGATGAATCCCACTTGGTCATGGTGTATGATCCTTTTGATGTATTTTTGAATTCGGTTTGCTAATATTTTGTTGAGTATTTTTGCATCTACGTTCATCAGGGATATTGGTCTGTAGTTTTCTTTATTGGTGGGGTCTTTGCCTGTTATTGGTATTACGGTGATGTTAGCTTCATAGAATGAGTTTGGGAGTATACCCTCCTCTTCTATTTTTTGGAAAACTTTAAGGAGAATGGGTACTATGTCTTCCCTGTATGTCTGATAAAATTCTGAGGTAAATCCATCTGGCCTGTGGATTTTGTTCTTTGGTAGTTTTTTGATTACCGCTTCAATTTCGTTGCTGGTAATTGGTCTGTTTAGATTTTCTGTTTCTTTCTGGGTCAGTCTTGGAAGGGTGTATTTTTCTAGGAAGTTGTCCATTTCTCCTAGGTTTCCCAGCTTGTTAGCATATAGGTTTTCATAGTATTCTCTAATAATTCTTTGTATTTCTGTGGGGTCTGTTGTGATGTTTCCTTTCTCATTTCTGATACTGTTGATTTGTGTTGACTCTCTTTTCCTCTTAATAAGTCTAGCTAGAGGCTTATCTATTTTGTTTATTTTCTCGAAGAACCCGCTCTTGGTTTCATTGATTTTTGCTATTGTTTTATTCTTCTCAATTGTATTTATTTCTTCTCTAATCTTTATTATGTCCCTCCTTCTGCTGACCTTAGGCCTCATTTGTTCTTCTTTTTCCGATTTCGGTAATTGTGACATTAGACCATTCATTTGGGATTGTTCTTCCTTTTTTAAATATGCTTGGATTGCTATATACTTTCCTCTTAAGACTGCTTTAGCTGTGTCCCACAGAAGTTGGGGCTTAGTGTTTTTGTTGTTGTTTGTGTCCATATATTGCTGGATCTCCATTTTAATTTGTCATTGATCCATTGATTATTTAGGAGCATGTTGTTAAGCCTCCATGTGTTTGTGAGCCTTTTAGCTTTCTTTGTACAGTTTATTTCTAGTTTTATGCCTTTGTGGTCTGAAATGTTGGTTGGTAGAATTTAAATCTTTTGGAATTTACTGAGGCTCTTTTTGTTGCCTAGTATGTGGTCTATTCTGGAGAATGTTCCATGTGTACTTGAGAAGAATGTGTATCCTGTTGCTTTTGGATGTAGAGTTCTGTAGATGTCTATTAGGTCCATGTGTTCTAGTGTGTTGTTCAGTGCCTCTGTGTCCTTACTTATTTTCTGTCTAGTGGATCTGTCCTTTGGAGTGAGTGTTGTGTTGAAGTCTCCTAGAATGAATGCATTGCATTCTATTTCCTCCTTTAGTTCTGTTAGTATTTGTTTCAGGTATGTTGGTGCTCCTGTATTGGGTGCATATACATTTATAATGGTTATATCCTCTTGATTGACTGAGCCCTTTATCATTATGTAATGTCCTTCTTTGTCTTTTGTTACTTTCTTTATTTTGAAGTCTGTTTTGTCTGATACCAGAATTGCAACACCTGCTTTCTTCTCTTTGTTGTTTGCATGAAATATCTTTTTCCATCCCTTGACTTTAAGTCTGTACATGTCTTTGGGTTTGAGGTGAGTCTCTTGTAAGCAGCATATGGATGGATCTTGCTTTTTTATCCATTCTATTACTCTGTGTCTTTTGATGGTGCATTCAGTGCATTTACATTTAGGGTTATTATTGAAAGGTATGAACTTATTGCCATTGCAGGCTTTAGGTTTATGGTTACCAACAGGGTTAGCTTCTTTAGTATCTTACTGTCTAACTTAACTAGCTTGTTGAGGTATTATAAACGCGGTCTGATGATTCTTTATTTCTCTCCCTTCTTATTCCTCCTCCTCCCTTCTTCATATGTTTGTTGTTTTGTTCTGTGGTGTTTTTAGGAGTGCTCCCATCTAGAGCAGTCCCTGTAGGATGCCCTGAAGAGGTGGTTTGTGGGAGGCAAATTCCCTCAACTTTTGCTTGTCTGGGAATTGTTTAATCCCTTCTTCATATTTAAATGATATTTGTGCTGGACACAGTAGTCTTGATTCGAGGCCCTTCTGTTTCATTGCATTAAGTATATCATTCCATTCTCTTCTGGCCTATAGGGTTTCTGTTGAGAAGCCTGATGATAGCCTGATGGGTTTTCCTTTGTAGGTAGCCTTTTTTTTCTCTCTGGCTGCCTTTAATACTTTGTCCTTGTCTTTGATCTTTGCCATTTTAATTATTATGTGTGTTGGTTTTGCCCTCCTTGGATCCCTTGTCATGGGAGTTCTGTGTACCTCTGTGATCTGAGAGGCCATTTCTTCCCCTAGTTTGGGGAAGTTTTCGGCAATTATTTCTACAGAGACCTTTCTATCCCTTTTTCTCTCTCTACTTCTTCTGGTATACGTATAATCCGTATATTGTTCCTTTTCGATGGTCACTCAGTTCTCTTAAAATTCTTTCATTCCTGGAGATCGTTTTATCTCTCTCTGCATCAGCTTCTCTGCGTTCCTGTTCTCTGTTTTCTAGTCCATTAGTGGTCTCTTGCATCTTGTCCATTCTGTTTTGAAGTCCTTCCAGAGCTTGTTTATTTTCTGTATTCTCCTTCCTTAGTTCTTGCATATTTCTCTGCAAGTCCATCAGCATGGTTATGACTTTTGTTTTGAATTCTTTTTCAGGAAGACTGGCTATATCTTTCTCCCCAGGGTCCTTCTCATGGGAAGATGAAGCAGATGCTGAAGCTGTCTGGGTTAGTCTTGTCTGGATTATATTTTTTTGCCTTTTCATGTTGACAGGTGCTATTGACTGTCAGCTGGGAGGGCCAAACTTTTCACTTGCTACTGGCCTTTCTTTACTGGGACAACTCCGACCCCTAGTGACTTGTGTTAGGTAATTGCGTATAGGCTGGGTCTTTGTGTCTTGCCCGGCCGAAGTGTAGGAATTTTCGTTTCTGTGGGCGTTTTGCCTTAGGCTGTTTCTCTGTTTTTGCAGTGCCCAGAGGGGTAATGGATGGGGGAGGGGGCTGTTTGGCTGTTTACCTCCGTGAGGGGTCTCAGAGATGTTGCACAGGGGTTTAGTGCGCCCGGTTTTCCCTGTAATTTCCAGCCCCTGGGCTGTGATCTGTTTTGTTTCTGTCTAGCTGTTAAATCCCTGTCCGTTTAAGCCTTTCAAAAAGCACTGGCTTTTCTTTGTCCCAGGGGCATCAGCTTCGGCACCTGCTCAGAGGTCTTCCTGCCCTGTTTCCCTAGTTTCCAGCCCTCCACGCATGCACTGTGTCTGTGCTCTGGTGCGGGGAGCTGGGACTGGGTGTTTAGCAGTCCTGGGCTCCCTCTCCCTCCCGCCGGGATTTGTGGGGAGGTGTGCTCAGGTCCCGCCGGGCCGCGGGTTGTATCTTACCCCTTTCACCAGGCTCTCGGCTCTCGCACGTGTTGATGTCGTCAGGCTGTTATCCTGTGTCTTCTGGTCTCTCTTTTAGGATTAGTTGTATTTGTCGTATTTTCAAAAATACATATGGTTTTGGGAGGAGATTCCCACTGTCCTACTCATGCCGCCATGTTCCACATGGGGTTTTGAAGCACATGTGGTAGGAGACTGAAATTACCTTCTGATGAACCTATTCATTGCCTTAAATCTTAGGTAACTTGCTCAGTGGGCATGTCAGAGTGGCTAACAGTAGAGTTTGGCTTCACAATGCCTCCCATAGTTTTGTGTTAGTTACTTGGTATCATTAAGCCAGAGTTGTTCAGTGTTGATGAGAACAATAGTTCCTACATTGTAAAATTATTGCAAAAATTAAATGGGATAAGTCAAGGGTGCTACTTAGCACTTAGCGCATTAATAAGCACTCAGGTGCGTGTTGCCCTTGTCTTCCATCTCACTTTGTTTTCTCTAGAAGGCTCCAGCGTGTTCCTCAAACTTGAGCGGGTATTAGAATCTCCTGCAGAGTTTATGACAACACAAATTTTTAGGCCCCAGCTCTCACATTTCTGACTTACTAGGTCTGGCATTCCTGGTGGTGCTGACACTGATGGCCCAGACCGCACTTGGAGAACATCTGGGTAGAGCATCATAAGCACAGCTGTTACTTTGAACCAGTAAATTATATAACCCTTTGTTTTACCCACCTGCCTGGATACCATTAAAATCAATTCTTGGACAAACTTGTTATCATCTTGTCCTATTTTTGTAGTTGAACTATAATTGTAATTGTTTTGTATTACTACAGAAATTTAAAGCTAAAATTGCTTATTTTAGAGCTCGAATGATGTAGGTTTTTGACGATTTTGATGACATATATGCATATAAAAATTGGCTCCATTGTAATGAAAGTTGTTTAGTGAAAGTTGTTTTTCTTTCATGTGGACCCTGCATATGTTTCTGGTGGGTCTAGTTTGAATGTAGAACTTTTTTTCTCCAGAATTTAAAAATAGGTACGGAATTTTAAGTAATATTGGACTATGAGTTTGAGTTAAATTCTTTTATAGCTTGCTTAAAAAAGATCTGCAGGAATTAAGGTCCCTTTAATGGCATTACTACTGCCAGATGCTTGAGATAACTGGAATTGTCAATGAAGTGTCGTCATGAGTAGCCAGTGATCTGACATTATCAGTGAAAATGAAGCTTCACTCATGTAATTTTCTTGAGTGCAAGATGGGCAGGCACTGACCATACCAGTTTTGACACACTTAATTTAGTGCTCTTTACAAAAGCTATCACACTGACTATTAATTGGCCTTGTAAAATTTCTACTGTATGTATATGATAAATAAAATGTATTCTAGGACACTAGCTGCTGCTTCTGAAGTGATTTGCATGCCCTGAGATCTTATTATGACAGCAAGTAGATTCACTTTTCGTTTGGATGTAATTAGGATTATTTTAAATATAATGGCTAAAATTTGTCAGACTGTGATTTTAAAAGTATTTTTTAACAAAATCCTACAGTTTGTTGTTCTGTTGTGCATGCTGCCTTTCTCAGCAGTTTGAGAAGCAAATAGGGGCCTGTCTAGTTCTGTCCTCACCAGCCTGTGGTTTTTCAACAGAGATGGCCCTGTGAGCAGCTTCGAGGTGGGATGCTCAGCCTTTTAAGAAAAAAACCTCCATATAGGGAGGAGCCAAGATGTCAGTGTGAGTAGGTCAGCGGAAATCTCCTCCCCAAAACATAGATATTTTTGAAAGGACAACAAATGCAACTATTCCTAAAAGAGAGACCATAGGATACAGTACAACAGGCAGGGTACATCTATATCTGCGAGAACTCATCATCACACAAAGGGGGTAAGATACAAGCCACGGCCCGACGGGACCCAAGTGCCCCCCGTAACCCCAGCTCCCCAGCTTGAAGAAAGGAGTCAGAACGGGGAGGGAGTGAAAGCCCAGGACTGCTAAACAACCAGACCTAGTAATCTGCACCGGAAGCATGGACACATGGTGCACAGTATGCTGGATATTAGAGAAACGGAAGGGAAAACAGCTCCACTAGGACAAAAAAAATGCGAGTGCTTCTTGAAAGTCTTAAAAAGACAGGGGCCTCACAGCTGGATGAAATCGTCTCAGCACACTCAGCCCAGCAGCTGGAAATACTGGGGAATTCCAGATGACCTAACCCCCTAGTCGGCAGTGCAGGTCGGAAGCCCCTCACGGTGATAAGCAGCCAGCCAGTCATTCCCCCGACCGGTGTGGACCCCGACACACCAGCCCAGTAGCGTGTGAGTCTGCAGTGGCAGTGGCCGAGCGAGGGGCCCTGTGAGGGAACGGCCTGTGTGAGCTGGTGGTGGTGGCAGCGGCGGCTGAATGAGTGGCCTGGGAGCGGCCTGCGCAAGCCCATAGCAGCAGTGGTGGCTGACGGAGTGGCCCAGGAGTGGCCCACGCGAGCACGTGGTGGCGGCCATGTGGCCCAGGAGCGACCATGACCCCAGTGGTGGCCCAGAATCTCCTCCTGGCACATAGCCGCCCAGGCCATACCCAAAGGCTGCCGCCACCACGCAGGTGCCTGGCAGAGGCACCACTCTCCCAGGAGAGGACACCTGGTGTGCCTGCCACTCTTCACAGGGCTCTGCCCTACCCTGATGGATACCCCAAACACAACAGCTTAGGAGATTACTCCATTGGCTGCTACAGGAGTGTGGGTAACTGACACAGGCAGCAGAGAAGGGCAGGGCGACCAGCAAGCAGGAAAGGACTTTGTTTTCCCAGCTGACACACATGCTACCTGCCTACAGCTATCTCTATTACTATGAAAAGGCAGAAGAATTTGGTCCAGTCCAAAATTACTCAGACAACCACTCAGACAAAATTACTCAAACAACCACTGAGAGAGTCTCCCTGAAAAAGAATTCAAAATAAAGGTCATAACCATGCTGATGGATCTGCAGAGAAATATGCAAGAGTTACAGGATAAAGTTGGGAGGGAGAATACAGAAATAAAACAGTCTTTGGAAGGACTTAAGAGCAGACTGGATTGATGAAATAAAAATCAGAAAACAGGAACACAGAGAAGCTGATGCAGAGATAGATAAAAGGATATCCAAGAATAAAAGAATATTAACAGAGATGTGTGACCAATCCAAATGGCACAATATCTACATTATTGAGGTACCAGAAGAAGAAGAGAGAGAAAAGGAGATAGAAAGTGTTTTTGAAGAAATAATTGCTGTAAACTTCCCCAAACTGGGGGAGGTAATAGTCTCTCAGACCATGGAAGCCCACAGAACTCTCAACACAAGAGACCCAAGGAGGACAACACCAAGACACATAATAATTAAAACGGTAAAGATCAAAGACAAGGACAAAGCATTAAAGGCAGCCAGAGAGAAAAAAAAGGTCACCTACAAAGGAAAACCCATCAGGCTATCATCAGACTTCTCAACAGAAACCCTACAGGCCAGAAGGAATGGCATGATATATTTAATGCAATGAAACAGAAGGGCCTTGAACCAAGGATACTGTATCCAGCACGATTATCATTTAAATATGAAGGAGGGATTAAACAACTCCCAGACAAGCAAAAGTTGAGGGAATTTGCCTCCCAGAAACCAACTCTGCAGGGTATGTTAGAGGGACTGTTCTAGATGGGAGCACTCCTAAGGCTAAATAGATGTCACCAGAGAAACTAAAATCACACCAAAGAAAGCAGACCAACCACATACTAACTAAAGTCAAAAAATAAAATCAACCACTCACAAAAGCAGTCAAAGGAAACACAAAAGAACACAATAAAACAGCTAACATATAAAGAATCCAGGTGGAGGAATAAGAAGGGAGAGAAGTAAAGAATCACCAGACAGTGTTTATAATAGCTCAATAAGCAAGTTAAGTTAGACAGTTAGATAGTAAAGAAGCTAACCTTGAACCTTTGTTAACCATGAATCTAAAGCGTAAAAGGCAATAAGTACATATCTCTCAATAATCACCCTAAATGTAAATGGAGTGAATGCACCAATCAAAAGACACAGAGTAATAGAATGGATGAAAAAGCGAGACCCGTCCATATGCTGCTTACAAGAGACTCACCTCAAACCCAAAGACATGCACAGACTAAAAGTCAAGGGATGGAAAAGGATATTTCATGCAAACAATAGGTAGAAAAAAGCAGGTGTTGCAGTACTTCTATCAGACAAAATAGACATCGAAACAAAGAAAGTAGCAAGAGATAAAGAAGGACATTACATAATGATAAAGGGGTCAACCCAGCAAGAGGATATAACTATTATCAATATACATGTATGCAATACAGGAGCACCAACATATGTGAAACAAATACTAACAGAATTAAAGGAGGAAATAGAATGCAGTGCATTAATTTTAGGAGACTTCAACACACCACTCACTCCAAAGGACAGATCCACCAGACAGAAAATTAGTAAGGACACAGAGGCACTGAATAACACACTAGAACAGGTGGACTTCACAGACATCTACAGAACTCTACACCCGAAAGGAGCAGGATACACATTCTTCTCAAGTGCACATGGAACATTCTCCAGAATAGACCACACACTATGCCACAAAAAGAGCCTCCGTACATTCAAAAAGATTGAAATTCTAACAACCAGGTTCTCAGACCACAAAGGCATAATACTAGTAATAAATTGTACAAGGAAAACAAAAAGGCTCACAAACACGTGAAGGCTTAACAACATGCTCCTTAATAATCAATGGGTGATTCACCAAATTAAAACAGAGATGAAGCAATATATGAGGACTAATAACACCAACAGCATAATGCTCCAACTTCTGTGGGACACAGTGAAGGCAGTTCTAAGAGGAAAGCATACAGCAATCCAGGCCAATCGAAAGAAGAAAGAACAATCCCAAATGAATTGTGTAAGGTCTCAATTATTGAAACTGGAAAAAAGAAGAACAAATGAGGTTTAAAGTCAGCAGAAGGAACCACATCATAAAGATCAGAGAAGAATTAAATAAAATTGCAAACAATAAAACAATAGAAAAAAATCAATGAAACCAAATGCTGGTTCTCTGAAAAAAATAAATGAAATAGATAAGCCCCTAGCCAGACTTATTAAGAGAAAAAGAGAATCTACACACATCAACAGAATCAGAAATGAGAAAGGAAAAATCACAATGTACCCCACATAAATACAAAAACTTATTAGAGAATACTACAAAAATCAATATGCTAACAAGCTGGAAAACCAAGAAGAAATGGACAACTTCCTAGAAAAATACAACCTTCCAAGACTGACCAAGGAAGAAACAGAAAATCTAAACAGACCAAATACAAGGAAAGAAAGAAATTGAAGCAGTAATCAAAAAACTACCCAGGAACAAAACCCCTGGACCAGATGGATTCACCACTGAATTTTATCAGACATATACAGAAGACATAATATCCATTCTCCTTAAAGGTTTCAAAAAATAGAAATGAGGGAATACTTCCAAACTCATTCTATGAAGCCAGCATCTCTCTAATACCAAAACCAGGAAAAGACCCCAACAAAAAAGAAAATTACAGACCAATATCCCTGATGAACATAGATGCAAAAATACTCAACAAAATATTAGCAAACCGAATTCAAAAATACATCAAGACAATCGTACACCAGGATCAAGTGGTATTCATCTCAGGGATGCAAGGATGGTAGAACATTTCAAAATCCATCAACAGCATCTACTACATCAACAAAAAGAAGGGCAGAAACCACATGATCATTTCCATAGATGCTGAAAAAGCATTTGACAAAATTCAACATCCATTCATGATAAAAACTCTCAACAAAATGGGTATAGAGGGCAAATACCTCAACATAATAAAGGCGATATACAACAAACCCACAGCCAACATCATACTGAACAACGAGAAGCTGAAAGCTTTTTCTCTGTGATCGGGAACAAGACAGGGATGCCCACTCTCCCCACTGTTATTCAACATAGTACTGGAGGTCCTAGCCATGGCAATCAGACAAAACAAAGAAATACAAGGCATCCTGATTGGTAAAGAGGAAGTCGAACTGTCACTGTTTGCAGATGACATGGTACTGTACATAAAAACCTTAAGGACTGCACTCCAAAACTACTAGAACTAATATCTTAATTCAGCGAAGTTGCAGGATACAAAATTAATACACAGAAATATGTTGCTTTCCTATACACTAACAACGAATTAACAGAAAGAGAAATCAGGAAACAGTTGCATTCACAATTACATCAAAAAGAATAAAACACCTAGGAATAAACCTAACCAAGGAAGTGAAAGACCTATACCCTGAAAACTATAAGACACTCTTAAGAGAAATTAAAGAGGACACTAGCAAATGGAAACTCATCCCCATGCTCTTGGCTAGGAAAAATTAATACTGTCAAAATGTCCTTTCTGCGTAAAGCAATCTTCATATTCAATGCAATGACTATCAAAATACCAACAGCATTCTTCAGCAAACTGGAACAAATAGTTTTAAAATTCATATGGAACCACCAAAGACCCTGAATAGCTAAAGCAATCCTGAGAAGGAAGAATAAAGTGGGGGGGATCTCGCTCCCCAACTTCAAGCTCTACTACAAAGCCACAGTAATCAAGACAATTTGGTACTGGCACAAGAACAGAGCCACAGACCAGTGGCACAGAATAGAGAGTCCAGATATTAACCCAAACACATATGGTAAATTAATATATGATAAAGGAGCCATGGACATACAGTGGGGAAATGACAGCCTCTTCAACAGCTGGTGTTGGCAAAACTGTGCAGCTACATGCAAGATAATGAAACTGCATCATTGTCTAACCCCATACAGAAAAGTAAATTCGAAATGGATCAAATACCTGAATGTAAGTCATGAAACCATTAGAGAAAAAACATAGCAAAAATCTCTTGGACATAAACATGAGCAACTTCTTCATGAACATATCACTTCAGGGAAGGGAAACAAAGGAAAAAATGAACAAGTGAGACTATATCAAGCCGAAAGCTTCTGTACAGCAAAGGACACCATCAATAGAACAAAAAGTTACCCTACAGTATGGGAGAATATATTCATAAATGACAGATCCGATAAAGGGTTGACATCCAATATATATAAAGAGTTCCTGCACCTCAGCAAACAAAAAGCAAATAATCCAATTAAAAAATGGGCAGAGGAGCTGAACAGACAGTTCTCCAAAGAAGAAATTCAGATGGCCAACAGGCACATGAAAAGATGTTCCACATCGCTAGTCATCAGAGAAATGCAAATTAAAACCACAATGAGATATCACCTCACACCAGTAAGGATGGCCACCATCCAAAAGATAAAGAACAACAAATGTTGGTGAGGTTGTGGAGAAAAGGGAACCCTCCTGTACTGCTGGTGGGAATGTAAATTAGTTCAACCATTGTGGAAAGCAGTATGGAAGTTCCTCAATAAGCTCAAAATAGACATAACATTTGACCCAGGAATTCCACTTCTAGGAATTTATGCCAAGAATGCAGCAGCCCAGTTTGAAAAGACAGATGCACTCCTATGTTTATCGCTGCACTATTTACAATAGCCAAGAAATGGAAGCAACCTAAATGTCCATCAGTAGATGAATGGATAAAGGAGATGTGGTACATATACACTATGGAATATTATTCAGCCATAAGAAGAAAACCAATCCTACCATTTTCAACAACATGGATGGAGCTAGAGGGTATTATGCTCAGTGAAATAAGCCAGGCAGAGAAAGACAAATATGAAATGATTTCACTCATATATTGAGTTAAGAACAATGAAAAAACTGAAGGAATAAAACAATAGCAGACTCACAGAACCCAAGAATGGACTAACAGTTACCAAAGGGAAAAGGACTGGGGAGGATGGGTGCTAAGGGCTGGGTAAGAGGGGGGAAAGAATGGGGGCTTTACGATTAGCATGCATTATGTAGGGGGGCTGCACGGGGAGGTCTGCGCAACACAGAGAAAACTAGTAGTGATTCTACAGCCTCTTACTACACTGATGAAAAGTATCTGTGATGGGATATGTGTGGGGGACTTGGTAATGGGGGGAGTCTAGTAAACATTATGTTCCTCATGTAATTGTAGATTAATGATACCAAAAGAAAAAAAGAAAAAAAACCCCAAATTGTGTTGTGGTTTTAAAACCACATACAGTGAATAGGAAGTAGGTTTCTTGCTTGTGTTTTCCTGGTTTCGTCTTTTTTCTTCCTTATTTTTCTCTTTGTGGTCTTCTCTTTCTCACATACTGTCTTACATTTAAGGAGTTTTTAGTGCATTCTAACATCTCACTCTGTTATTTTCTGATGATGTGAGTGAGAGTTGTCTTATTAAAGTTCCTATGTGAAAAATTGTGACGTTTTAACAAAAAATTATGGAAGCCAGTGGTCCTTTCACAATGTGTTCATTGTTGGGATTTAGCACTTTCTGGAAAAAGATTTACAAATTAATGAGACTGCCCTGCCTTGCTTTTTTATTAATTTGTCACAAAAAGATTTTTTCTCTCTTAATTCCACAATTCTCTACAGTGAGCATCCATCATTTTTGTAATTAGGAAAAAATGCTTTGTACCAAGTTTTGACAGTGTCAATTGAGAGGCCACTGTTACATATTCTTTTAAAATATTAGTGGCTCCACTTAAGGCAGTCACATCTAAATTCATAATGTCCTGTGTGAGTGCCCATCAGATGGGATGGATAGGGTCAGTTAGTGTACTTTATACTTTTGGGTGTCACCTATAACAGGCTCTCACCTTTGGCAGGATTGCTTTGGTGCTGAGTTGTTCTTTGTTGTGTGGGCTGTCCTGTGTGTTGTAGGATGGTCAGCAGTTTCCCCAATGTATGATCACACTTCGAGTTGCATATCCAAGTGGGTGAATTGTAATGGGAAGGCACTTGAAAGATGAAGAAAGACCCAGAGACGCCGTATGAGATGTGAGGGTTTATTGGGACTTACGTGCATTCTGGGAGCTGCTGGCTGGGTGACGTTGCTTACAGCTATAGTGGACAGGGAGGGAACTGCTTATGTAGGTGGAGAGAAGAGAGACTCTATGTGCCAGGGGTGAGGAGACAGAGACTGTGTGCTTTGCTGTGTCTCTGTACCCTTTACACAAGATGGTGGCCGGTGTGTGGTCTAACCTTGTGGCGGCCCATGTTCTGGAGACAGAGTTCCTGCTGTCTGCGTGAGAGGCTGTGCTGTCTTAGGCTTCAGGCAGTTTGTACAAGGTGCCCCTTGAAGTTTGCCTGTGCATTCAGAAGTCATCTGGAAAGGATTCACAGAATATGAGGATTGTGTTTTCCCTTAGGGAAGATAGGTTGGATCTTGGGGCTGAAAGCTGTTTGAGTCTCATACTACAGATTGGGGAGATTTAAAATTTCTTTTCTCTAAAGGAAGCATTTATAATGTTAGGTGCTTAAGCATTGGCAGTCTTTCCCTCTCTTTGCATTTGCGTTTCTTATGCAAATGCCATGTGTGAAATAACAGTTATACTGCAGTTATAGGATGAAGGTTTCTCTTAGGCAGCAAATAAGAACTCTTCCAAGTGCCGATTATAAATAATGTGTTAAGAGTAGAAAAGAAACATTATCAATATCCTTTAATAACTAAGCTTCTGCATTTTCTGTATTATTTGGGTATTTATGAAATATTTTGATTATTTACTTTTTTTGAGTGGTGGGTTTTTAAAACTTTTTCTTACCTCTTAAATTAAGGCTATGAGAGCTTGAGAAAAAGTTGCTATGGTGACTATATATTTTGGTTTGTTGTCTGCAATTTAGGAATGTTTGTGCTCTAAAACTTCATTTTAAAGACAGTTATGTGGAACTTTGTTATTTTTTTCATAGAGGCAAGATTGCAAGTAAAAGACTTCAGACTCAATCAAAAAAACTTATTTAAACCTGTAAGTAAAGGAAATACATACTTCTGTCTTTATGAATATGAAGGAGTACTCATTTTTTTCCCCTCCATGAATTTTCTTACTAGAAGAGGTTTCACAGATGGTCTGATTGACTGGCAATTTTTCATACCTTATGGGGTTTGAAATACAGCACACATTGAGCCATGTGTGCTTTGGAGGATTCATTCATTCTTTCAGTAAATATTTACTGTGTACCTACTATGAGCCACTTACTGGCCTAGCCCCTGGGGATGTAGCACTAACTGAAGTGGACCACAGTCCCACCCTAATGGTGCCTGGGAGCTGAACCCCTAATTTAATGCACTGGGAATGGGTGGAAGGCCAGTGTGAAGTAGCCTGCCTACACCTACCTCATCTGATGGCAAACAGAACCCTGAGAAAGGGATACTGGGGTTCTTGAAGCTTCTACTCTGTGGACTCTGGCTCCCAAATCCCAGTGTCACACTGTCTGTTGCACTGAAACATGTCTGCTAAACCATAAGGTCCTGAGGGTGGTCATGAATTCATCTCTGTTTTCACAGTGTCAGGAAAGCCTAAAACTATGTGCAGTACATGGTCAGTAACTCACTGGGGTGTTGTGTTTGCTGGTTTCTGTGGTGTAGACATTTGGATGTGGCTTATTTCAGGATGCCAGTGTGCCATCAGGCAGTGTTGGGTTGGGCAGCTTCTTGTCACCCACCATTAGATAGATGCAGTAGACACAAATCACTCTAAGTCCTACATATGAAATGCTATGAAGTAATTAGTGGCAAGTTTAAGTATTTATTACCTCTGATTTTAATCAATTGATTTATTAGTTAATTAAATTGTCAACTTATATAAAATTATATTTGCATAATTTAATATTTAATAACGGCTGTGTTAACAATGGGATTGCAAAATTCCTGGAAATTTAACAAATCCTTGTCGGCTCCAACACACCTCTGGGAGCATCACTCTACCTTGCCTGAAATTCCTATGGCCAGATACTAAAATCCAGATATTTTCAAAAACTAGAAAGTTAATCTGGAAGATGTATCATAATTAAATAACACCTATTAAGATATCTGAGGCAGAACTCTGTTATCAAAACATTGATATTTCTACAATAAAATATGAATATTCCACAAGTATGGGTACACGCTTTTTTTTCCCTTTTTTTTGGTATTATTAATCTACAATTACATGAGAAACATTATGTTTACTAGACTCCCCCCTTCACCAAGTCCCCACCACATACCCGATTACAGTCACTGTTCATCAGTGTCGTAAGATGCTGTAGAATCACTACTTGTCTTCTCTGTTTTGTACCGCCCTCCCTGTGCTCCAGCCCCACATTATACATGCTAATCATAATGCTCCCTTTCTTTTTTCCCCCCCTCTTATCCCTCCCTTACCACCCATCCTCCCTAGTCCCTTTCCCTTTGGCAACTGTTAGTCCATTCTTGGGTTCTGTGAGTCTGCTGCTGTTTTCTTCCTTCAGTTTTTTCTTTGTTCTTATACCCCACATATGAGTGAAATCATTTGATACTTGTCTTTCTCTGCCTGGCTTATTTCACTGAGCATAATACCCTCTAGCTCCATCCATGTTGTTGCAAATGGTAGGATTGGTTTTCTTCTTATGGCTGAATAATATTCCATTGTGTATATGTACCACATCTTCTTTATCCATTCGTCTACTGATGGACACTTAGGTTACTTCCATATCTTGACTTTTGTAAATAGTGCTGCAGTAAACATAGGGTGCAAATGTCTTTTTCAAACTGGGCTGCTGCATTCTTGGGGTAAATTCCTAGAAGTGGAATTCCTGGGTCAAGTGGTATTTCCATTTTGAGTTTTTTGAGGAACCTCCATATTGCTTTCCACAATGGTTGAACTAATTTATATTCCCAACCAGTAGTACAGAAGGGTTCCCCTTTCTCCACAACCTCGCCAACATTTGTTGTTGTTCTTTGTCTTTTGGATGGTGGCCATCCTTACTGGTGTGAGGTGATATCTCATTGTGGTTTTAATTTGCATTTCTCTGATGACTAGCGATGTGGAACATCTTTTCATGTGTCTGTTGGTCATCTGAATTTCTTCTTTGGAGAACTGTCTGTTCAGCTCCTCTGCCCATTTTTTAATTGGATTATTTGCTTTTTGTTTGCTGAGGTGCAGGAACTCTTTATATATATTGGATGTCAACCCTTTATCGGATCTATCATTTATGAATATATTCTCCCATACTGTAGGGTGCCTTTTTGTTCTCCTGGTGGTGTCCTTTGCTGTACAAGATTTTCAGCTTGATATAGTCCCACTTGTTCATTATTGCTTTTGTTTCCTTTCCCTGAGGTGATATGTTCATGAAGTTGCTCATGTTTATGTCCAAGTGATTTTTGCCTGTGTTTTTTCTGAAGAGTTTTATGGTTTCATGACTTACATTCAGGTCTTTGATCCATTTTGAGTTTACTTTTGTGTATGGGGTTAGACAGTGATCCAGTTTTATTCTCTTGCATGTAGCTGCACAGTTTTGCCAACACCAGCTGTTGAAGAGGCTGTCATTTCCCCACTGTATGTCCATGGCTCCTTTATCATATATTAATTTACCATATGTGTTTGGGTTAATATCTGGACTCTCTATTCTGTGCCACTGGTCTGTGGCTCTGTTCTTGTGCCAGTATCAAATTGTCTTGATTACTGTGTCTTTGTAGTATAGGTTGAAGTTGGGAAGCGAGATCCCCCTTGCTTTATTCTTTCTTCTCAGGATTGTTTTGGCTGTTCGTGGTCTTTTTGGTTCCATATGAATTTTAAAACTATTTGTTCCAGTTCGCTGAAGAATGCTGTTGGTATTTTGATAGGCATTGCATTGAATCTGAAGATTGCTATAGGCAGGATGGCCATTTTGACAATATTAATTTTTCCTAGCCAAGAGCATGAGATGAGTTTCCATTTGTTAGGGTCCTCTTTAGTTTCCTTTAAGTGTGTCTTGTAGTTTTCAGGGTATAGGTCTTTCACTTCCTTAGTTAGGTTTATTCCTAGGTGTTTTATTCTTTTTGATGCAATTGTGAATACAATTGTTTTCCTGATTTCTCTTTCTGTTAATTCGTTGTTAGTGTATAGGAAAGCAACATATTTCTGTGTATTAGTTTTGTATCCTGCAACTTCACTGAATTCAGACATTAGTTCTAGTAGTTTTGGAGTGGAGTCCTTAAGGTTTTTATGTGCAATATCATGTCATCTGCAAATAGTCACAGTTTGACTTCTTCTTTACCAATCTGGGTGCCTTGTATTTCTTTCTTTTATCTGTTTGCCATGGCTGGGACTTCCAGTACTATGTTGAATAATGGTGGGGATAGTGGGCATCCCTGTCTTGTTCCCGATCTTAGAGGAAAAGCTTTCAGCTTCTTGCTGTGAAGTATGATGTTGACTGTGGGTTTGTCATATATGGCCTTTATTATGTTGAGGTACTTGCCCTCTCTACCCATTTTGTTGAGAGTTTTTATTATGAATGGATGTTGAATTTTGTTGAATGTTTCTTCAGTGTCTCTGGAGATGACCATGTGGTTTTTGTCTTCCTTTTTGTTGATGTGGTGGGTGATATTGATGGATTTTCAAATGTTCTACCATTCTTGCATCCCTGAGATGAATCCCACTTAATCATGGTGTATGGTTGTCTTCATGTATTTTTGAATTCTGTTTGCTAATATTTTGTTGAATATTTTTGTATCTATGTTCATCAACAATATTGGTCTGTAATTTCTTTCTTTGTGGGGTCATTTCCTGGTTTTGGTATTAGAGTGATGCTGGCTTCATAGAATGAGTTTGGAAGTATCTCCATGTCTTCATTTTTTTGGAAAACTTTAAGGAGAATCATTATTATGTCTTGTCTGTATGTCTGATAAAATTCAGCAGTGAATCCATCTGGCCTGGGAGTTTTGTTCTTGGGTAGTTTCTCGATTGCTGGTTTAATTTCATTGCTGGTAATTGGTCTGTTTAGATTTTCTGTTTCTTCCTTTGTCAGTCTTGGGAGGTTGTATTTTTCTAGGAAGTTGTCCATTTCTTCTTGGTTTTCCAGCTTGTTAGCATAAGATTTTCATAGTATTCTGTAATAATTCTTTGTATTTCTATGGGGTCCATCGTGATTTTTCCTTTCTCATTTCTGATTTTGTTGATGTGTGTAGATTCTCTTTTTATCTTAATAAGTCTGGCTTTGGGCTTATCTATTTTGTTTATTTTCTCATAGAACCAGCTCTTGGTTTCATTGATTTTTTTCTATTGTTTCATTCTTCTCAATTTTATTCATTTCTTTTCTGATCTTTATTATGTCCCTCCTTCTGCTGACTTTGGGCCTCATTTGTTCCTCTTTTTCCAATTTCAATAATTGTGACTTTAAACTATTCATTTGGGATTGTTCTTCCTTCTTTAAATAGGCCTGGATTGCTTTATACTTTCCTCTTACAGGTGCCTTTGCTTCATCCCTCAGAAGCTGGGGCTTTGTGCTGTTGTTGTCATTTGTCTCCATATGTTGCTTGATCTGTATTTTAATTTGGTCATTGATCCATTGATTATTTAGGAGCATGTTGTTAAGCCTCCATGTGTTTGTGAGCCTTTTTTTGTTTTCTTTGTACAATTTATTTCTAATGTTATACATTTGTCGTCTGAGAACTTGTTTGTTAGAATTTCAATCTTTTGAATTTAGTGAGGCTTTTTTTGTGGCCTAGTATGTGGTCTATTCTGGAGAAAGTTCCATGTGCACCTGATGAGATTTTGTATCCTGTTGCTTTTGGGTGTAGGGTTCTGTAGATGTCTATTAGGTCCATCTGTTCTAGTGTGTTGTTCATTGCCTCTATGTCCTTACTTATTTTCTGTCTTGTGGATCTGTCCTTTGTACTGAGTGGGGTGTTCGTGTCTCCTAGAATGAATGCATTGCATTCTATTTCCTCCTTTAATTCTGTTAGTATTTGTTTCACATATGTTGGTACTCCTGTATTGCCTACATGTATATTGATAATGCTTATATCCTCTTGTTGGACTGATCCCCTTATCATTATATAATGTTTTTTTATCTTTTGTTATTTTCTTTGTTTTGATGTCTATTTTGTCTGATACAAGTACTACAACACCTGCTTTTTTCTCCCTATTGTTTGCATGAAATACCTTTTTCCATCCCTGGACTTTTAGTCTGTGTGTGTCTTTGGGTTTGAGGTGAGTCTCTTCTAAGCAGCATATAGATGGGTCTTGCTTTGTTATCCATTCTATTACTCTGTGCCTTTTGATTATTGCATTCATGGTGTATGATCCTCTTAATCTATTTACATTTAGGGTGATTATTGAGAGATATGTACTTATTGGTATTGCAAGCTTTTGATTCGTGTTTACCAAAGTTTCAAGGGTAGGTTCTTTACTATCTAACCATTTAAGTTAACTTGCTTATTAAGCTATTGTAAACACAGTCTGATGATTCTTTATTTCTCTCCCTTCTTATTCCTTCTCCTCCATTCTTTATATGTTAGGTGTTTTTTTCTGTGTTATTTTTTGTTTCCTTCGACTGCTTTCGTGAGTAGTTGTTTTTTTTTTTTTGTCTTAGTATTTGGTTGGTCTGCTTTCTTTGGTGTGACTTTATTTTCTCTGGTGACATCTATTTAGTCTTAGGAGTGCTTCCATCTTGAGCAGTCGTTTTAAAATATCCTGTAGAGCTGGTTTGTGGGAGGCAAATTCCCTGAACTTTTGTTTGTCTGGGAGTTGTTTAATCCCTCTTTCATATTTAAATGATAATTATGATGGATATAGTGTTCTTGTTTCAAGGCTCTTCTGTTTCATTGCATTAAATATATCATGCCATTCTCTTCTGGCCTGTAAGGTTTCTGTTGAGAAGTCTGATGATAGCCTGATGGGTTTTCCTTTGTAGGTGACCTTTTTTCTCTCTCTGGCTGCCTTTAATACTCTTTCCTTGTCTTTGATCATTGCCATTTTAGGTATTATATGTCTTGGTGTTGTCCTCCTTGGGTCCCTTGTGTTGGGAGTTCTGTGGGCCTCCATGGTCTGAGAGACTTTTTCCTCCCCCAGTTTGGGGAAGTTTTCAGCTATTATTTCTTCAAGGACACTTGCTATCCCTTTTTCTCTCTTCTTCTTCTTCTGGTACCCCTGTAATGTGAATATTGTTTCATTTGGATTGGTCACACTGTTCTCTTAATATTCTTTCATTCCTGGAGATCCTTTTGTCTCTTTCTGCCTAAGCTTCTCTGTATTCCTGTTCTCTGATTTCTATTCCATTAATGGTCTCTTGCACCTCATCCAGTCTGCTCTAATGTCCTTCCAGATATTGTTTTATTTCTGTATTCTCCCTCCTTACTTGAGCTCTTGCATGTTTCTCTGCAGGTCCATCAGCATGGTTATGACTTTTATTTTGAATTCTTTTTCAGGAAGATTGGTTATATCTGTCTTATCCGGCCCTCTCTCAGGGTGTTGTCTGGGTAATTGTGGACTGGACCAAATTCTTCTGCCTTTTCATGGTGATAGAGGCAGCTGTAGGCAAGTAGCGTGTCTGTCAGCTGGGTAAACAAAGTACTTTCCTGCTTGCTGTTCACCTTTCTCTTCTCCACTGCCTGTGTCGGTTTCCCATACACCTGGAGTAGCCTCCGGATTAATCCCCTAAGCTGCAATGCGCGGGGTCGCTGTCAGGATAGCCCAGAGCCCTGTGGGGAGTGGCAGATGTGCCGGGTGTGCTCTCCTGCAGGAATGGCACCCCTTTGCACCTTTCCCTGGTTTCCTCTGCCTGCGCCATGTAGCTGCATGCCTGCGGCGGTCCAAAGGTCTTGTTTGGGCGGCTGCGCCCTCGGACGAGATTCTGGGCTGTTGCTTTGGGTGCTGCCACTCTCCTGCTGTCCCGCCTATGTGGGCCTGCATGGCTGCTCTCAGGCTGGTCTGCCACTGCTGGTGCTTCTGGCTGCTCTCCAGTCTCTGCCTATGTGGGTGCATCCGGCCGCACTCCGGCCATTCCTCTGCTGTGGGCGTGCGCCGCTCTCTGGCCGCTCAGCTGCCACAGGCGCTTGCGGCCCCTCTCCGGCTGCTTGGCCAGTGTGTCAGGGCTTCGCCAGCTGAGGGAATGATGGCTGGCTGTGTATTGCCATGAGGGGCTTCTGGTGTGCATTGCCACCCAGGGTGCTCGGTCGTCACAAGTTCCTCAGAATTTCCAGCCTGCTGGGTTGAGTGTGCTGGGACACTTCCATCCAGCTGTGAGTCCCCTGTTCCTTTAAGACTTTCAAAAAGCACTCGCTCTTCTGTTGTCCCAGGGGAACAGGGTGGGGGGACCCACTTGCAGATTTTACTCTTCCATTTCCCTAATATCCAGCACACCATGCAATGTGTATCTGCGCTCCTGGTGTGAATTTCTAGAGCTGGTTGTTTAGCATCCTGGGCTCCCTCTCCCTCCCCACTCTGACTCCTTTCCTTCTGCTGGGGTTGGGGGAGTGTTCAGGTACCCCCTTGCCGTGGCTTGTTTCTTACCCCCTTCGTGAGGTGTTGAGTTCTCGCAGATGTAAGTGTAGTCTGGCTATTGTGCTGTATCCACTTGTCTCTCTTTTAGGAATAGTTGTATTTGTTGTAATTTCAAAAATATATATGGTTTTGGGAGGAGATTTCCGCTGCTCTACTCATGCCGCCATCTTGGTTACTCCTCTTCACATCTCCCTCTAAATAGTGAATTCTGTCAGTGGAAATGCCTTTCCAAAAGTACTGGGGACATTGACATTTGTGTCTTTGGAAGCTCTTCTTTCAAGTCTCATGATTGACACAGGACAGTTTCATGTAGATTCTAATGAGCCCTTACCCATTTGTGTACATACCTGTTGTGTCTTTTCAAAGAGCATGTATCCATGGAATGTCAAGTGGTGATAGCATCCAGAATGAAGTGACATTAGGAAGTGAAGTAGGGCAGGGAAATGAGACAAGGGTCATGCCATTGTAAAATCTACTCAGCCTGCAGAAAAGGTCCAGCTTATTCTTTAACTTAATCTAGGCTGTTCTTTCTCTTCTTCCTGCTCCATAATTGAGTAACTTTGTAACCAGGACAGGAGATAAACCTCCAAAGTGTAAATGAACCTATGTGGATAAAGAATGACAAGATACGAGTCAACACAGTCACCTAACTAAGTATTCTTAAGACAAAACTTAAGTTATGGAGTTATGATTAACCCATATATGTCATGCTTTATGGTGACACTGACCCCTACCCAAAAGGCCCTATAAAACTCCAAAACTTTAAGCGTGCCTTGTCTCTGAGGTCTCCCACACTCCCTTTACTTCAAGTGTGTACTTTTTAAATAATGCCTTCTCACTGTTCAACTTACTGCATTTTGTCTCTGCGTTTTTAGAGTGGTAAGTGCTTTTGTCACTTTGCTGTTTCATTCTGTTTTCCAGACCTAAGCACAAGTTTTCACTGTATCTGCCCTATTTCAGGTAAGTAGGGAGGGCCTACTGACATCTCTGATTTGGGCTTGCACGTTCCCATCACCTGGGTGATCCAGACAGGGCTGCAGCTGTAAGATCATGCTCTCTAGTTTAGCCTGCCTGAAAAATCTCCTTTCTTTGCCTTTGGGAAGGTCTTAGAACATAATCTCACTCTATCCAGTGCTCTGCAACTCCCCTAAATCCTGGGGTGGTAGGGGGTTAGTTTCCACACTGCACAGATTCAAGCAGATGCTGAATGCCAGGTGACCCTGGCTTTAGGAGTAGGCAATTGATTTTCCCTATGCTGAGCAGGAGTTCAATGAACTTTCCTTTCTTCCCTTTGCTTTTCCTTCCTCTCTGCTGCCTGCATGGCTGCTGCCAGTCACTGCTAGTCTTGCTTTAATGAAGTCCCTCCTTACCTATACTTCTCTTACCTGTTCGAGAATTCTTCCTTGTTCAGAGTCCAGAGTTCTCCACTGTCCAGGTTGAGATTTCACTTAGTGTGCAGTGTAAGACCTCCCCAGACACAGTTGCCTGGCATCAGAAATGGGAGGCATTGAGCCAGTCTTCCCTGAGTGACAGTATGTGTTGGGTGCTCAGGTTTCTTGAGTCTCTTGCAATTTTTAAGGCTTCTCTAGGAATGTATGCTACCAGGAACTCTGAGTCACTAATTTCATGGGTTTCCATTCTTTTTATGATTGGAAACTAATGCATGCACTTATATGTTAATCACATTATATAGAAGTTTAATTCAGTCTTCCTTTCTTGGTGAAAAGTATTACATATCGAGATTTCACAATCTTGTGCAGTATCTATTTTATTCATTTATTAAGCTTAGAAAAAGATATCTCAATCTGTGAAGTGACTTTTTTCCCTCATAATTTACTACTTGCCTAAGTGTATTTCACTGTCAGTATGAATGAGGTCAGCTTTTAGGTGGTAGCAATTTATAAATGATGTTCTTTTTCCAAAGGAAAAGCAACAGCTTATTAATGTTTTGTTTACATGAAGTTTTCTTTTCTTTTTGGCAGTTTTGGTGTTAATTGCCTAATCAGATTTGTGTTTTACAGTGAACACCAATTTGGCCAGTGTGGGTAAATTTGCAGTATTTCCGGAATCTCTCTCCTAGTCTTAGTGCATCTCCATATCAAGGGGTGGAGAGAAGTCGTCCATCTCCTTTTCAGTAGGTAATTACAAGGGGGAGTGAGAGGGTATATCTATACTGAAGAGGTTGGGTGGGTTCTCTTTTTGAAGCTGAGTTGCTAGAGACACCGGCGAGCAGAAGTGGACGACTGCTTGTAAGCAATAAACAGGTTTCTCCCACTTTATTTCTCCCTTTGACTGATTTCAATTTCAAAGGTAATTTGCCCTGGGCTGGGAACATATTCCCCACCTGGAGTTGCAGCCAGTTTTTGAATTTCCATTTCCCTTTCTTAGGCTATTATGTAAAGATGTAAGAACACTTTTTAAATGTCCCAGAAATGGCCTTTTCTGCATATGATATTATTGCCTCTTTAGTGTACAGTTGGGTTGCTTTTGTATGAGAGTGATTTTATGGTCTGAGCCATTTCCAGCTTCCTGGTCATTAAGACCTTTTCCAGCATTTTCTATGGCTTCAGAGATAAACTTGATATGGAGTGTGGGTCCCACAACAGTCGTGATCTGGGGGTTGGTTCTGCTATTGAGTCCATGAATGCCTAGTGTCTCCCTGTTGCTGCTCCTCTGCTACTCTTCCTTTTTATCTCCTTTTTTCTCACCTTTTCTTTCAATCTTTTGGTTGTTCATACTGTTATATTTTACATTCATTATGACCTGTCCCAGGTATTGACTGTGCTGACTTCCTCAGAGGGGATCAGGGCTTTGTGCTGACTACTGTGCCCTCCTCAAGGGACCAGAGCTGTAACTCCAAAGGGTCAAGCAAAGACAGTGGAGTCCAAATTCAGGATTCCTCAGCAGTGGTTGGTTTTCTAGTGCAGACACTGCCTTCTAAAGTTCTTGAGATGTTTTCAGGACCTTCTACAAGGAAATTGTCATGACTAGTGGAAAATAGCAGCTCTGTTCTCTATTTCTTTATGTTGTCTTTATATAGTTTTCCCAATAGTGTCTTTGGAAATTTGAGTGATGAAAGGTATACAGAGCTTAATTCTATTCCAGTTGGATCCTTGACATGTTTGTGGTATTTGAAACGTACTAGTATTGGGAAGAAGTACTGTACCACTCCATGGCTCCTTCTATAGATTGGGGGGTGATTATTAACGTATGTACCTTAGCTTTTCCCCCAGATTTTCTTATGTTTGGTAGATTTATGAGTTGCTGTAGATTTGAAGACATAACAACACTCAAGACTTAAATACCTTTAATATATATTTATATATCTAAAGAGCAAAGTGAAAGTCTTCTAATGTTTTAAGTGCTATTAAGCTATACTGAAGACCTGCTTTTGGCTCTGGTTTGTGGAAATGAAGGTATTAACTAGAGGTGAAGATGAATGGTGTGATAGATGCCAAAGGGGAGATTGGTGAGAGATGTGGGATGGATTATCTTTGGAAATTTTCATCACCCTTTTGTCCACAGAATACCCCATGCTTTGAGTCTCACATTTAAAAAAAATACCATTTAACCCTATTTAACCCAAAAATTGGTTTGGGTTAAATTGTCCAGCAGGTTTGCTACCTTTGAATGAAAACATTTTTTGTCCCAATACCAACAAAATTTTGAGCATTTTGAGTTAATTGTATTTAGATTCGGTTTAAATGTATTTTCAAGATAACTGTGAATAGAATACTGGCGTTTGAATTTGTTTTGCTTTAATACTGCATTTCTTTAACAGCTGTTCTATCTGTAGTCATGTAAGGTGCTGGAGGACACTCATCCTGTCGTGTGGGTGGGCTGCCTCATAGCCCTGTAGCTCCTTTTATGTCTTGTGTCAGGAAGGGGCCAGTCCTCCTTGTCCCTTAGACTTGGGGTTTGGTGTGCACTGAGACATTTTCTTAAAAGTTCCTTGATCCTTTACTAAACCTTGTCATTTTTTTTTCTTTTTGTGTTAGGTGCTTTTCTTTCTCTCTCTCTCTCTTTTTTTAACCTGTTTTGCTTTTCTAGCTTTCTTCTTCCAGTTGTCCCCATCTTCAGCTGTTTCTAGTCACACCATTAGACTTCCTCAAGACATATAGAGGAGAAAGGTAGGAATGCATTTGAAGTCTCTAGTTATATATAGTTTTTCTAAATTGTTAAATACTTTTGCTGAACTTAATACTATTTTATGCCTCAATTATCTGGCCTAGTAATACAATTTTAGTCTACAAAATAAATGAAATATGATCCCAGTATAAAGACAGCAACATCAACTGTCACCACTACCACTGCTTACTGGGACTCGTCCTTGAGCTTGCTGGCTTTGGGCCTATTCTTTTCTTTAGTATGTGCATTTTCAGACCCATACCTGCTCATAATGACCTCTTGAGGTTTATAACAACTTCATGAGGTTGGCATTACCATCATCTCCATTTACTAAACCGAGAGAAACCAGCACACAGAGGTTGAATAACTTGCAATGCCACTCAGCTGGTTAGTGGTAGACTTTGGATTTGAACCAGTGTCTTGCAGACGCCAAAAAGGCTGTCCCCCCAGATTTCTAAATTAGCCTGAGTCCACCCATCCTTTAGTGCTGAACTTAGTTTCCTCCTATTTCATTCAGCTCTTTCTATTTACTTTACCCATACTTACTTCTGCTCTCTGTGCTCCAATGCATTCACATTATTGCCATATTTTAATACCTCCTAACACTGAAGTTGACTGCCTACTAAGTAAATCCTCCTCCCAAAGTTAACTTGTCAGTGCTGTGGAAAGTGAAGTGCAGTCGGGGGTGTTTACTGTCTCAGGACAATCATTGAGTGCCTTTTGGAGCTGAATATTTGTTCAGAAAGGTAGTATTGCAAATGGCTATTTTATGATTTCTGTTGGATGTGTTTAGAGAAGGCTGAGTTTATCAGAGGAGTGGTGCATTTTAGGTAGATTGTGTCTCTTGACATTGATTCTCTTTTAGATCTCACTTTACACGAGAACGTGTGGCTTTCCTTTTTCTTTTAGTGGCCAGCCTTCCATGGCCCCTGTACTTATGTGCCATGATGGACATATGTGCCATGCAGTGGTTATGAGCAAAACCAGTGGCTTTCGGTGCACATAGGCATTTCTGCCACTCAGAAGTGGTGGTAGACCTTGGCCAATTAACCTTCAAGTTTTCTAGTTTCCCTGGGTATTAAATGGGTGTGATACTAGTACTCTTTGTTTTTGGAGGACTAGATAAGGTAATATATAGTAGGCTAAATACAGTACTGGCAAGAAATGTTGGCTGCTGCCATTCATATCCCTCAATTGCTGTTACTATGATCACAGTTTGAAATAGGAGGCTTGTGTTACTATTTTCTTAGTTTTTTCCCTAGTCTAGGTATAGTGATTCCTTATTTCTAGATTTTAACTTTAAACACATATATAGTAAAATGGGAAGATACAGTAGAGAATCTGGCAGGGACACTTCAAGGTGAAAAGGAGAATTTAAGGATATTTTGAAGAGATTTGCACTCTGCTAATATATAACTTTGTAGTATCAGAGTGATGTCTTAGAATTTAAGAAATGCATATTGATGTTTAATGGAATATTCGAAACTGTGTTTTTTAATTCTCTCTTCTTTTTTTTTTTTTTTTTGTGAGGGCATCTCTCATATTTATTGATCAAATAGTTTTTAACAACAATAAATTTCTGTATAGGGGGGTCAATACTCAATGCACAATCATTAATCCACCCCAAGCCTAATTTTCGTCAGTCTCCAATCTTCTGATGCATAACGAACAAATTCTTACATGGAGTAGAAATTCTTACATAGTGAATAAGTTACATGGTGAACAGTGCAAGGGCAGTCATCACAGAAGCTTTCGGTTTTGTTCATGCATTATGAACTATAAACAGTCAGTTCAAATATGAATATTCATTTGATTTTTAAACTTGATTTATATGTGGATACCACATTTCTCTATTATTATTATTTTTAATAAAATGCTGAAGTGGTAGGTAGATACGAGATAAAGGTAGAAAACAGAGTTTAGTGTTGTAAGAGAGCAAATGTAGATGATCAGGTGTGTGCCTGTAGACTATGTGTTAATCCGAGCTAGACGAGGGCAATAAACATCCATGTATGCAGAAGATTTCTCTCAGAACATGAGGGGGGAGGTTCTAAGCCTCACCTCTGTTGCTCCCCATTTTCTCACCAGATGGCCCCCTGCGACTGTGCCTGTCTTAGGTTGTTCCTCCCTTGAGGAATCTTACCCGTCTCTGGCTAACCAGTCATCTTCCAGGGCCATACAGGGAAATGTTAAGTTGGTAAGTTAGAGAGAAGCCTTATTGTTTGAAAAGGTTAGCTTTTTACTTCTTTGCATATTTATGACCTGTGGCTTCTATGTCCAGCATTTGTCTTGAGGTGTCTTTACCACTTGGAAGAATTATGATACTCGGTAAATTCAACATGTGGCACGAGTTCTATTTAAAGGTTGTGATTAGGTAGGAAGAAGAAAAGCTATAGAAGTAGCAGGCAGAAGAAAACCTGGGAAGATTGATTATTTCTTTGACATATCTTCTTGTAGAGTAACTTCAGCATGGATAGGTTTTAAGCTACTACTTAAATTGCGCACACACATTAACATAATAGGAGTATAGTTACATAACCAAAGCATATCTGTAATTACCAGCCATCACCAGTGAAACCAAGAAAACCAGTTAGGCACCTTAGGCATTTGTGAAAACTTATCTATGATATGGTGGATATTGTCCAACTGAACTTAAACAGTCTGAGAGAATTCAGATAAATTAGAACAACCCATTCCTGGGGACTGTTCATATCCCATATGTTCTTTTAACAATAAATAGTCTGTGGTTGTAAGATTTTGGAGTGCTACAATTTGCACTTCTCCTTATTCTTGGTTGAGTTCCAACAGTATAGATCCAGTCCAATTTGTTGTTTTACTGTATGCACAGGCCAGCTTAGATATCTCCTTCATCATTCCCATGGCAAGTCCAGGAACTGGTGGGATGAGTGCATCTACACCTGTGGCAGTGCGTGGATCTTTGTTGGAGTTTTTTTTTTTGCTGATCATCTTCTGTCATGAGTCTTCCCGAGAGTGCTGATGTTGGAAGCTCTTTTTCATATCGTATCTTAGTTCATTTTCGGGGTAGCCCAATTAGGCTTTGATCCTCTGTATAAACACAAACAGACCCTTTGCCTACACTTTTATATGCCCTTTATACCCTTGTGTAGAACTCATTGGAGGTCACCACATAGGAACTGCTTTTTTTTTTTTAATCATTAATCTACACTTACATGACGAATACTTTGTTTACTAGGCTCTCCCCTATTCCAGGTCCCCCCTATGTACTCCTTTACAGTCACTGTCCATCAGCGTAGCAAACTGTTATAGAATCACTACTTGTCTTCTCTGTGTTGTACAGCCCTCCCCTTTTCTCCCACCCCGCTATGGATGCTAATCTTAATACCCCTCTTTTTCTGCCCCCCCTTATCCCTCCCTACCCACCCATCCTCCCCAGTCCCTTTCCCTTTGGTACCTGTTAGTCCATTCTTGAGTTCTGTGATTCTGTTGCTGTTTTGTTCCTTCAGTTTTTCCTTTGTTCTTATATTCCACAGATGAGTGAAATCATTTCGTATTTCTCTTTCTCTGCTTGGCTTGTTTCACTGAGCATAATACCCTCCAGCTCCATCCATGTTGCTGCAAATGGTTGGATTTGCCCTTTTCTTATAGCTGAGTAGTATTCCATTGTGTATATGTACCACATCTTCTTTATCCATTCATCTATCGATGGACATTTAGGTTGCTTCCAATTCTTGGCTATTGTAAATAGTGCTGCGATAAACATAGGGGTACATTGGTCTTTCTCATACCTGATTGCTGCATTCTTAGGGTAAATTCCTAGGAGTGCAATTCCTGGGTCAAATGGTAAGTCTGTTTTGAGCATTTTGATGTACCTCAATACTGCTTTCCACAATGGTTGAACAAGTTTACATTCCCACCAGCAGTGTAGGAGGGTTCCCCTTTCTCCACAGCCTCGCCAACATTTGTTGTTGTTTGTCTTTTGGATGGCAGCCATCCTTACTGGTGTGAGGTGATACCTCATTGTAGTTTTAATTTGCATTTCTCTGATGATTAGCGATGTGGAGCATCTTTTCATGTGTCTGTTGGCCATCTGTATTTCTTTTTTGGAGAACCGTCTGTTCAGTTCCTTTGCCCATTTTTTAATTGGGTTATTTGTTTTTTGTTTGTTGAGGTGTGTGAGCTCTTTATATATTCTGGACGTCAAGCCTTTATCGGATGTGTCATTTTCAAATATATTCTCCCATACTGTAGGGTTCCTTTTTGTTCTATTGATGGTGTCTTTTGCTGTACAGAAGCTTTTCAGCTTAATATAGTCCCACTTACTCATTTTTGCTGTTGTTTTCCTTGCCCGGGGAGATATGTTCAAGAAGAGGTCACTCATGTTTATGTCTAAGAGGTTTTTGCCTATGTTTTCTTCCAAGAGTTTAATGGTTTCGTGACTTACATTCAGGTCTTTGATCCATTTTGAGTTTACTTTTGTATATGGGGTTAGACAATGGTCCAGTTTCATTCTCCTACATGTAGCTATCCAGTTTTGCCAGCACCATCTGTTGAAGAGACTGTCATTTCGCCATTGTATGTCCATGGCTCCTTTATCAAATATTAATTGACCATATATGTCTGGGTTAGTGTCTGGATTGTCTAGTCTGTTCCATTGGTCTGTGGCTCTGTTCTTTTGCCAGTACCAAATTGTCTTGATTACTATGGCTTTATAATAGAGCTTGAAGTTGGGGAGTGAGATCCACCCTACTTTATTCTTCTTTCTCAGGATTGCTTTGGCTATTCGGGGTCTTTGGTGGTTCCATATGAATTTTTGAATTATTTGTTCCAGTTCATTGAAGAATGTTGCTGGTAGTTTCATAGGGATTGCATCAAATCTGTATATTGCTTTGGGCAGGATGGCCATTTTGACGATATTAATTCTTCCTAGCCATGAGCATGGGATGAGTTTCCATCTGTTAGTGTCCCCTTTAATTTCTTTTAAGAGTGACTTGTAGTTTTCAGAATATAAGTCTTTCACTTCTTTGGTTAGGTTTATTCCTAGGTATTTTATTTTTTTTGATGCAATTGTGAATGGAGTTGTTTTCCTGATTTCTATTTCTGTTGGTTCATTGTTGGTATATAGGAAAGCCACAGATTTCTGTGTGTTGATTTTGTATCCTGCAACTTTGCTGTATTCCGATATCAGTTCTAGTAGTTCTGGGGTGGAGTCTTTAGGGTTTTTTATGTACAGTATCATGTCATCTGCAAATAGTGACAGTTTAACTTCTTCTTTGCCAATCTGGATTCCTTGTATTTTTTTGTTTTGTCTGATTGCCGTGGCTAGGACCTCCAGTACTATGTTAAATAACAGTGGGGAGAGTGGGCATCCCTGTCTAGTTCCCGATCTCAGCGGAAATGCTTTCAGCTTCTCGCTGTTCAATATAATGTTGGCTGTGGGTTTTTCATAGATGGCCTTTATTATGTTGAGGTACTTGCCCTCTATTCCCATTTTGCTGAGAGTTTTTATCATGAATGGATGTTGAACTTTGTCAAATGCTTTTTGAGCATCTATAGAGATGATCATGTGGTTTTTGTCTTTCTTTTTGTTGATGTGGTGGATGATATTGATGGACTTTCGAATGTTGTGCCATCCTTGCATCCCTGGGATGAATCCCACTTGGTCATGGTGTACAATGGTTTTGATGTATTTTTGAATTTGGTTTGCTAAAATTTTGTTGAGTATTTTTGCGTCTACGTTCATCAGGGATATTGGTCTGTAGTTTTCTTTTTTGGTGGGGTCTTTGCCTGGTTTTGGTATTAGGGTGATGTTAGCTTCATAGAATGAGTTTGGGAGTATCCCCTCCTATTCTATTTCTTGGAAAACTTTAAGGAGAATGGGTATTATGTCTTCCCTGTATGTCTGATAAAATTCCGAGGTAAATCCATCTGGCCCGGGGGTTTTGTTCTTTAGTAGTTTTTTGATTACCACTTCAATTTCATTGCTGGTAATTGGTCTGTTTAGATTTTCTGTTTCTTTTTGGGTCAGTCTTGGAAGGTTCTATTTTTCTAGGAAGTTGTCCATTTCTCCTAGGTTTCCCAGCTTGTTAGCATATAGGTTTTCATAGTAGTCTCTAATAATTCTTTGTATTTCTGCGGGGTCCGTCGTGATTTTTCCTTTCTTATTTCTGATACTGTTGATTTGTGTTGACTCTCTTTTCTTCTTAATAAGTCTGGCTAGAGGCTTATCTATTTTGTTTATTTTCTCAAAGAACCAGCTCTTGGTTTCATTGATTTTTGCTATTGTTTTATTCTTCTCAATTGTATTTATTTCTTCTCTAATCTTTATTATGTCCCTCCTTCTGCTGACCTTAGGCCTCATTTGTTCTTCTTTTTCCAATTTCGATAATTGTGACATTAGACCGTTCATTTGGGATTGCTCTTCCTTATTTAAATATGCTTGGATTGCTATATACTTTCCTCTTAAGACTGCTTTTGCTGTGTCCCACAGAAGTTGGGGCTTAGTGTTGTTGTTGTCATTTGTTTCCATATATTGCTGGATCTCCATTTTGATTTGGTCATTGATCCATTGATTATTTAGGAGCGTGTTGTTTATCCTCCATGTGTTTGTGAGCCTTTTTGCTTTCTTTGAACAGTTTATTTCTAGTTTAATGCCTTTGTAGTCTGAAAAGTTGGTTGGTAGCGTTTCAATCTTTTGGAATTTACTGAGGCTCTTTTTGTGTCCTAGTATGTGGTCTATTCTGGAGAATGTTCCATGTGCACTTGAGAAGAATGTGTATCCTGTTGCTTTTGGATGTAGAGTTCTGTAGATGTCTATTAGGTCCATGTGTTCTAGTGTATTGTTCAGTGCCTCTGTGTCCTTACTTATTTTCTGTCTGGTGGATCTGTCCTTTGGAGTGAGTGGTGTGTTGAAGTCTCCCAAAATGAATGCATTGCATTCTATTTCCTCCTTTAGTTCTGTTAATATTTGTTTCAGGTATGTTGGTGCTCCTGTATTGGGTGCATATATATTTATAATGGTTATATCCTCTTGATGGACTGAGCCCTTTATCATTATGTAATGTCCTTCTTTGTCTTTTGTTACTTTCTTTATTTTGAAGTCTGTTTTGTCTGATTCCAGAATTGCAACACCTGCTTTCTTCTCTCTGTTGTTTGCTTGAAATATCTTTTTCCATCCCGTGACTTTAAGTGTGTGCGCGTCTTTGGGTTTGAGGTGAGTCTCTTGTAAGCAGCATATGGATGGATCTTGCTTTTTTATCCATTCTATTACTCTGTGTCTTTTGATTGGTCCATTCAGTCCATTTACATTTAGGCTGATTATTGAAAGGTATGAATTTATTGCCATTGCAGGCTTTAAGTTTGTGGTTACCAAAGGTTTAGGGTTAGCTTCTTTACTATCTTACTGTCTAACTTAACTCGCTTGTTGAGCTATTATAAACACAGTCTGATGATTCTTTCTCTCCCTTCTTATTCCTCCTCCTCCTTTCTTCATATGTTGGGTGTTTTGTTGTATGCTCTTTTTAGGAGTGCTCCCATCTAGAGCAGTCCCTGTAGGATGCCCTGAATAGGTGGTTTGTGGGAGGCAAATTCCCTCATCTTTTGCTTGTCTCGGAATTGTTTAATCCCTCCTTCATATTTAAATGATATTCGTGCTGGATACAGTAGTCTTGGTTTGAGGCCCTTCTGTTTCATTGCATTAAGTATATCATGCCATTCTCTTCTGGCCTGTAGGGTTTCTGTTGAGAAGTCTGATGATAGCCTGATGGGTTTTCCTTTGTAGGTAACCTTTTTTTTCTCTCTGGCTGCCTTTAATACTTTGTCCTTGTCTTTGATCTTTGCCATTTTAATTATTATGTGTCTTTGTGTTGCCCTCCTTGGATCCCTTTTCGTGGGAGTTCTCTGTACCTCTGTGGTCCGAGAGGCCATTTCTTCCCCTAGTTTGGGGAAGTTTTCAGCAATTATTTCTTCAAAGACATTTTCTGTCCCCTTTTCTCTCTCTACTTCTTCTGGAATACCTATAATTCTTATATTGTTCCTTTTAGTTTGGTCACTCAGCTCTCTTAAAATTCTTTCATTCCTGGAGATCCTTTTATCTCCCTCTGCATCAGCTTCTCTGCATTCCTGTTCTCTTTTTTCTAGTCCATTATTGGTCTCTTGCATCTCGTCCATTCTGTTTTGAAGTCCTTCCAGAGCTTGTTTTATTTCTGAATTCTCCTTCCTTAGTTGTTGCATATTTCTCTGCAAGTCCATCAGCATGGTTATGACTTTTGTTTTGAATTCTTTTTCAGGAAGACTGGCTAAATCTATCTCCCCAGATTCTTTCTCAGGGGAAGATGTAGCAGATGCCGAAGCTGTCTGGGTTAGTCTTGTCTGGATCATATTTTTTTGCCTTTTCATGTTGACAGGTGCTATTGACTGTCAGCTGGGAGGGCCAAACTTTTCACTTGCTACTGGCCTTTCTTTACTGGGACAACTGCGACCCCTAGTGGCTTGTGTTGGGTAATTGCGTGTAGAGTGGGTCTTTGTGTCTTGCCTGGCCGGAAGGGAGAAATTTCCCTTTCTGTGGGCGGAATTTGTCTCAGGCTGCTTCTCTGCTTTCGCAGCGCCCGGTATGGTAATGGATGGGGGTGCTGCTTGACTGTTTACCTCCGTGAGGGGTCTCAGAGCTGTTGCCCAGGGGGTTAGTGCACCCGGTTTTCCCTGTAATTTCCAGCTGCTGTACTGTGACCTGGGTTGTTTCCGTCAAGCTGTTAAGTCCCTGTCCCTTTAAGACTTTCAAAAAGCCCCCGCTTTTCTTTGTCACAGGGGCATCAGCTTCGGCACCCGCTCAGAGGTCTTACTCCCTGTTCCCCCAGTATCGAGGGCCCTCTGCCCACGCACTGTGTCTGTGCTCTTGTGGGGGTGGCTGGGGCTGGGTGTTCAGCAGCCCTGTGCTCCGTCTCCTTCCCGCTCTGCCTATTCTTCTCCCGCTGGGAGCTGGGGGGATGGGCGCTCGGGTCCCGCAGGGCCGGGGCTTGTATCTTACCCCTTTCACCAGTCGCTGGGTTCTCGCTGGTGTAGCTGCGGTCTGGCCACTGCCCTGCGTCTTCTGGTCTCTCTTTTAGGGCTAGTTGTGTTTGTTGTATTTTCAAAAGTATATATGTTTTTGGGAGGAGATTCCCACTGTCCTACTCATGCCGCCATGTTTGCTCCGCCCCCCTAATTCTCTCTTCTTAGAGTGGGGAACTGTGTGTCTGCTGAAATAATTTCCAGATTCAGTGGAATTCAAATGAATTTGCAATTCAGTGCCTCTGTGTGGTTCTCTGTGGAGGAAGTTCACTCCCAGCATCAGTGAATTAGAGTGGCTATAACGTGAGTCACACAGCACTTGGCACATACTAGGTGTATGGTAAGAGTAAAAGAACGAATGCAAATGAAGCAGGTAACCAAGCATAGCTTTATCAGCAGTGCAAAGTCATATAATCAGAAATGCAAGTCCTGATGTTGTAGGAAAGGTGGAAACCACAGGCTGGAGTGGTCAGGGGTTGCAAGAACATGAGCTGGCTCCTTGTTTTGCTTTCATCTACTGTTGCCTGAGATTTTAGGCTTAGCCTGTTTCAGATGTACTTTTGGCTACAGAGAATAGCAAGATCTGGGTCTTAAAGTATTGAAAAATAGGAGGACTATGACATAGATAATTGGTATCATTCGTTGAACTAAGGTGTGCATGCCACAATTAGTTTCTTTCTCTCTTCTTGCTGGCCATGAAAAGAGCTTGATTTCCTCAGTGTCAGTAAAGGGATGGGGTTAGGGAATTATGCCCAGAGGACTTGTAGTATTTTGGCTGTGTGTGTTAAATTGCCTACGTTTTTCCAAGAGATTGCAAATAGATGTGGTAAGTGATATTGATTCATCATGTATGTTTGGAGGTGCAGGGAAGGACACAAAGATGACTGAGATAGACCCTTTTCAACAAAATCAGTAACTACTTACAGAATTCTCATCTGGTAAGACAAGCAGATTGTGAAGAGAAACCTTCTGCTTCATATTACTCTAACAGACACTTGAATGCCTTTTTTTTGTGTGCATCAGTGACCTAAAAATTAAGTTTATTCATATTCTTTTAATGTCTATCCCTATTATGGAAATAATTTTATCATTGGTTTGAAATAAGTTGAGGTCTTACTTGTTGAAAATATGTATTGCTGTGACCTTCCTTGAGAAAGTGCTAATATGCCTCCTGTAGTATTTAAATTTAAATACTACTGATAACCTGCTCCATGACAACTTTCTGTTGCCTGTTTCTGTAAAGCCCTATTTCCTTGACCTTACTTATTGTCTTTTGGCAATTCTTAAATTTCTTCAAAACTGGAATTGAAGGAAGGGCAGAGAAACCTGTAGTCTTAGCTTTATTCAGGTTTTGGTCCTAATTTCCATACATACTCCTCATTCAAATTGGGGTCCTTAACTAAATTCATAGCTTTAACCAGCACCCAGTTGTATTTCTTGAGCCTGAACTACTCTTCACACTGTGGACTACTATCTCTAGCTGCCTAGTGGGAATTGTATACTGGAAATATGATAGTTTTACCTCAAACTGAATGCATCACCTTTTGTCCCAAAGTTCTTTGTTTTGTGTTTGCCCTTTGCCCAGCCACCCAGGCCACAAACCCTAGACATTGCAGGTTTACCCACCTCCTTCAGTACCACCCACCCACCATGTAGCAAATCTTTTTAAATAATAAACATTAATTCTGCATTTTAATGATGATACTGTTGCTGGGCAGCTGCTTCTGGGGACGTCTCTCCCTGCACAGTAGGTGAGGCACTAGGTGAGACTTCAACCCGGGTTGGGGAGGGTTCTTGACTCTGAAAAAGAAAGAATTCTTGAACATGTCAGATGAATGTAGGTAAGGATGGACTCCATCAAAGTGAAAGTAGCAGTGAATGGCAGCAGCTTTGCAGACAGCAGAGAGCAAGGAAGAACAGAGGCAGGAAAGGGGAGCTCATTGAACTCCTGCTCCACATGGGGCAAATCCCTTGCCAACTCCTCAAGCCAGGATCACCTGGCGCCCAGTGTCTGCTTGAATCTGCACAGCATGGGCTCTAAGACCATGATCTGGGGGGAGCTGCAGAGCCCTGGATGGAGTGAGATTATGTTCTGAGAACTTCCCAAAGGCAAAGAAAGATTTTCAGGCAGGCTACTAAAGAATGTGATCGTGCAGCTGCAGTTCCGTCTGGATCACTCAGGTGACAGGGACTTGCCAGCCCAAATCAGCTCTCAGTAGCCCCTCCCTACTTGTCTGAGGTAGGACAGAGGCAGAGTGAAGACTTGTGCTTAAGTCTAGAAAATAGAATGAAATAGCAAAGTATTAAAGACACTTACCACTGTAATAGCGCAGAGACAAAATGCAGTACGTTGAGCAGTGAGAAATCTTTATTTAAGGTGAAAAGTACACACTCAAAGGGGAATGCAGGCAACCTTAGAGAAGGGTCACGCTTAAGGGTTTAGGATTCTGTCTTTTAAGGCTTTCAAGAGCAGGGCAAAGGCAGGGGGTGGGGATGCATAGGCTGGACATGTGGTCTCATGATTCTCTCTCCAGTGAGAGACATTATGTCACCATCCACAGTCAGTTCTCTAGATAATTCTGTGAGATAAACTTAACACAAGGAATTTATTGATCCAGTTCCTCTCCAAGATAGTGGTCACCTTCAAGCACTGGGAACAGTTTAGTTAGGGCTGCTTGCCCTGCCTTAAGATAGGGTAGGGTATTGGCTGATTACCAAAGACACGTTAGGAATCTTCCCTCCTAATTCCTTGGTTTTTAAAACGGAATCTTAGCCTTAAGATGGAGCCCCTCCTGTTCTTAGTATACTGTTTATATCTTGGCATTTTTCATCATAGGCAGGAAAATTTAATCATGATGCTTGTCCCATGTCCCTGCCCTACTTCAGTGCGTTTTAATTGTCTTTTCACTCCTCTGCCTTTCCATTAGTCTAGGCCCTCGCGAATTCTTTGATGGTCTAACAAGCTGTTGTTTCCTCTTCTAGGCCTTTCTCCATATTTCTTGACACCTTCTGCAGAATAAGTGCAAACTAGTGTGAATTCAAGGATGCCTCATAGTTTTCAGGACAAAGTTCATACAGCATAATTTAATCCCAGTGACCTCCATCTGCCTCTGATGATAATTTCAATCTCCTGAAGCCTTCTCAGATAATAACTACTAACATTGATTCTGTGCTTGCTATTTGCGGTAACTATTCTGAGCAATTTGTCAGAATTAAATGCGATTACATAGGCAACAATCCCAGGCAGGACTGAGACACAGAATGTGAAGAAGTTGCCCAGGGCCACCCAGCTGGTGTGTCCCCTTTCTGAGCCTTACTCATCTTGGGAAGCAGTTCAAGACGAGCAGCCTCATGGTACTGGAAACAGCTCAAAGAACAGGATGGACATAATCTACCATCCAGTGTTCAGGTCAACCATTGGACTTACTTTGGGAGGAGTAAGTGAAATGAAAGCAGAGATTTTTGCTTCTCTCAGCACGTATTTTCCTAAAAATTAAAATTTCTAAGCTCTTCGTGCTTGGCTAAATCCATTAGGTGACACTGGATTTCAAAGGTTTATATTAAATTTCAGGATTAAAATGATTTGTGGATGGGAGTGTGTTTAACATCTAAGTTATTACTTTTACTTGTCAAATATGGGGAAGAAAGGATTGACACATAGTATTTATTCTGTGTTCACTTAAAAAAATATTGCTAAACAAATTATACTAAATTAAAAGTTGTTATGAAGAATTTTATTATTTAGTGCTTTTTGAATAAACCTGCCAGTTGATTAAAATGAGCCTAATTTGATGAGCATTGTGTTGCATACTGAAGATAATTTAGGCTAATGTCAAGGATACTTTTATCTCTCTTTGTAGAAGGTATTGAAATAATGAGTGTAGCAAAAAGGAATCAGAAAATGTTTGAAGGTTTTCATCTCTGCCTCTGGGTGGATATTTAGAGACCACACTTTTCCTTTTTGCATGCAAATGAAACAGAAAAGCAATTTGTAATGTTAACATTAGACATATATTACAAAATAAGTTTACGGTGCTTTGATCTTTTGCCAATCGTGGCTTGTGGTTGTCCGAATGAACAGTGACTCTTTATTATGTATCACTTATGAATCACTGAGCAGAGCTTCAGTCAGACCCTTGAGTGAGTAGAAGCTGCGGAACCGACACATCTTCATTAGAACGTAAATCACAGCTAAGCTTTGGGCCAGTGTTCTTCTACTTTGCTTTTCTGGGGTCACTTTTTTTCTCTTATATTCTCTCCCCTCCCTGAAGTCTTCATGTTACGGAAAATACTGGAAAACCTGTACTGGATCATTGACAGAAGAACCAAGCGGCACTCGGAGGTCTTGGAGTGTTGAGGTTTTATTTCACACCGGCGGGCTCAGAGGGGAGTCATCTCCCAAGGTCTGAGCCCTGAGCACAAGCAAGGGGAGCAATTTATATTATTTTGATACGTGGCATTTTGTCTTGTGCAGGGCAAAAGAGGAGCCCGGAGGAGGGGAGGAGAGAGCTGGGGGTGCTTTGCCAACTGGAGGAAAAAAGCAGTTTGCTGACCTTGACGGCTGTGTTTGAATATTTTCCTTATCGTTAATAAGATCATCTGAATCTTCATTCCTTTCTTCTTTTAAAGTAATTCAACTCTCTTTTATGATGATGCTTTAGATGGAAACTAAGCTATCAGTGGGGGTCTAGTTCACATGGTAGAGTAAGTAATGGAAGGGATTACAAGCTCCCAGGTGAGTTCCCTGTACAAATGGCAAGTTGCCTTGGAAACAAGTCTGCTTGTTTGAGTGGAAATATTATCTTGTCTTTAAATGCCAGAGGCGACGATTTGCTCACCAATGTTGCATTGTCTCTGGGTCTACCATCCTGTCGTGATGTTTTCTGCTTAACTACTACTTCCTACTACTGACTGGCTGGAGCCATAGCCAATTTTCCTTTTCTTTTGCTTTTAATTTTACATAATTTGCAAAAATTAGAACTAAGGAAGTGATCCTTCAAATTTCTATTTTAGGATGGAAAGTTTTCCACTACTGAGTGACAAAATAAATAGATAAAGTATTATATATAGTTCACTAGGTTTGACTGGCAAGAAATTTTAGTGGTGAGTCATTTGTCATATGTCTGTCATGGAATGGGTGGTGGGTTGGTTAGGGAAACCGTGTGACTGTCTAAGTCATTTGATGAAAGATGTGGGCTCATTGTCCCTGTGCACCTGTAAGCACCTGCTGTGAGCCTCAACACAGAGCTCGTGGGCCGGGCTGTCAGGAGAACGTACTACGACTTGAGGCTTACGTCAGACTGCTGCTTTCTTCTCCTGTAAACGTTTATGTCTTGCTGGTTGCCTGGTGGGAGCAGGATCTGGGAGTGGTGTGGGCATAAGGAGACAAGGTTTTCAGTTAGTGAAACGGGCCCTGGCTTACTTTCCCGGGCTAGGTAGGAGGTACAAAGACTAAAAGGGGCCTTCCTAACCAAGGGGCTCAAGTTCACTTTGGTGGCCTTACCGAATGGAGGCAGAATTCCAGATGCGCAAGACAGTAGGGTGTGAGCTCCCTCCTCTGAGCACTTGGTGGGCCTGCTGCTGCGTGGCCACCATTGGCCTGTGTTTCTGGACTGAGCTCTCACCTCGGCTGCTTTTCTGTCAGCAGGTAGGTAGGTCAGGATTGTGGGGAAGCTAGGATGATAACATAGACTTGGGAGAGAAGGTGGCAACTTGTGTCTTTGTGAGACTCAGACGGGACAGATACTTCACTCATCCTTGCTCACTAAAGCTCAGGTGAAATTATTGAAGCTGTGGGTTTGGTAGTAGATTTTAAGCAGTTTCGAGGAAGGCATTAAGACTCTGTGTGTATGTGTGGGGATGGTTTGCTTGTCTCATGGCCTGTGATGATGATGTTGAACTTTTGATGAATAAAACTTTTTTTTTAAGCTTAGATTCCCCAATTCCCAGACTATGACATTTGTCAAAGTTATTACTAAGGGAGCCTGTCATTCACCGTTCATTAACACAGCTATTCCTGAACCGATAGGTGACACATAATGCTGGCTAAGAAAAATTGTGTACAGATGAAAACACTTTTTTGATGAATCCTATTTCCACATCTTTTTTTGTGTGTGTGTGTGTTAAATATTCATTTATTTATTCATTCATTCATTCATTTATTTATCATTATTCTACAATTACATGAAGAACATTATGTTTACTATGCTCCCCCCTTCACCAAGTCCCCCCACCCCCCACCCCATTACAGTCACTGTCCATCAGCATAGTAAGATGCTGTAGAATCACTACTTGTCTTCTCTGTGTTGCACAGCACTCCCCGTGACTCCCCGCCCCCCCCACATTATACATGCTAATCGTAATGACCCCTTTCTTTTTCCTGTCCTTATCCCTTCTGTCATACCCGTCCTCCCTGGTCACTTTCCCTTTGGTAACTGTTAGTCCATTCTTTGGTTTGGTGATTCTGCTGCTGCTTTGTTCCTTCAGTTTTTCTTTGTTGTTATACTCCACATATGAGTGAAATCATTTGGTACTTATCTTACCCTGCCTGGCTTATTTCATTGAGCATAATACCCTCTAGCTCCATGCATATTGCTGCGAATGGTAGGATCTGTTTTCTTCTTATGGCTGAATAATATTCCATGTGTATATGTACCACATCTTATTTATCCATTCATCTACTGATGGACACTTAGGTTGCTTCCATTTCTTGGCTATTGTAAATAGTGCTGCGATAAACATAGGGGTGCATTTGTGTTTTTCAAACTGGGCTGCTGCATTCTTAGGGTAAATTCCTAGAAGTGGAATTCCTGAGACAAATGGTATGTCTATTTTGAGCTTTTTGAGGATCCTCCATACTGCTTTCCACAATGGTTGAACTAATTTACATTCCCACCAGCACTGCAGGAGGGTTCCCCTTTCTCCACAACCTCATCAACATTTGTTTTTGTTTGTCTTTTGGATGGTGGTGATCCTTACTGGTGTGAGGTGATATCTCATTGTGGTTTTAATTTGCATTTCTCTGATGACAAGCGATGTGGAGCATCTTTTCATGTGTCTGTTGGCCATCTAAATTTCTTCTTCAGAGAACTGTCTTTTCAGCTCTTCTGCCCATTTTTTAATTGGATTATTTGCTTTTTGTTTGCTGAGGTGCATGAACTCTTTATGTATATTGGATATCAACCCTTTATCGGATCTGTTATTTATGAATATATTCTCCCATACTGTAGGGTACCTTTTTGTTCTATTGATGGTGTCCTTTGCTGTACAGAAGCTTTACAGCTTGATATAGTCCCACTTGTTCATTTTTGCTTTTGTTTCCCTAGCCTGGGGTGATACGTTCATGAAGAAATCCCTCATGATTATGTCCAAGAGATTTTTGCCTGTTTTTTTCTAAGAGTTTTATAGTTTCATGACTTACATTCAGGTCTTTGATCCATTTTGAATTTACTTTTGTGTATGGGGATAGACAGTGATCCAGTTTCATTCTCTTACATGTAGCTGTCCAGTTTTGCCAACACTAGCTGTTGAAGAGGCTATCATTTCCCCATTGTATGTCCATGGCTCCTTTATCATATATTAATTGACCATATATGTTGGGGTTAATATCTGGACTCTCTATCCTGTTCCACTGGTCTATGGCTCTGTTCTTGTGCCAGTACCAAATTGTCTTGATTACTGTGGCTTTGTAGTAGAGCTTGAAGTTGGGGAGTGAGATCCCCCCACTTTATTCTTCCTCCTCAGGATTGCTTTGGCTCTTCGGGATCTTTGGTGGTTCCATATGAATTTTAAAACTATTGGTTCCAGTTCGTTGAAGAATGCTGATGGTATTTTGATTGGCATTGCATTGAATCTGATGATTGCTTTAGGCAGGATGGCCATTTTGATGATATTAATTCTTCCTAGCCAGGAGCATGGGATGAGTTTCCATTTGTTAGTGACCTCTTTAATTTCTCTTAAGAGTGTCTTGTAGTTTTCAGGGTATAGGTCTTTCACTTCCTTGGTTAGGTTTATTCCTAGGTATTTTATTCTTTTTGATGCTATTGTGAATGGGATTGTCTTCCTGATTTCTCTTTCTATTTGTTTATTGTTAGTGTATAGGAAAGCCACAGATTTCTGTGTGTTAATTTTGTATCCTGCAAGTTTGCTGAATTCCGATATTAGCTCTAGTAGTTTTGGAGTGGAGTCTTTAAGGTTTTTTATGTATAATATCATGTCATCTGCAAATGGTGACAGTTTAACTTCTTCTTTACCAATCTGGATTCCTTGTATTTCTTTGTTTTGTGTAACTGCCGTGGCTAGGACCTCCAGTACTATGTTGAATAACAGTGGGGATAGTGGGCATCCCTGTCTTGTTCCCGATCACAGAGGAAAAGCTTTCAGCTTCTCGCTGTTCAGTATGATGTTGGCTGTGGGTTTATCATATGTGGCCTTTATTATGTTGAGGTACCTGCCCTCTATACCCATTTTGTTGAGAGTTTTTATCATGAATGGATGTTGAATTTTATCAAATGCTTTTTCAGCATCTATGGAGATGATCATGTGGTTTTTGTCCTTCTTTTTGTTGATGTGTGGATGATGTTGACGGATTTTTGAATGTTGTACCATCCTTGCATCCCTGGGTTGAATCCCACTTGTTCATGGTGTATGATCCTTTTGATGTATTTTTGAATTTGGTTTGCTAATATTTTGTTGAGTGTTTTTGCATCTCCATTCATCAGGGATATTGGTCTGTAATTTTCTTTTTTGTTGGGGTCTTTGCCTGGTTTTGGTATTAGGGTGATGTTGGCTTCATAGAAGGGTTTGGGAGTACTCCCCCTCTTCTATTGTTTTGGAAAACTTTAAGGAGAATGGGTATTATATCTTCTCTGTAAGTCTGATAAAATTCCAGGTAATTCCATCTGGCCCGGGGTTTTGTTCTTGGGAAGTTTTTTAATTACCACTTCAGTTTCTTTGCTTATAATTGGTTTCTTTAGATTTTCTGTTTCTTACTTGGTCAGTCTTGGAAGGTTGTGTTTTTCTAGGAAGTTGTCCATTTCTTCTAGGTTTTACAGCTTGTTAGCATATAGGTTTTCATAGTAGTCTTTAATAATTCTTTGTGTTTCTGTTGGGTCCGTTGTGATGTTTCCTTTCTCGTTTCTGATCCTGTTGATGTGTGTTGATTCTCTTTTTCTCTTAATGAGTCTGGCTAGAGGCTTATCTATTTTGTTTATTTTCTCGAAGAACCAGCTCTTGGTTTCATTGATTTTTGCTATTGTTTTATTCTTCTCAATTTTATTTATTTCTTCTCTGATCTTTATTATGTCCCTCCTTCTGCTCACTTTAGACCTCATTTGTTCTTCTTTTTCCAATTTTGATAATTGTGACGTTACACTGTTCATTTGGGATTGTTCTTCCTTCTTTAAATATGCTTGGATTGCTATATACTTTCCTCTTAAGACTGCTTTTGCTGTGTCCCACAGAAGTTGGGGCTTTGTGTTGTTGTTGTCATTTGTTTCCATATATTGCTTGATCTCTTTTAATTTGGTCCTTGATCCATTGATTATTTAGGAGCATGTTGTTAAGCCTCCATGTGTTTGTGGGCCTTTTTGCTTTCTTTGTACAATTTGTTTCTAATTTTATACCTTTGTGGTCTGTACAGTTGGTTGGTAGAATTTCAATCTTTTTGAATTTACCGAGGCTCTTTTTGTGGCTTAGTATGTGGTGTATTCTGGAGAATGTTCCATGTACACTTGAGAAGAATATGTATCCTGTTGCTTTTGGATGTAGAGTTCTGTAGATGTCTATTAGGTCCATGTGTTCTAGTGTGTTGTTCAGTGCCTCTGTGTCCTTACTTATTTTCTGTCTGGTGGATCTGTCATTTGGAGGGAGTGGTGTGTTGATGTCTCCTAAAATGAATGCATTGCATTCTATTTCCTCCTTTAATTTTGTTAGTATTTGTTTCACATATGCTGGTGCTCTTGTGTTGGGTGTATATGCTATTGTAATGGTTATATCCTCTTGTTGGACTGCCCCCTTTATCATTATGTAATGTTCTTCTTTATCTCTTGTTACTTTCTTTGTTTTGAAGTCTATTTTGTCTGATACTAGTACTGCAACACCTCCTTTTTTCTCCCTGTTGTTTGCATGAAATATCTTTTTCCATCCCTTTACTTTTAGTCTGTGTATGTCTTTGGGTTTGAGGTGAGTTTCTTGTTAGCAGCATATAGATGGGTCTTGCTTTTTATTCATTCTATTACTCTTTGTCTTTTCATTGGTGCATTCAGTTCATTTACATTTAGAGTGATTATTGAAAGATATGTACTTATTGCCATTGCAGGTTTTAGATTCATGGTTACTAAAGTTCAAGGTTAGCTTCTTTAGTATCTTACTGTCTAACTTGTTTATTGAGCTATTATAAACACTGTCTGGTGATTCTTTATTTCTCTCACTTCTTATTCCTCTTCCTCCTTTCTTTATATGTTGGTTGTTTTTTTCTGTGTTCTTTTGTGTTTCCTTTGACTGCTTTTGTGAGTAGTTGATTTTATTTTTTGACTTTAGTTAGTGTTTGATTGATTTGCTTTCTTTGCTGTGATTTTATTTTCTCTGGTGCCATATGTTTAACCTTAGGAGTGTTCCCATCTAGAGAAGTTCCTCTAAAATACCCTGTAGAGGTGGTTTGTGGGAGGCAGATTCCCTCAACTTTTGATTGTCTGGGAATTGTTTAATCTCTCCTTCATATTTAAATGATAATCGTGCTGGATACAGTATCCTTGGTTCAAGGCCCTTCTGTTTCATTGCATTAAATATATCATGCCATTCTCTTCTGGCCTGTACGGTTTCTTTTGAGAAGTCTGATGATAGCCTGATGTGTTTTCCTTTGTAGGTGACCCTTTTCCTCTCTCTAGCTGCCTTTAAAACTCTGTCTTTGTCCTTGATCTTTGCCATTTCAATTATTATGTGTCTTGGTGTTGTCCTCCTTGGGTCCCTTCTTTTGGGAGTTCTTTGTACTACTGTGGTCTTACCGATTATTTCCTCCCCCAGTTTGGGGAAGTTTTCAACAATTATTTGTTCAGATACACTTTCCAACTCCTTTTTGCTCTCTTCTTCTTCTGGTACCCCTACAATGTGGATATTGTTCCTTTTGTATTGGTCACACAGTTCTCCTAATATTGTTTCATTTTTGGAGATCCTTTTATCTCTCTCTGTGTCAGCTTCTATGCGTTCCTGTTCTCTGATTTCTAATCCATGGATGGACTCTTGCATCTCATCCATTCTGCTTGTAAATCCTTCCAGAGATTGTTTTATTTCTGTAATATCCCTCTCTACTTTGCTCATTAGCTATTGTATTTTTCACTGCAGCTTCATCAGCAAGGTTATGACCTTTATTTTGGTTTTTTTTTTCAGGAAGATTGCTTAGGTCTATCTCTCCAATCTCCTTCTCAGAGGTTTCTCTGTGATTTTGGTCTGGATCAAGTTCTTCTGCCTTTTCATGGCGATAGAGGTAGTTAACTGGCACATCTGTCGACTGGGAGAACATCCCTTCTTGGTAGTTTGTGGCCTTCCTCTCCTGGGAGAACAGTGACCCCTAGTGGCTTGTGCTGGGCAGCTGCACGCAGACGGTTTCTCTGGTTCTTGCCCACCTGCTGTGAAAGAAGCTTTGCCCTGCTGCTGTGGGTGTTGCCAGCCTTAGGCTGCTGTTCCACTGTGGCGGAGCCGCGCGGGGAGGGGAACATGCGGGAGGCTGTTTATCGCCTGAGTGTCCTTCAAGCTGTGCTTCTACCCAGGGGGTTAGGGTGCCCGGAGTTCCCCCGGATTCCCAGCCACTGGGCTGTGTGTGCCAGGGCACTTCCGTCCAGCTGTGGGTCCCTGTCCCTTTAAGACTTCCAAAGGGCTCTCGCTTTTCTTTTGTCCCAGCAGCGCTTACTGCGGGGACCCACTCGCAGCTTTTACTTTTCCGTTTCCCTAGTATCCAGCACCCCACGCACTGTGTGTTTGCGCTCTGGTGCGGATGGCTAGGGCTGGGTGTTTAGCAGTCCTGGGCTCCCTCTCCCTCCCCCTCCGACTCCTCTCCTTCCGCCCGGAGCTGGGGTGAGGGGCACTCGGGTCCCACCGGTCTGGGGCTTGTATCTTACCCCATTCTTGAGGCGTTCGGTTCTTGCAGGTATAGATGTAGTCTGACTGTTGTCTTGTGTCTTCTGGTCTCTCTTTTAGGAATAGTTGTATTTGTTATATTTTCAAAAATATATATGTTTTTTGGGGGAGATTTCTGCTGCTCTACTCATGCTGCCATCTTGCCTCCTCCTCCTATTTCCACATCTTTTAATGTGATGCTGGACAGTTGGCTGAGCAGCAAGGTGGGGCGGGCCTTCCACAGCTGAGTGACAGCCACCTATAAAATCTGAAGCTGTGCACCTGGAAGTTGAGGCACATTAGAGGTTGAACCTCATTGTACAGTGCAGGTAATGGACTCCTAGTTCATCATTCTTGGGAAAAGAATGTAGCAATTGTTAGGAAGAAGAGGCAGGAAAAGTGGCTGTCAGCCTTTTGTGTGTTTATGGCTATTTAGAGTTATATTGTAAGTTTTTGTTTTTGTTTTATCAGAAAAAATAGACTTAATTCTTAGAATGCTGGTGAAGCACAGAATTAATCTTGCGTATGTAACATTTCAAGTGTGTCAGTGGCAAGCTTGAGATTATCCTCCTGCAGTGAGTAAGTTTTTATTGGTATTAGTTGTATCATTACTATTGTAAAGCATCATTGGACGAAATATGTTCTTATACTGTTGTTTTGCTTACTCATCCAGTAAAACAGTAGCTTTGTTTAAATTAGTTTTTAATGAACCATATTAGCAAGTAAGGGTCAGAGAATGACTAAGCATTTAGTATTGTCTCTATGTCATTAAGATAAGTTCAGTTATCAGAAAGTAACAAATTGAACAGTTTTTTCCCCCTTGTCTACACAAAAATTAGTTATTACATCATTACATTTGATTCAGAGGTTCCTATTGCTTCCTTTCCAGTGGTTTCATTATCTCTTTGAGGGAAACTGCATGTGTTCATGATAAAATCTCAACAAATGCCACCTCCTCTAATTTGGAGTCAATCTATCTGTGATTAGCCAATTTCAGAATGATTGTGCTCCATCTTACTGTGCAACCTTGTTTTCATTAATACTTAAACCATATTGCAGTTACAATTGTGGCTGGGGATAAATAGAACAATGGCACTTGGTGACAGGGTGGGAGGCAGGGGGGTTTGCATTATATCTGACAAGTGGGTTGGCTAGCTTATGGCTATAGTACATTTGCATATTTTCATTCTGGTTTGTGGTTGACACTCTCATGGCTGTTAGTTGAACATAACTTTTACTTTGGGAATCTAATTAGTCTGAAGGCTCTGTGGGTGATAGTGTGTCATCGTGGGGGCAGCAAAATTATATCCCAGTTCTGAAATGTAAGCTGGGGAGTGACCTAGGTGACTCTATTTCCTTATGATTTCCAGGTGATGCATAATATCTTCATAAGGCATTTGCGAGCCAAGCAATGTTACCTTGTTAAAGGATGGTGGTAGTTCTTGTGGGACAGGGGACCTTTGACCATCACCAGGTAGGAGTGTGTGATGGTGTTGGCCTCCTTGGTTGTTCAGGCTGCAGTGGGGATGTCTGTCCCTTTCTTACATGTTTTGTTATTTGAAATGGCACTCTAAAAGATTATCTCATTTGGTTTCCTTTTTATGAGGAGGTAGCACCATACACTAACCTATATAACCATGTGAGTGTCTGCTTTCCTTTTATATATGTGCCACCTCTTAGCAAGTGTGTTTTCCAGAAGACCACTATAAATGACATTAAAAAAAAAAAGAGATGGATAACTCGGGAATTCAAGAACCCAAATATGTCATCTACTTTGCCATGTTTTTAAGGGAACATCTCTGGTGAAAGGGCAAAAAAATAACAGTTATTGATATGTGTGATCCTAATCATAGAAACGGTCACAGATTGACTTGTGGGAAGAAAAAGATTGTTTAGAATTGTATGTTATGGAATAGTCTCACTTCAGTTGTGAAATACATGTGTCTCTACCCATTTGATTTTTATTGTTAATTTTCAGAAACTTATTGCACAGTGTTATGGCTCTCACATTTGCTCTGCATTTTCTTTTCTTTGCATTTATTCTTTATAGGCAGATCTGCCCATGAATGCTCCCTGCCATTGCTCAGAGATGTTTGTTGCCTGATGCCACTATTGTGGAGCAGCATCATAGTGCTGTGTTAGGAAGAATATTGGAAAATGTGGCAGCCACAGAGAGTTCCCCAGCAGAAGCACAGTCTAACGTACTTTTCTCTTTTGTGTTTCCTGCTGATTTTGTTTTGCTCCTATAGACCAAATGATTCAGTGGAGCCTGGCTTTCTCTCTGTGGCCACTCATGTTCCATAGCTGAAGGGAGGGTCTTAAAGGCATCTTCAAGTTAATTGTGGCTTTCTGAATTTCTCTACATGCTGTGGACCTTCTCCTGGGCCAAAAATGTGTTGCCTTTCTAAAGAATTATGAGTGTTTATTTGAAAATCAAACTGTTAGTGTTGAATATGCACAGGATGTTCATGAGACCTGTAATAATCAGCTTCCTTTGGATATGTTCAGCCAGTACCTGAAGCAATCAACAGAGACAGAAAGAGACATAACTCAGAGGCTGTAGCTAACAGTAAAATTGCTTCTGAGGATGTGTGGGGTGTGAGACTACAAGTCTTTGAGACCTCACTCAGACAACTACTCGATTTAAGTCACCTGACATTTTCCTAAATGAAGATAGAATCTGCAAGGTCTTCTGATTGTTTTAAAAAGATCTTCTGATTAAGACTAAGGGATGATATCACCAGCATGGAATTATTTGTAATTACTTTTCTTGATCACTCTCAAGTATGTTTGGGACATTTTAGGTGGTGGTATCAAAATTATGTTAATTTGGTAAGGTGAATTACTAACTTTGGTTAAGAGTGATGGACAGTGACTTAAGTGGGGTATGGGGGGCACTTTATAATATGGGTGAATGTGGTAACCACAGTCTTTTTCATGTGAAACCTTCATAAGAGTATATCAGTGATACCTTAATAATAATAATAAAAAAGAATAAGCAGAATCCTATTCAAAGGCTTGTAGGTTGTCATAGTCTCTAACTTCTCCGTGGGCTTGTTGTCTGTATGTTAGATATTCTGGGGATAGGAGGACTGGGATAAAATAGGATCTTTGTAGTCAGATAGATTCAATTTCCAATCTCATATTCATTCTGTACTTACGTATAGTTACACTCTGGTCATATTAATCACTCTGAGTCTCAGTTTTCTTTTCTGTGAAATTAAATGTAAAGGCTGGCCCATGTTTATGTGAGGAGTTGAAAGGAGGCTATAGAGCACCTGCAGGAGAACCTCACTTTATGGTTATTGTGATGCTAAAATTTCCCTGCAAGGCTTCCCCTTTCCTTTCCCCCTCCTCTTATTGGTGTGTAGAAGAGCTTTGCCTTGTCTCCAGATGCTCCTGAAACTGATCCTCAGATTTGAAAAAGTATGTATTTATGAACCACCACAATGTAACTTAGTAAGAGTTGATAGTAAATGCGTGCTTGTGTTCTGGAAGCTGATTTACCTTGTCTCCTTATTTTTCACACATCAGGAGGTTGGGTGTTGGCACTGTATTAGTTTCCTATTGGTGCTGTAAAAAATGACCACAAGCTGGTGACTTAAAGCACCACAGATTTATGAATGTATAGTTCTATAGAAAAGAAGTCTGACAAAGGTCTCCTGGGCTTAAATCAAGTATGAGCAGAGCTGAGTTCCTTCCTGGAGGCTCCAGGGGAGAATCTGTTTCCTTCCCTTCTATACCCCTTCTTTCCCCCAAACACATGTGGATGCTCACACACGTACACACACACACACACACACACGCACACACACAACTTTGCTCATGGCTCCCTTTTTTCATCTTCAAAGCCAGAAATGTAGCACCTCTCCAACCATAACTGGGAATGATTCTCCACTTTTCCAGATTCATGCAATTAGATGGACCCACTGGATAATCCTACTTTAAGGTCCTTAATCTGAATTGCATCTTAAAGTCTCTTTTCCCCCGGAAGGTTAACATCCACAGGTTCTGGATATTTGACATGGTCAATAATGGACAATATTAACCACCACCACCATACTCCTTTTGAAGATGAGGAAAGTAAGGGTTAGAGATAGTAGAGATGCCGTGGATTTACCAATACCCATCTCAGAAATCAGATTAAAGCTGTTTTGAATGTAGGTAGGTTTGATTGTGAATTCTGTACATTTGGTCATTTTGCTGCACACAGTTCTGGGATTTCAGCTCATAATTTTACCCATTAAAGGGCCACCCTCTGTCCAAGTGGTTTATACGTATTTGTGTGTGATGTTTATGCAAACAGGTTGGCGGAGGTGTTCTGCACAGTTAAAATGACCTGTCCTTAGGTGGGAAATGAGTGGCCAAGATTGGGATTTATTTATATGTGGGTCATTGTGGACATCACCCTAAATCAAGCTATCTTATCTCCTGGAGACTGGACAGATGAATGTGTTGGAAGAGAGATTAAGTAGTAACTACCAAAAGTAGAAATGAACTTGCAGAAATTATCTACTTTCATGAACATAAATAAAGATTCCATCTTTATTACTCTGTATTACTAAATACAGATTTAAGTCACATTTCCCAAATTTAAAGGCAGACATTTCCTATATTGTGTTAAGGGCATGATAGAGATTTTAAGCATGTTTTTGTGAAGGTCTCATTTTCTTTTGCTGTGTTACTATATGTATTCCTGTAGAGCAGTTTTTTGAAAATTATATGCCCTTCCCAATTTAACACAAAATTACTTCATATCCCCACTTAAATGGAGGTCTCCTGGGCTTAAATCAAGTATGAGCAGAGCTTAAATTTTGGTTTAAAAGAAAGCTCTAGAAATTGCATGTTATCGGCATACTGCAAATCACCATGATTTCTGCCACTGACATTCAACCAGCATTTGTTCCTGACACATTCTGGATTTCATAATACTTGTGTTTTCTAAAGGTGCTGGTGATAATTACTAAAACTAATATACATGTATGAGTTCTTCCATCATGTGTGGTATTTAAAGACATGTTCTGTGTAGTTTTCCATCTCCCATTTGCAGTTTGAAGAAAGGACTTGATTCTTGAGAGAACACATCACTGTGAAAAGTTAATAACAAAACTTGAATTTAATTTGCCTGTAATTAAATGCTGAATGTCAAAACTTAGTATCTTCAAAATGCATATTAAGCCAAACCTTGTGAGAAGTCTGATGATATTAAAATCAAGGACAGAAATTCAAAATCCTAATAAAGAGCTTGAAATGGGTATTGTTAGCTTATGAGGGTTACCAGTGTACCTTGACTTTTAGTTTTACTTCTCAAATAGAAAATTTTAAATTGGATGTTACTAGAGGGATGTTTAGTCTAGTGCAGGATCATTGAACTATGGCCTGTGGGCCAAATTCAGCCACCACCGGCTTTGCAAATAAAGTTTTATTAAAATAGAGTCATGGTCACTTATTGATTTATTGTCTATGGCTGTTTCATGCTACAATGACAGAGTACAGTAGTTGTGACAGACTGTGTGGATTGCACTGCTGCAAGAATATTTGCTCTCTGGCTCTTTTCAGAAAATGTTTACTGACCCATGACTAGTGGAAAGTCTGTGTTACTAATATAGGGAGATGCTTGTCAGTCAATGTTAGATAAACAGGCTGATTTTACTACTGCATATGGAAACTTTTGTGTATACATACTAACACATTTTCATTTTTTTAACTGCCAAGCATGCCTTTCACACTTACATTGCTTATTATAATCTGGAGTGGCCTAACTATTCATCCTACTTTAATTTCTTCTTACCACTTAACCTCCTTTTGGATTGTTTAATCAGCTAATTATATATGATGCCACCAGGGTTCTGAGCTTCCTGTTTGTCTACATGTCTCTATGATCTTAAGATGGTTTTCTTTTTTGTTTTAGGAATTGATCGCTGATATGAAAATGTTCATAGAAAGAGCATTTGTTCAAAATGACAGACTGCCTATGAATTAAGCATTGCTATTATGACTCTCTCTCATATTCTGCAACTTACCATACTGTTCTTCAGCCAATAGGAGTACTGGCACTGACAAAGCTTGAATTAGAGTCAGAAGGTGGGCTTCTGTTTGGGGATGGTGTTGCAGCTTTCCTTGGAGTGCTGAGCTTAGTGTGTGAGGCATGGGTTCACAGTGAGTGCCAAGGCAGTGGTGTTCCTTAGAAGTTGAGTACTGTTTCAGATTTTAAAGATGTGCTTGTTTAATTATAAGAAGAAGTAGATTGAATTTTAAATTTTATGGCATTTTGTAATGCTGAATTATGAAATTGAAACATTTTAATTTTGAAGTAGTTATAAAATTGGTTATAAATTAAAATATAAATATAACATGAAGGAATAGTACAGTGTTTTCATATACCCTCCACCTGCCCCTAAGGTTAATATCTGACGTAGCCATAGTACAGTCATCAAAGGTGGGAAACTCATAAGCTTGAGTCCATACTAACTACCCTGTGGCTGCAGTTGAGTTCTGCCTCTCTGAGCACTCCTGCTGTAGCCTAGGATGCGACCAGGGGCCTCCCACAGCACAGAGTTCTTTCTGCTCGGACCGCTCCAGTGTACACATTTCCTTAAGCCTTGCCTTTACTTCATGACCTTGATATTTGGAAAACATTGAGTTATTTTACAGAATGTCCCTCAGTTTGGTCTGATGCTTCCTCATGATTAAAGTTACACATTTTTGACAGGAATACTGTGGAAGTTGTTAAATCTTCTCTGCATTTTATCTGAGAGTACATGATGTTGATATGTCTTATTGCTGGTGATGCTCACTTTGGTAAAGTGGTGTCTGTCCTTTCTCCTCTGCAGAGGTATAAATTTTCTCTTTTTAATGAAAAAAATCTTATGGAAAGGTGCTTTGAAACATGTACATATCCTGTTTCTCATAATTTTCTCAACCATTAATTTTAGCATCCATTGGTATCTTGCCTACAACAATTATTAATGTGGAGGTTGCTCAGTGGTGATTTCTATTTCCCTCATATTCCTTCTGTTTCTTGTATTAATTGTAATGCCTAGTAAGGAATAGCTGTCCGTTCTCCATGATTTATTTCTTTCTTCAATTATTTATATATATATCATATGGACTCACAGGTTTCTAGCTTTATTTAGGGGTTATAATCCAGTCCTGTCATTGGGTGTTCCTTTAGGCTAGCCCCTGCTTCCCTTTGATGTGCCCGATTATTTATTAGTGCCTGCTTCCTTTTTAGCAACACAAGGGGTTCCAGGCATATCATATATCTTTTCTGTCCCCAACCCTGTATCAGTTATTTTTCAAAGAAGTCCTACTTCATTCATGGGAGAATGATAGTAGAAACCAAGTACTGAGCGTCACTGCTTCTAGAATCTCTCAGTGGATAGAACCAAGAACTATGTGTTTCTATACCACACATGCGTTAACATCCATCCTCTATCTTTCTCTAAAAACCATGATGCCTCTAATTCCAATCTAATGCTGCAGAGTTTATTTTCTTATGTGTAACTTCTGTTTCTGACAGTGAGAATATTGGCCCTCTTTATCTAAAATGGTTTTCTTTTTCATTCACTCCTTTGTGTGTGCACGTTTGTGTGCACACACTTGTGTGAGAATTTCTAAACCATGCACTTGTGAGAAACAAATTTATGTGCCGGTTCTTTTTGTCTTTAGCCTTAAATTAAATGGCAAAATAGTTTTCAAAGTTACTTCTCCCACAATCCTTCAGTGCAGTTGTAGTTCTCATTTGTTTGTTTGTTTTTATTTTTATTAAGGTATCATTGATACACAATCTTATGAAGGTTTCACATGAGCAACATTGTGGTTACTACATTCACCCATATTATCAAATCCTCCCCAACACACATCCTATTGCAGTCACTGTTCATCAGCCTAGTAAGATGCTATAGAGTCACTACTTGTCTTCTCTGTGCTATACTGCCTTCCCCATGACCACCCTACATTATGTGTACTAGTCATAATGCCCCTTAATCCCCTTCTCCCTCCCTGCCTACCTACTGCTCCCTTCCCTTCCCTTTGGTGACTGCTAGTCCCTTCTTGGAGTCTGTGAGTCTGCTGCTGTTTTGTTCCTTCAGTTTTGCTTTGTTTTTATACTCCACAAATGAGGGACATGTCTTTCTCTTCCTGGCTTATTTCAGTGAGCATAATGCCCTCCATCTCCATCCATGTTGTTGCAAATGATAGGATTTGTTTTCTTCTTATGGCTGAAAAAGTGTATATTCCATTGTGTATATGTACGACCTTTTCTTTATTCATTCATCTACTGATGGACACTTAGGTTGTTTCCATATCTTGGCTATTGTAAGTAGTGCTGCAATAAACACAGGGGTGCATATGTATTTTTGAATCTGTGATCTTGTTTTCTTTGGGTAAATTCCTAGGAGTGGAATTCCTGGGTAAAATGTTATTTCTATTTATAGTTTTTTGAGGAACCTCCATGTTGCTTTCCACAATTGTCGAATTAATTTATATTCCCAGCAGCAGTGTAGGTGAATTCCCCTTTCTCTGCATCCTCTCCAGAATTTGTTGTTCCTTGGCTTTTAGATGGAACCATCCTAACTGATGTGAGGTGATAGCTCATGGTGCTTTTAATTGGCATTTCCCTGATGATTAGTGCTGTGGAGTATCTTGTCATGCATCTGATTGTTATCTAAATTTCTTCTTTGGAGAAGTGTCTGTTCATATCTTCTCCCCATTTCTTAATTGGGTTATTTGCTTTTTGGGTGTTGAGGTGTGTTAGTTCTTTATATATTTTGGATGTTAACCCCTTATTGTATATGTCATTAATGAATATATTCTCCCATACTGTAGGATGCCTTTTTGTTCTGCTGATAGTGTCCTTTGCTGTACAGAAGCTTTTCAGTTTGATGTAGTCCCATTTGCTCATTTTTGCTTTTGATTCCCTTACCTGAGGGGACATATTCAGAAAAAAGTCACTCATGTTTATATTCAAGAGATTTTTGCCTATGTTGTCTTCTAAGAGTTTTATGGTTTCATGACTTACATGGAGGTCTTTGATCCATTTTGAATTTACTTTTGCGCATGGGGTTAGACAATAATCCAGTTTCATTCTCTTGCATGTAGCTGTCCAGTTTTGCCAAGACCAGTTGTTGAAGAGGCTGTCATTTCCCCATTGTATATCCATGGCTCCTTTATCGTATATTAATTGATCATATATGTGTGGGTTTATATCTGGACTCTCTATTCTATTCCATTGATCTAGGGTTCTGTTCTTGTGTCAGTACCAAATTGTCTTGATTTCTGTGGCTTTATATACAGCTTTGAGTTGTGGAGCGTAATCCCCAGCTTTATTCTTCCTTCTTAGGTGTTGCTTTGGCTGTTTGGGGTCTTATGTAGTTCTATATGAATTTTAGAACTATTTGTTCTAGTTTGTTGAAGAATGGTGTTGGTATTTTGATAGGGATTGCATGGAATCTGTAGATTGCTTTAGGCATGATGGTCATTTTGAGAGTATTAATTCTTCCTATCCATAGGTATGGAATGTATTTCCATTTACTGGTGTCTTCTTTTAATTTCTCTCATGAGTGTCTTATAGTTTTCAGGGTTTGGTGTTTCACCTCCTTGCTTAGGTTTATTCCTGGGTATTTTATTCTTTTTGATGCAATTATAAATGGAATTGTTTCCTGATTTCTCTTTCTGCTAGTTCACTGTTACTATATAGGAATGCAACTGATTTCTGTGTATTGATTTTGTATTGTGTAACTTTGCTTAATTCAGTTATTAGTTCTAGTAGTTTTGGGGTGGATTTTTAGGTTTTTTTATGTCATCTACAAACAGTGACAGTTTAACTTCTTCCTTACCAATCTGGGTGCCTTTTATTTCTTTGTGTTGTCTGATTACCCTGGATAGGACCTCCAGTACTATGTTGAGTAAAAGTGGGGAGAGTCAGCATCCTTGTCTTGTTTCTGATCTTAGAGGAAAAGCTCTCAGCTTTTCACTGTTAAGTTTGATTTTAGTTGTGGATTTGTCATGTATGGCTTTTATTATGTTGCCCTGTGTACCCATTTTGTTGAGAGTTTTTGTCATGCATGGATTTTGAATTTTGTCAAATGCTTTTTCAGCATCTGCGGAAATGATCATGTGATTTTTGTCCCTCTTAGTTGATGTGGTGGATGATGTTGATGGATTTTTGAATATTGTACCATCCTTGCATCCCTGGAATAAATCCTACTCGATCATGATGGATTATCTTTCTGATGTATTTTTGAATTTGACTTGCTAGTATTTTGTTGAATATTTTTGTATCCATGTTCATCAGGGATATTGGTCTGTAGTTTTCTTTTTTGTGGTGTCATTTCCTGGTGTTGGTAAGAGTGAAGCTGGCTTCATAGAATAGTTTGAAAATATTCCCTCCTGTTCTACTTTTTGGAAAAGTTTAAGGAGGATTGGTATTAGGTCTTCTCTATATGTTTGATAAAATTCAATGGTGAAGCCATCTGATCTGGGGGTTTTGCTCTTAGGTAGTTTTTTGATTATCAGTTCGATTTCATTGCTGGCAATTGGTCTGCTCAGACTTTCTGTTTATTCTTGGGTCACCCTTGGAAGGTTGTATTTTTCCAGAAAGTTGTCCATTTCTTCTAGGTTATCCAATTTGTTAGCATACAATTTTTCATAGTGTTCTCTAATAATTCTTTATATTTCTGTGATGTCCATAATGTTTTTTTCTTTCTCATTTCTGATTCTGTTTATGTGTGTAGATTCTCTTTTTTTCTTGATAAGTCTGGCTAGAGGCTTATCTCTTTTGTTTATTTTCTCAAAGATCCAGCTTCTGGTGTCATTAATTCTTTCTATTGTTTTATTCTTCCCAATTTTATTTATTTCTGCTCTGATCTTATTATGTCCCTCCTTCTACTGACTTTGGCCCTCATATGCTCTTTTTTCTAGTTTCATTAATTGTGAGTTTAGACTATTCTTTTGGGATTGGTCTTCTTTCTTGAGATATACTTGTATTGCTGTATACTCTCCTCTTAAAACTGTCTTCACTGTATCCCACAGAAGTTGGGGTGTTGAGCTGCTGTTTTTGTCTACATATATTGCTTGATTTCTGTTTTTATTTGGTCATTGATCCATTGATTATAAGAGCATGTTGTTAAGCCTCCATGTGTTTCTGGGCATTTTTGTTTCTTTGCACAATTTATTTCAATTTCATAAGTTTGTTGTCTGAGATGCTGCTTGGTACAATTTCAATCTCTTTCAATTTATTGAGGCTCTTTTTGTGGGCTAGTATATGATCTATTCTTGAAAATGTTCCATGTGCGCTACAGAAGAGTGTGTATCCTGGTGCTTTTGGGTGTAGAGTTCTGTAGATATCTGTTAGTTCCATCCGTTATAATGTGTTGTTCAGTGCCTCTTTCTCCTTAACTTATTTTCTGTCTCATTGATCTGTCTTTAGAGTGAGTGGTGTGTTGAAGTCTCTTAAATCGAATGTGTTGCATTCTATTTCCCCCTTTAATTCTGTTTGTATTTGTTTCACATATTTGGGTGCTCCTGTGTTGGGTGCGTAGATATTTATAATGTTTATATCCTGTTGGTTGTAATGACCCCTTTATCATTATGTAATATCCTTCTTTATCTCTTGTTACCTTCTTGGTCTTGAAGTCTATTTTGTGTGATTCAAGTACTGCAACTCTTGCTGTTTTCTTCCTAATATTTGCATGAAATATCTTTTTTCATCCCTGTTAATTTTAGTCTGTGTATGTCTTTGGGTTTGAAGTGAGTCTTTTGTAGGCAGCATAGAGATGGTTCTGTTTTTTTTATCCGTTGAGTAGCTCTCTGCCTTTTGATTGGGGCATTCAATCCATTTCCATTTAGGGTGATTATAGATAGATATGTACTTATTGCCATTGCAGGCTTTAGATTCATGGTTACCATAGGTTCAAGGGCAGCTTCTTTACTATCTAACAATCTAACTTAACTCACTTAGCGCACTATTTCAAACACAATCTAAAGGTTCTTTTTTTTTTTTTCCTTCTTCTTTTTCTTTCCCTTCCTGTCTTTATATTTTAGGTATCATATTTTGTACTCTTTGTATATATACCTTGACTGACTTTGTGGGTAGTTGATTTAATTTTGCATTTGCTTAGTAATTAATCATTCTACTTCCTTTACTGTGGTTTTATTTTCTCTGATGATAGCTATTAAGCCTTAGGAATATTTCCATCTACAGCAGTCCCTCCAAAATATACTGCAGAGATGGTTTGTGGGAGGTAAAGTCCCTCAATTTTTGCTTATCTGGGAATTGTTTAATCCCTGCTTCCAATTTAAATGATAATCTTACCGAGTAGAGTATTCTTAGTTTGAGTCCCTTCTGTTTCATTGCATTAAGTATATCATGCACTCCCTTCTGGCTTGGAAGGTTTCTGTTGAGAAGTCTGATGGTAGCCTGATGGGTTTGCCTGTGTATGTGATCTTCTTTCTCTCTCTGGCTGCTCTTAATACTCTGTCCTTGATCTTTGCCATTTTATTTATTGTATGTCCTGGTGTTGTCTTCTTTGGGTTCCTTGTGTTAGGAGATCTATATGTTTCCATGGCCTGAGAGACTATTTCCTTCCCCAGATTCGGGAAGTTTTCAGCAATTATTTCCTGAAAAAGACTTTCTATCTCTTTTTCTCTCTCTTCTTTTTCTGTTACCCCTATAATGCAAATACTGTTCTGTTTGGTTGGTCGCAGAGTTGTCTTATTATTCTTTTATTCCTAAGGATCCTTTTTTCTCTCTATGCCTGAGTTTTTTTGTATTCCTGTTCTCTAATTTCTATTCCATTTACCATCTCCTCTACCTCTTCTAATCTGCTTTTAAATCCCTCTGTTGTATGTTTCATTTCAGATACTGTATTTTTCAAAGTTTCTGTCTCTGTCTTGAAGTCATCCCTGAGATCTTGAATATTTTTCTGTAACTCTGTGAGCATGTTTATGATTTTTATTTTGAAATCTGTATCAGAAAGATTGGTGATTTCAGTTTCACTGAGCCCTCTTTCTGGTGTTGAGAGATTTTGTTTTGAACAAGGTTCTTTTGCCACTACATATTTGTAATGAATGATATGGAATAATAACTTTGTGAGGTGGTGTCCTCTAGTGCCCTGAAGCTCTCCTCTCTGTGTCTGCCCAGCAACTGGAGTGATGGCTGGGCATTGGTGCCTGCCAGGAGGACAGGAGTTGTTTCTTGCTTCCTGTCAGCAGTGCTTGTGCCCAGTGTCAGGGCCAGTGGGCCAAGCACACAGTGGGCAGCCTGTGTGTTAAGCCCTTGTAGCTGCCTTGGGCTTGACTGCCCTCTGGCTGGCCTGGCATTATTGATTTGCCAGCTGGCACCAGCTGGGAGGAAGGAGCGACAGGCTGCGTATTGCAGTGGGTGTCCTTGGGACTGTGTTTCCAGTCTGGGGGATGGAGTGCCTGAAGCTACTGGACATTCCTAATGTGCTGGGCTGAGTGTGCCAGGATGATTTTGTACATTTGTCCTTTCTACTGTGTAGCATGCTCTGTGTAATCCTTGCTCCTTTAGCAGACCCTCTCACTGTTAGGGAGTCTTTCAAAGTGTGCCTTTTTTTGTCCTGGAGTGGCCAGTTGTGGGTATCTCTCCTCCACAAGCAGCTGAAATCTTAGTTTCTCTGAGTACTCCACCTGTCTTTACTGTCCTACCCCTCTAATCTCCAGAGCACCATGTAATGTGGGTTCATGCTCCCAAGGTAGATCTCCAGGGGTAGCTCTTTAGCAGTCCTGGGCTTCTACTACGCCCCTACTCTGTTTCTCTTCTTTGACCTGTGAACTGGGGTGGGGTGTGGGCTTGGGTCCTGTGGGTTCGTGGCTTTGCTACTTTACCTTTTTCTGTGAGGTCTTCTCTTTTCTTCAGCTGTAATCCATCTGTTGCAGTCTTCTTTGTGGTCACTCTTTCAGGATTAGTTGTATTTGCTGTATTTCAATGTTTCACTCTTTCAGGATTAGTTGTATTTGCTGTATTTCCGTGTTTATATGTGACTTTGGGAGGACAGTTCTGCCTCAATTCTCATGCCACCATCTTTATTTCCTCCTATTTTTCATTTGTATCATAGTTTGGTTTGTTTCTTGGTGCTCCATTTTTGATACCCCTCCCCACCATCCTGCTTGATTTCATTTATTTGTTTCTGTCTTGGATATTTGAATCATTTTTATGGTTCTAAGTGTCAGAGTTATGGAAGAATATGTTCAGAAAAGTATCAAGTGGCCTTTTCCTGCATTATCTGTTCCCACTTACTCTGTTCTGGCCAGTTCACACCAGCTGTAGCAAGCAATCCACTGGTTTCTTTTATCCTTCCTGTATCTGTTGTGCATAAGTGAGCAGATGTATGTATAGACTTTAATGTCCCTTACCTATAAGGGACCTTACACCTTTTGCTGTATATACTGTATGTCATATATATGTGTTGTATATATAAATACATTTTTCTCTTCCATTGTCATTTACAAAAATACTGAAATCCACCCCATCCTTCTTAGCATACTGTGATATAAAACCATTTTATTTTTTTTCAGCAATCGAATTTTTAATGTGAAATGTACAACTTAGAAATGTAGAAGTAAATTCAGGGAAGATGATTTTTTTGAAGTTTTGCTTCCTAAAACATAGCATTCCTCAGTGCATGAATACCAGTATTTTTTCTCCATAGATTTATATCCAGTATGATGTAAGTTTTGATAGCAATTTTCAATGCTTTTGCTTATAAATGCAAATCTCCCTTTCATTTCTAGCTGGTAGCAGTGTTTGATGAGCAAGATCCACATCATGGAGGTGACGGCACCAGCGCCAGCTCCACAGGTACCCAGAGTCCAGAGATATTTGGCAGTGAGCTTGGCACCAACAATGTTTCTGCCTTTCAGCCTTACCAAGCAACAAGTGAAATTGAGGTCACACCCTCAGTCCTGCGTGCAAGTAAGTGAACACTCTTTCTTCTCTGCCTATTTCATCTTAATTTACAAGGATGCCAACTTTTGGTATCCAGCCATGCTTCTATGAATGGAATTCATTATCTGTTTTTATCAAAAATTGATTAAGTTGAGAACCTGAGCAAATATCTTGCAGGAGAGGTAGACTAGGGTCTTTACACTTTCATAGAACTGGCTTACTTTGCTTTAGACTGGTGGTAGACTTTTAACTGCTCACTAAATGTAAGTGAGGATAATAGTTAAGGTTATAGCACCTCAATTTTCTTTCCAAATCTTTCGTCTCAATGCTAGGACTAAAACAAATAGAAACAATCAGAGGCCTTCACACTGAAACAAAACATAACATTTGAAACAAAACATTTAACAACAAAACTGGATTATAACCACTACTTGAAATTTTCATGAAAGGCAGGCAATAATGAGACCTCAGGGCCATAGTTAACTTCAGAGAGCCTGAAGAGCTGCTATGAGATTATTATCTCAAGAAGAGAAAATATAGGGCTTCATATATTTATGTTAGGAATCCTAGGACCCAGAATACTCAAGTGCTGGGGTACTTTCTTGAAGAATTTCTGTCAGTCATTCCTGGCAGATTTACTCAGAAAAGTGAAGAAATTTTGCTAGATCTAATGTTTAGTGTTTGTAATTGAACAGTCTTATAATCAAGTGGTTGTTAAGAGTCTGAAGGTCCATTTCAAGAAATTTAGAAGTTGCAAGTCATTTATCTTTTTGGCTCATCTACTTAGAAACATCTCAGTTTTTCACATGGAAAATTTAATCTTGTGTGGTTTTACTGATAATCTCAGTAGATCTTCATATATAGATCTTCATGTATATTATATAATATATAATAAAATAGATCTATAATAATGCATGAAATAATATATAAATATAGTTAGATAATATTTAGAATATATACTCTTACAAAAGAATTCTGTTCCCACTTGTTGCACTGGCAGCAATCTATAGCATTTTGGCAATTTGTTTCTAGATGCTCACAAACTACTTCTCCTTCCACTGTCCCTTAAAGATTTATATGAGGAGAACAAGGAAGAGCATCAGTTTGATAGTTAATAAGTCCGATGGTACATCATTTCCCCAGGGGGGAAATATGCCGTGTAGAGATGAAGAGCATTGAGAAAATGTAGCATGATGGGGTCTGTGTGTGGTGCTGAGAGGATCACGTGTGGCTGTGGCCCAGTGTCAGCCTCCTAAAATTGCTTTCTACCATTTGGATGAGGAACAGTCACAAATGAGAGCTAGGTACAATGAAAAATGTTTTCAGCGAAGCTCTTGGAGTGGAGCAGTCACTGTAAGGTGTTTCAGTTGAACATTTCCTTATACCTCAGGGATACAGGTTTGTTTGTATACATGCACAAACTAATTGTTTTAAACTAACAGTGAAATAACGTGTGATTATGGACATGCTATTTTAAAAATCTTATGTAGGATTTACTTTAGGCAGTGTTTTTCAAACAGGCATATACCATGCACAGTATACAAGGTAGTATGTAGGTGGTACATAGATTACTTAATTTTCTTTGATTAGACACTACTTCATTAAGTCAATGCTTTAATGATCTGCTTGGAATAAACTTACATATAAAACATGGATTGCCTAAATTTGATTTCAAGAAAATTAAATTTAATTAATTAAACTTTAAGTAATAGTACAGGTATTCATATTCCTGATTATGGAAAACAGTGTCTTTATGTGAGTAATTACACCCTAATGCATATAATTAAATACAGAGCTTCTTTTGTGGTAGATATTTATTAGTGTGTTTTGTAAAGTAAGATGCACCTTTAATTTTGCTGCACCTTTAATTTTGCTACACCTTCAAAAAGTGTTGGAGGAAAGGTACATCCTGTCTTTTTGTTAAGAAGCATTTGAATGGTGTGCTTCCCATCAGTTTTTATCTTTTGCCTTGTCTGGACTCAGCAACATTTCTGAGACACCACCTCCCACATTTGGCTGGTAGCCCATGTGTTAAAATTTAAATACTGTTTTCAACCCCAAATATCTCTTTTGCTTTGTTTTTGTTGAGAAAAGGAATTTATAGTTGAAGAATATGTGTTGTCTTTGCAGTCACCAGTGGGAGAATATGCAAATGTGCCTTTCTTGTTCTGAATTGTATATGTTAAGGTTATTTAGGTTTTTTTGGCCTCAGCAGGCATTGGGAAGAGCATGTTAAGCACCTACTAAGTATAAGGTTTGGTGATTGTATAAAAATTATGCATTACATATAAGGCATTTATCTGTTAAGATGACTTTTCATACTGTATTAGTATCACTTAGTGAAACACAAAACAAGAGTTGGTCTGTACTGGCCAGACATTGTGCTCAGTGGTAAGAGTCTGAATTAATAAGAACTGGTTCTTGTTAGTAAATTTGTGTTTAGTGGTCTTGCTGATTTACAAATATAAAAATAAAGAAGCCAACAATATGTAGATATTTGCTTAATCAAGGAATAATCAACTCTAATTAGGGGCATGGTTAATAAAAGATTTCAGATAAATGAACTCCTAAGATTCATCTTGATGAAAGAGTTGGTAACTTTTATATTTTCCAACTTTTCCTATGAGTGAATTCACTCATCTTCTTTGTTCCATAAGGAATTGGTGAAAGCTTAGAAAGGTATGTAATTTACTTTTCTCCATAAAATAGTGGATATTAAGTTTGGGTATTAAGATAAAGTCTAGGTGGGGTTAATACACAGAATTCTTATCTTGAGACATTTGTAAAAGTTACCACTAATTTGTCCTTGAGCTTTCTCATAGAGAGAACTCTGATTTAGTTACATCAGTGGTTTTTGAATGGGAGTGACATTTTCCCCTAGGGACATTTGACAATACCTGGAGATATTTTTGATTGTCACGCTGGTGAAGGGGGAATGATGCTGTGATCATCTACTTAAGGCCAAGGATGCTGCTAAGTATACTCCAAGACACAGAACAGTCCCCCCATCAATTATCTATCCCCAAATGGCAGTAGTGCCAGGTGGAGAAACCCTGAACTGAGGAATCATTGTCCTTATGGCCAATAGCACTTACCTAAGAGAAGCTAAAACTAAAACTTGAAAAGTTTTATTCAGCCTGGTATTGAACAATGTCCTCAATAATATCCTTAAACTGAAGGGCGAAGAATTGATGGCTAGCTAATAATAACAGTAGTGGCCCTAGAAGGTAAACAATAGACCATAATAACAAAAAAGAGGAAATTATTATTGGCAGTACTACACAAAAAATATTAGTATAAATATAATTATTAGAACAGAAATATTCATTTTCCTTAATACCAAAAAAGTGCTTTAAAAAATGAGAAAGTAAATAAAATGGATCACATATAAATAGGCCATACATAAAATAGAAGGTCTCTTTATGTAAAAGCTTGTTATGTTAAAGAAATAAAAAAAGATAGCCATGAAAAATAGCTGTCTATGGGGAAGGGAGAAGTTAGAAGGGAGGAAATGGAATAGAAAGTAGACTTATAATAACTTGTTTTATGTGTTTGGTATTGGAACCATATTATATTTCACATAACTGTAAGATAATTGAATTTCAATTTTTAAAATAATTCTTAATAACACCTAGTATTAATTAATTATTCTAAAAATTGATTTTATGGAACTGAATATAAATGTATATTTAGTTTATGTCTCAGTTATCCAAGAGTAACTATTACCTGTAACTGTAAAATAGATTTGTACAACCAGAGGGAAATGGAAAAAGTAGAACTGCCAAATTTACAAAAAAACAAAACTGTTCATCTTGAATTATTGGGTGAGTATTATGAGATGAAGCAAATGAAGAATTAGAATAATGTTCTAACTAATGGTAATATTGATTCACAGTACAGAAGAAAAGGGTTATAGGTGTAATGTTGCAGAGAATAAATAAAATATCCCAGAGTCCTCAATTTAAATAGGACATATAATGAATCCATGGTATGTTTAGTAACACACATAAATACACACATGCAGAGACAGGAAGGAAAAATCCTGTATGTGTTCAATGAAAAGTTCTAGAATCAATGGCCTACCCAGTAACTGAGCATTTTTGACATCCAGACTCTGCTCTAGAAATAGCATTTCCATTAAAAGAGATTAGAGCTCCTTGGAGAAATGACTGAATTCAGGTCTGGGCAGGAAATGTATGAGATACCCTGAATCATCCTGTCACGTCAGAAAATAAGGGAGCTATGGAAGATGACTAGAGGTGCATCAGCAGGGCCCAGGAGTGAAGCTGAGGCCCCACTGGCCTGGGGCAGCCACTGGGACAGCAGTAAGGGTAGTCACAGCCAAGCATTCACGGGTTCATAATGAGAATAAATAAGTAAGTAAGCTTGCAGGTATGCTTAGCGAGCCAACTTACTGCTTGGAAAACTGATAAAAGAATTTTAAAAATCAGGTATTTATCCTGCATTTCTCACATGAATGGTATTACTGAGCAACCAAATAGTAGAGGAAGGAAAGTTTCTTTTTATAGAACTATTCCAGCTAATAAATGAAGAAGTAATGATAGAATGAGAATATTACTGTTTTGCAACTCCTGATGAAATAGTGCATCTAGGCATTGCTCATCAATCGCTGCTTAAATAGAAAAATAACAGTAAATTAAGGAGAGTCAACTAAGCATTGTGTGCCTCCTGATGGAAGAATACATCTGCTATGAAGTAGTCTGGACAAGAGAAATCAAATATAAACTGGATCAGACATCTGGATCCAACCACCAATTCATAGGGGACACCAAGCTCTGGGGCATGTTAGCACCGTGAGGGTGTTGTCAGCCAAGAGAACACTGCAGGAAACTAGAAGACAAATAACTCTGGGTCTTCAATACATCAGCTGCAATTTAAAAAATTTAGTTAATTTCTTTTTTCCTTGAACGTTTTACCCCATCTAATGCAATTCAGAATTTAAACATAATATATTTTTAGTATTGAATATCTTTTATTGGTCATCTTTTCATATTTCTCTGAAACAAAGAAAATAGACCAAATTTTAACTCTTAAATTTTCTGTAAAATAAAAATATACTATTGATCATTATTAGTACATAATTGATCAAAGTAGCATAAATACATAGCATATAATAAATACCGCTTATTGATGTGGAAATAAATGACGACCATCCAAATGGGAACAAGCAGTTTATTCAGGATTTGCTATAGTAAGTGAGCCAGCACCATCACTGGCAGGGCTCCAAGGCAGGCAGACTGGGAAAGCATTATAGTAAACAAAAAGAAAGACCGGGAAAGCTGCTGGCATGGAGGAGTGGTACGTGGGCTACCCAGAAGTGGGTATCCCATGGGATTGGTTAGGGGTGCATATTTGACTTTATCTGGTTGTTCCTAAGGTGTAAGCAAGGTAAAAAATCAGGGGAGCTGTTAATTATTAATGAAGTCCTGGCGGTTTTTGGTTGATTGTTACAGGGTCATTGCTTGGCTGCCTGAACTGATGCCACTGATAGTAGCCTGACTTCTGAGCTGGTTCCTGGAGGTGGCAGACTGGCTTATTGGTCCTGGTTTCTGCAGACAGCTGGTCAGATATCTATTTTTATAGGTAGTCATAACACCAAGGTCACTATAATGACCCTATTTTGGCATCCTGGAATTGTTGATGTGCAGTTATACATAAATCTCAGAGTCATAAGATTTAGGATAGGTCATGTTTATTTTTTTACTTTGTAATTTTTAAAATGTGTTCTTTAACTTTGCACACTGGAGAATCGCTGCCCAGGGCTTCATGATGAGTCCCTAGGCGCCAGATGCTTTTCCCTTCACACACTCTCCCTCATAGTGATGTCAATGAGAGAACGGGCATTTCATGGAGCTTTAAATATCTCACTGCTTTATTTTGTGTTGTATAAAATATAATAGGCCCTAAATGATCATTTTTGTATGATATGAGAAAAAGTTAAGATGTTTTCTTTAACTCTTTGAAAGTTCATTTTGCTTTCCTTTTGATTTAAGAAGAAATTAAAACATTTGGGCCTCTAAGAGTTCTGTGGGCTCTGGGCATTGGGCCTTGCCTGCCTCCTGGGTAAGTCAGCTCAGGACTGTTGACAGTGTGAAGAAGGGCAGGAAGAGTGAGCAATTCCACCTTGACCCCTTGACTTTCAGGCCGACAGCCCCGGTAAGGAGCAGCGTGCATGGACTGGGAGGCTCTTGTCGCCCTGTTCTGTCAACTTTGGGTGTGCTGGCATCTCTTGGGTGGTCTTTGCCTCCTTTCAGTGTAAGCTTGCTTCGACGTGAAGACAGCTAGGTGCCAGAAAACTGCGCCAGCATTCTTTTCTTTTTTTAACCAGACTTCTGATTAGTTTGAGTGGGAGTATATGTCCCCTTAAGCTTTTAGCATGAACTTACTATGCAGATGCTCCTTCTGAGGAGGTCTTCAGGAGTTTTCATGGTTTGGAAAGAGTGCAGGCAGTGTCACATCAGTTTGCCAATTTAGGCCACATTAGTAATCCCTGGGAGCCTCATCTCCAGGTTCCTGCCTCAGGACTGTGCAGTTAGTGAGATGTTCAAAGTCCTCACGCAGTGCTGGGCACATGATGAGCACCAGATGACACCAGACTGTACAGTGGCTGTGACAGTGGTGATGTTTCTGCAGTGCAGACCCCATGGATGTTTAAAAAGGTTGGGGAGTTTTGGAACACAAGAAATAGGGCATAGTTTTGAATAGGACACACTGCCTCCCTTAGGTACTTTCATAGCCACTTTGGAGCCATTTTCTTTGAGCCTCACAATTCTGTGAAATGTTTAACGTTCTCTGTTTTCAACATTCACAGATCCAGGCTTAGAGAGACCTTATGTGCTCAGGGGCACATGCTTCTTGTGCAAATGATTGAGTCCAAATCCAGTGATTTTTTTTTTTTCCAATCTATGTTTTTTTGTTTTGTTTCTAATTCTCAGGGTTTTTATAGAGGTCAGACATTCCAGGATAGCCTGGCCTTAGAATGATGGCAGGATCCCTTTTCACTCCAGAATTCTGACTTTAATGTTTTCTCTGGAAGGTCCACACTGAAGAATCAATATGCCTTTGGAAGTGGCATATACCCCAGTAATGGTAAGATATTTGGAAATAGTATTGCTATAAAATTTTTGAGAAACAAAGTAACTGATTGATTAGATTGTGTGAAGTATCTTTTAAGTCCTTTAATACTTTTAAACTTTCTATGCTATGTTAATCTTATTAGCTTTTATTTAAAATTAAATTCAGATTGTTTATATGTTCTCCTATTTTCTGCATTAAAAAATTAAGTGAATTATTGGTCAACCCACTTAGTATTGTGATAAGGGGCTATTGGCAACATTTTTCAGAAATGGTGTTGTTTAACTAATTGGTAAGATTTTACTGGTATCCTAACTTGTAAAACATAAAGTGACACCTGTAATTGTTAGAGGAATGTAGTTAAAGTTAGTACCCCATCTCCTTTCCTGAGCTATTTTTTTCTTACTCAAGAATATGCAGATTCATTTTGTCTTATAGAAGATTCAAGATATTTGGTTTTGAGATCTATCAAGACGTTAACTGGTATTAGAATACTATTTTCCAGATTTTATTTAAATATATATTGAAAATAGAAATAATACTACTATTGTATTTCCTTTTAACTTGTGAAGTGGAGCATGGCATACAAATGGTATTCTCAGTATTTCAAATAATTACCTTCTTACTGTGCAAGTTCTATTCAGCATAGAAAATTCATCCAGTTTTGTTGTAGATGCAATCTGATTATTACATGTTGACAAGGTCATATATCTATTAATTGGATTGGAGATGGGATACAAAATTGCTGTAATTACTGTAATTTTCTAGCTAATTGCAGGGTTGGTGGTGAATATTTTACTTCTGCAAAATGAAAAACAGTATTCCATCAGAAGTTGTTTTATGGGTTTCAGACATTTTGTTTTATATCTTTGGTGCTTTTTGCCCACCAAGTATTTCTTTGTATTTTTTTGTGTATTGTTCCTCCCCTGAATGTCAGAGTGCTCATTGGCAGAGATCAGGGGAAGCAGGCAAAGGCAGAGAGCCCAGTAGTCCTCTCAGCTAGCTCTTTGTTCTGGTTGCCACGTTACTTCGATTGTTTATTTATAAATTGGAGTACTCTCTTTTCAGACCTGTAATAAAGGTTAGATGGGTCAGATCCAATTGCAATGGGAATCCTCTCCCCTGTGCTGTGCTCAGAAATACTCCCTGAAATGAGCATTTTTTAAAATTAAATTCAGATTGTTTATGAGTTCTCTTATTTTCTGCATTAAAAAATTAAGTGAATTATTGGTCAGCCCACTTAGTATTGTGATAAGGGGCTTTTTTGACATGTTTATCTCTCATATTTTTGCTTTATTTAAGCTAAGCTTGCTTCCAAAGCTGGAAGCTGAATCGACATTTTACAAATAATGGTATACACACAAGGTGAGTGTGTTTGGAGGATTGCAGAGGGGTGAGGACTGTGCTTCTGAGGGGGTGTTGGAAGCTCACTGCAGAAGATGGTGAAAGCGGACTGATGTTTATTCCCCGTTGGCATATAAACTGGAGGCTCAGGTGAAAATTGCCAAACCTAATGAGCAATTTGGCAGAGAAGACGGGCTGTCAGGCGGCAGCAGTTCAGCAGCAGGCATGGCCTGCAAACCGAGTGGTTTGTTCCAGGGGACTGCACTTAAATTCCATAAATAAAATTGTTGCCGTTGATATTTGATATCACAAAGATGTGAATTTTTTCCTTCAGTTTTCCAAGTAAATAATCAGTAATCAATGTATCATGATTTTGGTTATCACATTATTTTTAAACTGGTGAAATGTTTCATCCATAAAAGAAAAGAGTGAAGAATATATACTTTGCCACAGCAGAATGCTGGTGATATTAAGGTTTGAAACACACTAATCAAATATAAGTGATCAGTTGCTTCCTTGGGCTGAAACAGTTTGTCTGTGGTCTGAATGCCGCAACACTCCAAAGTGACGCTATAGTGTTCAGTGTGCTGTGCACTTCTGTCAGCTTACTTTACACAAGAGTCCTCTTCTTCCCTTAAGCACATGAAAGGGTAGACCTGGGCACGACTTCTCCCAGTGAGGCGATTGGTGTACCGCACTGCATAAGGGACATTTGGAGATGATTCTTGTAGTTTGTAGGCTGTAATGGTGCCTTGGGAAACTTGCAGGTCTCCCTCCTCTATTTTTACCATTGGAAAACGGAGCCTCAGTGATTCAAACTAATGCAGCTTGTGCTTATGGCATAGCCGCAGCTCATGCATTCATATTCAAGACAAGCAGAATTACTGCTCAGAATGTATGAACAGTTACTGTACTGGGAGAGCCTTTTTATTGGGCAACTCATGGCATTTCCATCCATGTGACTTGGAGCCAAAGCATCGTTGTGCTTCCTGTATGGTATCAGTATTTCTGAGTTATCTTTAAGCAGAATAAATATTTGCCCCTTACATTATTTAATTACATCTATGTGAAGCGCTTAATTTTTAAAAAATCCCATATGTATGTAATATAATATTTTAGACTAATTAAAGTGTCAGTCTATTGAGTGAGGAGAATTATTTTATAGAGGTTCCCTGTGGAATCAAATAGACTTTTCACCTGGAGTGAGCAGGTGATCCTTGGCCCGTGTCTTCATCTGGAAAGGCTTGCCTTTTGGGGGTTCACAGTGCCACCTACGCAAGATCTCCACAGTCTTGACATGTGGCATTCCAGGGTGGGCTGGAAGTTGCCTTTGGAATTAGGCCCAAACTATGTGGAACTGGATCCCTGGTGCACAAAGCTTTCTGAATCAGTCCAAAATTCTTAGGGAGGAACAGTTCACAGATTTGTTTTCTCCCAGATTTCCCCATTGTCCAGTCACTCCTTCCCTACTCCTTTTTGTCATTGAACAGGATATTTCACTTGACCCTGGTGTCTTGCCTTTATGTGGGAATATCCCTTATTTGCAGAGGTATAGTATTGGTTTAGCGAATACAGAAACAGTCAGTGACACTTGGAAATTTGTGATGGTAATGTAGCTATAAATATATTAAGAAAGTATAACTCATATCAAAGCAAGGAAGCCCATTTCCAAATGGCAATAAGAAGTGTAGTACACAGAGAAAGATGTTTTAGTAGACAAGATTAGACTGTAAACAAGATTTCATTTTCATTTTCATCTTCCTTTCTAACCTGGTGTCTGGCTTTTTTTCTATTAGCGCATGTCACCGAGAAGCCCATCTTGTGGATTACTTGTCAGCATGAACACCTGGCAGATAAAACCTTTTCCTTTCTTCTTGCTGCACATGATATAGATCTCTTGTTTATGCCTTGAGACTATGTTTGTTTATTTATTTTTTCTTTGCTTTTAATGTCAAAAATGGCTTTGCATTCCTTGTTTGCGCCTGTCTGGCCCCTGGACCCTGCTGGAGATGGGCTTCATATCTCAGAATCATTACGTCAGTCCCAAATGGCGAGGGACTGAGAGGAAGCCCCATAAAACGCATAAGGTACTTGGTAAATGCACCTCTGATCTTTTAATCCTGCCTGACTTTTTCTTGGAATGGACATCTGGGAGTCGCTGAGGACCACATTAAAAAAAAAAATACAACAACTTAAATCTCAATCAGTGTGTTCATTCATTATGTTCTTTTGTATTTACTATGCTTATTTATACTGACTTGTAAGTTAACTTATTAATTATTATTTAATCAATTCATGGTCTGCATACCTGCAAATAGTTTTTCTCCTTAATAAAGGGTCTGGGCGCTCCAGTGTTTGCACAGGGTGGCTCATGCATGTGATTTCACGCGGCATGGTGATTAGGCGGCCTTCAGTGGTAGGGATTCGCATGTTGACTGGAAATGATTTGACTTGATGTGCTATGTCCGATCAATAATAATATGTACTATGTACTCTAAGGATATTATGTACTTGCTTATATGCATGTGCTAGATCACTAATGCACGATTAAACATAGTATGTCCTATGTACTATAATAATATAATGTACCTGCTTATATGCATGGGCTAAACCATTAATGCACGATTATACATAGCATATACTATATAATACATGTGTACGTGTGCATGGGCACAGGTGAGCTTTAGGAACACATTGGAGGAAGGACTCCTGGTGCCTTCTCATGAGAGACTTTGGATATTTAGCTCTTCCCATGTCTTAGATTTGATGCTTCCTTTAACTATTCCTTCATATTGGCATTTGGCAGCACTTGAACTGAAATAAGCCTAGAATTTTCATAACTCAAAAAAGGGGATTTTGCTACCTCACCTATGATTTCTCCCTCCTGGTCTCTTAAGTCCAAAACAGTGACTTTCTGTACTTTTAAGTCCTTTTATATCCCCAGCATGGAATGCCTTTACATCTGTGTTCTCTCTAGAAGTTGCAGAAAGTTTTCTGCACCCTATATTGTCTACCTATTCCAGGGATGAAGGAAATTCTGTTTCTACTCTTTAACAGAGTAGGAGGGTAAATCTAGCAATTACAACACCTTGTTCCCTGTGCTGTAATTACATTTCCACTACATTATATATGCATCTTTTCTTGCTAAGTGGTACCCTAGCAATAATTTTTAAAAATGCATATATGTTTGTATGGGTGTACACATGTACATAGCTGATATTTAGTGAGTTTGTGTATGGAAGGAGCATAGGAAGAACATATAACTTCAGGAAAATAAATCATTTTGTAAAGATGATTCCCATGTTTAAAGATGGAAAAATATAATTGGATCTGTCTATGAAGCCTCAGAGCAACCATAGTATAAAAATGCAATAACCAAGGGCATTTTAAGAGAGCACTGTTAGGTGACTTGACCCATCATCACATTTAATTAAAATGGTAGTTTGTGCCATGGCTGAGCCATTGGTTAATTTGTTATTAAATCAGCCTGAGAAGTATTCATTTTCAATATAGAATTGGTATGAAGAGTTGGAAAAGACTATTTTATTGCTTGGCAGAGATGTTACATTCTGAAGATTTATGACTTAGAACAACAAAAGCCAGCTGGTGATCGGTTTGCATGAGTGGTGTATGAGTATGTACTAAAATTTGACGATATCTATTCTTTTGTTTCACTCTATTGTACTCTCATTCTCGTTGGTGCTTGGGTTGCCCACATTTGTAATAGTGAGGCTGCTCTGTGGCCTTCTGGGTTTTTGATAATAGCATCCTTGTTTTCTGCCATGACAATGTGTTGCATGTTCATCTTACGTATTTTCTGTTGCACATCTGGAATCAGTCCTTTCTCTAGGCAGTCTTGTCCTGTTCATGGGAAAAGGTTTTCAGAGAACACTGTTTGGCTATACCAGCTATATTTTGTGAAGCCTACAGATAAGTTAAAATCAAGAACATCCTGGCCTAATTTCAATTTTCAAAGTGATATCTGAGAGAGTAATGAATCTACTCTTGATAGTTTGAGAGATGAGTCTTTCCAAGGGCACTGATCAACCTGGGGTCTTCAACCTGGGCAATTCCAATTTTCTTTTATCTGGATCATGGTAAACTTTCAGTGACTAGAAGACTTGTATCTCTGTGCATGATGCACGGTGCGTGTCTGGTGAGGTCTTACTTAGCAGGTGTCAGAAGCGTGACATAGAGCCACCTGCGTGCCATTCATAGGAGCCCCTCAGGGGAGTCTAGGGCATTTGTATGGTGACTGGCAGCCAGTGTTTGAAGGTTTTTGCTTGTTTCATGTTTCTGTTCAAGTAGTGAGGAAGGGATGGATGGATCTCAGTCAATGAGCTTGACATTTTATATTTGTGCCTTGTGAAACTGAGTGGCCAGAAAATTTTGCCAAGCAACCATGGTGTCTTTGGTAAGCTCAGTGTGATGAAAATTGGTCACAGGCAGGATTGCTGATGTTTGGAGAGATTTTACCTAGTGTGGTGCGTCCTAGCACGAGCTTGCTTGCCCTTGAGCCGGGCTGTGGCTCCAGGCCACCCTCCCACCCCCAGTTCCCAGCAAGTCCTGTTGTCCTCACATTCTACATTTCATCTGAGAAGGCTGGCATTTCCTTGCTGGGAGTCTCCAAGGTGGGGTGTACAGTCATGGAAATGTGGAAACAGAATGTTAGAACTTTGTATACACCTTTAGTTTATTATCTCATACTTTAAATTTACCATTTCTTGTATGTGTTTAATAATGTTTATATTAGTGGAGGTGAGCGTGCATTTAAATGATAAACAAATAAAAACACTATAGTGCTGCATGCTCCCAAAGTTTTTGCTGAGAGAGCTATATTATCAGGACAGTGTGGAGCCCCAGACCTTTCTTCTAACCAGTCCCCCTGTGTCCTCTCTGGGGCAGCCCTTCAGTCCATTCTGCAGTGGAGCAAGCATGATAGTTGAAAAATCCACACCAATTCCTTCTGCCCCAGCACGTAAAACTTTCAATAGCTCCCTAATATTTTTTAATATGGTTAAGAATATCAGTGTGTTAAGTTTTGCAAGAATTGTCTTGTGTCTTTTGAGCCTCATCTCTTTCTACTGTGTTTCAGTCCCTTGGATGAGTTTCTTGGAGGGGTTTCAGGCCTGCTTAGCTCTGAGCACCCTGTTTCGAGACCCTCTTTCCTTCTCTTCCCTGTGTTCCTGGCCCACCTGGTTAACCTCAGCTTATCCCTCAGGACTCTGCTGAAGTGCTGGTTTCTCTGGTAGGACTTTCCCAGCTCCATGGACTTGCTGTGTTGTCCACAGGGCCTTGTACTTCTGGAGAGACCAGGAGAACGGGATTTGTCTGGGTTCTCTGGGGCAGATGTTTAGTAACTGAATCTTTGAAACCAGAAAAGGACTAGTTTTCAGCATTTGCCCATTTCCATGGTATAAATACTCTGGCCCATCTCAAGTTACTCAGTCATGTCACTGATCGCAGAGCTCGTGAGAGGCACATGGTAGCACACCGTCATGTGGTATTTCTACCATATGGATGCCATCCGTGCATCATGAGCATAGGTAATAAGATATAATTAAATAAGTGGGATGTGAAGTGTTTTGAGTATTTATTATCTTTGTTTTTAATAGAATTTAATTGTAAGTCTATATAATTTAATTTTTAATAATGACTTGGTTTAACAACCAACTCTCAAAAACTTTTGAAAGTGTAGTATGTTCTCGTGAGATGGGGTGAGCTATCTCTAGAAATCTCCTGTGTCAGGCAGAGACAAGTCACATTTTTTGAATGATTAAAACAGTGGAATCAGGCAAGTGTGGTAGTTACTGCAGACAAGGTGCCTGCAACCCTTTTAGGACCAGTCAGTGGAAGACGGAATTGTAAAGGTAGCTCCATTCTAGATTATCAATATTTAGATGCTGGCTGGCTGGCTGGGATGAAAGGGGTAAGGGAAAGAGACTGTTCAGATTTTGATCTTGATTGTATCAAAGATGTGTGTAACCTGCTTCCCCCTTGGGTCTTTATTTTCGTATCATTCTTGGCATTTATTTTCATAGTGTGTCTATGCCTGTATATGTGTGAAATGGTACGGATAAACATGAGATGTGACTTCCCATCTGTCTCCCAAACCCTTTGTAATGATTACCCATCCCGGAAATGTACCAGTGCGGCTGGCAGTCCACGCAGCTTCGTGTGCTCCCACCGGTGTCCATCAGCCACCTCAAATTTTAGCCTGATGAGGAGTTTAGTAGGGTTCTTTTCCTGATGGCTTTTTTCTAGTGACTTAGCTGTCACACAAAACTATTTAATGTTGATTTTGGTATTTTAAATCAATAAATATGTTTTGACATCCAGCCCTCTGATAGCCAGTGTATTTTTAGTGAATCTAATGTTTAAATATTTGATTCTGAATACTATTTCTTTTTGATAGGAATTTCTATTTTCTCTTTTTAAAAATGTAAGCACAAAAAGAGCACGGTTTGTCAGATAATTAATTCCTTATAAAGATCCTCCCTTTAGATCATGATAATTTTTCCCATAAGTTGCTTTAGAGCATATGAAATTTTTTGAAATGAGGTTTCAAAGGTCTGAAAGATTAGATGTTACCTTTTTTCTCATAAAGGAAGACCAGTGCTCAGTCCCAGGCCTATTATGAAATGAGTGATGCTTATAATTATGCTTAAAATATGATAATTGGAAGATTGTTGCTTGGAATAAATAAATTGTGATTTATAAATTTCTTCAGCAGAGACTTTTTCAGCACTATTAAGTTCTAGACATGTTAACAATACATCAGTTGTGTGTATCTTTAAATTTTGATACTTTAAAACTTACTATCTTTGTATAAATATATACTTGCCACTGTGTGGACCCAATGATATATAACATACGTGCTTCCATTATCAAGTAGACATGGATTTATGTTGATCTCTAAAATTATGATAAAAACAATAATTAGGAAATAAAAGTAGGGAATTGTGAAAAGACAATGTAAGTTGGAGTTGAGAACTAAGACAAAGGAAAACAAAATTGTATTTATATGTAGTGTATGTTTGTCCTTTTATCACACAGTATTCAGGTCCACAAAACTTGAGGTTTGCTTCCTGCACTTATTAAGACAAGGGAAATGAGATCAATCTTTTAACATATCCTTTGTTATCAACCTTCTGGACCAAACACACGCTTTGTCACCCTCCTGGGAGGCATACACAGTTTCAGTCCATCTACCTGGGCAGTTCTCTTTGGATATACTCTTCTCTTTTTTCTTTTAATAGCATGTTGTTTGAATTTTCTTTGAGCTGATCTCATACCATGTGTGAAAGAGCTGTGGAAGTTGCTTGATGTCCAGTGTTCTGAATAGTAAACAGTAAGAATCTAGAGAGTAAAATAAGAAGCAAAAAGGAAAGCAAATATGGGTGAAATGAAATTAATTTGTAAGAATGTCCTCATTGCCATATATGGCACTATTTCTTGGGATTCTCTTTTCTTTGCTTTTGAATTACCAACTTACTTTGTTATGATGGGTGTGCTTGTATTATAATAGCTTTTATATGAGAACTAGTATATATAAAAATGAGGGAGACATACCAGTGAATCAGTTACTTAAGGCCCTGTAATGGGTTGCCTGATCAATGATCAACATGTTGCCTGATCAACATGGATCTAATGAAGTTCAGTGGCAGATGACTGGCTCTGGGGGGTGACTTTAATACATTAATCATGCTTTGTTGGAATAGACAAGATAGAGGAAAACATGGTGAAAATAATCATTCTTGGAAGCCTTATTTTGCTATGTATTCTCATAATTAAGAGGTGAATTATCAGGAAAATGCCAGTGATGGTTGCTACTGAAGCCCCTAAATTGGTTGCTTTGCCTGAGTTGCTTATCAGTGCACCTAAGTTCCTAAACTGAATGAGCATTTGACTGAAAAGACTATTCCAGTGAAAATATTATTTCACAAGATTGTCCTAACACATTGTATGAAAGTATAGATTAAGGGCATCCAACACATTTCTTTTGATCCAGGAACCATTACTGACATAGATATAACAGCAAATGTCAGCATGGTTACAAAAGCTGATGTAAAATTCAGACATTTTTAATAGCCTTGTTTTAGGACATTTCCAATATTATTTTCTAAAGGTTAACTGTCAAAGTTTAGATCCCATAAAGAAAAATTTTAAATGGCTTAGTATATAGTACTTATTTTGTAAGCAATGTTTCTATAGAAAGCAGCCCTTATATACTGTATTTCTCAAAAATCAAAAGCTGTTGAAGAGACAGTAGGTCTTTAACATTAAATCCAAGTCTTTCTCTTTACAGATGAGGAGACTAAAGCCCAGTGAGAATATGGAGAACCCAGTGCTGTTTACTTTGTGTTTTGAAATGTGTGGTTTACTATTTGAATTAATACCCAGGCATGTGTGTTCTTGTCTTTGTAACATGGTCACCCAGGTGCACACTGTATCCTTTGCTACCTGTCATCCTGGATGACTCTCTTCTTTTGTATGTTGAATCAATGTGTAGTCATATTTGCAGAGAAAAATAAGGAGGCATATTAGAAATCTGTACTAATATAGATAAATTTTGTAAAATCAAACAAGATTGATTACTTAATTCAGAGCAAAGGAAGGGAATCTAATTTTTCTATTTTTCCACACCTCGTTTGCCATAATGAAAATGGCATTTGGCTTTGAATCATTTTCAGTGAAATGGTTTTCAGTATTGTTGTCTTTCTGACATTTTGACAATTAAAATGTATTTTTCAAACGTACTGGAAATGCAGTAATGCTTTTTCTTGTTTTCATTTTTTTTCCACTGGCCGAATCTGTGCTGGTTGCCTAGGAAACCACTGTTGGGTTGAATTCTGTTTGCTTGGTTGTCAGGCTGTCAGTTATGGGTAAAGTTCTTGGCTTTGTAGTTTTAAAAGTGGTTCTCAACTAGTAGAAATGTTTTAGCTACATTGAACTGCTTTATCTCCTCAATTAAAATGCAGCTAAGCAGTTGTTTGGTTTAATTAAAATAACAAATAGAGGATTTTCCCTCTTGATTATTATTGGAATTTTCTGTTTTGTATACACATCTGTGGTAGGATTTGAATGGTCACAGTGGGTTGTTCCAAATAAAGCACTTTAATAAAAAAATTCTTATGTAAATATTTATTTATTTCTTGGGAAGTCATGGACATGTATTACTATTCTCCAAATGTGCAAATACAATCATTAAAATATTACAGAAAAAAAATAGTGAGATTTAGAAAGTTCAGGGTATTGCTCTGGTCTGGTAAATTGAAAAACTATTGTGCCTAATATTTTCAGATTAAAGTTAAAAAGAAGCAGTAAGATTTCCTCAGATCTTATCCATTTTTTAGTGATTCAAAGTTAATAAAACCAAGAATATAAAATTAATCATTACATAATTATATTTTTATTTCGCTGCATTCAGTGTCCTACAAAATGCTTTAGTACTGAAAATTTTCAGAGCTGTGTGTGTGCACACTATCATAGTCACTAACCCCATTTAGCTGTTGAGTCCTTGACATGAGGCCTAGGTGACTGAGCAACACAGCACAGATAGGGACCTTGATACTCCAAGACATCACTTGGGGGCTTGTTAGTAATGCAGAATCTCAGGCCCCACCCTGGACCTACTGACGCTGAATCTGCATTTTTAACAAGATTTTTTAGTACCGACACTCAGTGCTCTCCTGTCCCTAGGGCCATAATTTCCAGTCTTGGCTGCACTTTAGAGTTGCCTGGAGAGTTTGTAAAAATAATTCTTGGAGAGGGGCGGAAGATGGCAGCGTGAGTAGAGCAGCGGAAATCTCCTCCCAAAACAACATATATCTATGAAAATATAACAAAGACAACCCTTCCTAGAATAAAGACCAGAGGACACAGGACAATATACAGACCACATCCGCACCTGAGAGAACCCAGCGCCTCGCGAAGGGGGTAAGATACAAACCCCGGCCCCGCGGGAGCCGAGCGCCCCTCCCCCCAGCTCCCGGCGGGAGAAGAGCAGGCAGAGCGGGAGGGAGACGGAGCCCAGGACTGCAGAGCACCCAGCCCCAGCCATCCGGGACAGAGTGCAGGGCCCTGGATACTAGGGAAACAGGGCAGCAAGAACAGTGAGCGGGCACTGGAGGCTGGGCGCCAGAGGGCATAAGAAAAGCGCGCGACCATTTTTTTTTGCTTTTTTGCTGTTTTGTTTTGGCGAGCGCTTTTTGGAAGTCTTAAAGGGATAGGGACCCCAATACAGGGGAAACAGGGCAGAAAGACCGGTGAGCAGAGGCCTGAGGCTGGCACCGGAGAATAAAGAAAAACGAACAACCACCTATTTTTTTTTTTTTAAGTAAAAACTTTTTTTTTTTTTTTTTTAATTAAAAAATTTTTTTTCTCTTTTTTTTTTTTGGTGGTCGTTGTTTTGTTTTGGCGGGTGCTTTTTGGAAGTCTTAAAAGGGCAGGGCGGGTCACTTAATCCAGAGGTAGGGAATCCGGGATCTCTGGGCACCCTAACCCCTGGGCTGCAGGGAGCAGGGAGGCCCCTTACGGAGATAAATAGCCTCCCAGCCGCTCCTGCTCCAACGCGACTCCACCATTTTGGAGTAGCTGCCTGAGCCAGGCCACGCCCACAGCAACAGCGGAGATTAACTCCATAGCAGCCGGGCAGGAAGCAGAAGCCCTGTCGGCGCGCAGCTGCGCAGAACAAGCCACTAGAGGTCGCTGTTCTCCCAGGAGAGGAGGGCCACAAACCAACAAGAAAGGAAGTCCTTCCAGCCGTCACTCGTCCCAGTTCTGCAGACTATTCCTATCACCATGAAAAGGCAAAGCTACAGGCAGACAAAGATCACAGAGACAACACCAGAGAAGGAGACAGACCTAACCGGAGAATTCAAAATAAGAATCATAAACATGCTGACAGAGATGCAGAGAAATACGCAAGAGAAATGGGATGAAGTCCGGAAGGAGATCACAGATGCCAGAAAGGAGATCGCAGAAATGAAACAAACTCTGGAAGGGTTTATAAGCAGAATGGATAGAATGCAAGAGGCCATTGATGGAATTGAAATCAGAGAACAGGAACGCATAGAAGCTGACATAGAGAGAGACAAAAGGATCTCCAGGAATGAAACAATATTAAGAGAACTGTGTGACCAATCCAACAGGAACAATATCCGTATTATAGGGGTCCCAGAAGAAGAAGAGAGAGGAAAAGAGATGGAAAGTATCTTAGAAGAAATAATTGCTGAAAACTTCCCCACACTGGGGGAGGAAGTAATCGAACAGACCACGGAAATACACAGAACCCCCAACAGAAAGGATCCAAGAAGGGCAACACCAAGACACATAATAATTAAAATGGCAAAGATCAAGGACAAGGAAAGAGTGTTAAAGGCAGCTAGAGAGAAAAAGGTCACCTATAAAGGGAAACCCATCAGGCTAACGTCAGATTTCTCAACAGAAACCCTACAGGCCAGAAGAGAATGGCATGATATATTTAATACAATGAAACAGAAGGGCCTTGAACCAAGGATACTGTATCCAGCACGACTATCATTCAAATATGACGGTGGGATTAAACAATTCCCAGACAAACAAAAGCTGAGGGAATTTGCTTTCCACAAACCACCTCTACAGAACATCGTACAGGGACTGCTCTAGATGGGAGCACTCCTAGAAAGAGCACAGCACAAAACACCCAACATATGAAGAATCGAGGAGGAGGAACAAGAAGGGAGAGAAGAAAAGAATCTCCAGACAGTGTATATAACAGCTCAATAAGCGAGCTAAGTTAGGCAGTAAGATACTAAAGAGGCTAACCTTGAACCTTTGGTAACCACGAATTTAAAGCCTGCAATGGCAATAAGTACATATCTTTCAATAGTCACCCTAAATGTTAATGGGTTGAATGCACCAATCAAAAGACACAGAGTAACAGAATGGATAAAAAAGCAAGACCCATCTATATGCTGCTTACAAGAAACTCACCTCAAACCCAAAGACATGTACAGACTAAAAGTCAAGGGATGGAAAAACATATTTCAAGCAAACAACAGTGAGAAGAAAGCAGGGGTTGCAGTACTAATATCAGACAAAATAGACTTCAAAACAAAGAAAGTAACAAGAGATAAAGAAGGACACTACATAATGATAAAGGGCTCAGTCAAACAAGAGGATATAACCATTCTAAATATATATGCACCCAACACAGGAGCACCAGCATATGTGAAACAAATACTAACAGAATAAAGGGGGATATAGACAGCAATGCATTCATTCTAGGAGACTTCAACACACCACTCACCCCAAAGGATAGATCCACCGGGCAGAAAATAAGTAAGGACACGGAAGCACTGAACAACACAGTAGAGCAGATGGACCTAATAGACATCTATAGAACTCTACATCCAAAAACACCGGGATATACATTCTTCTCAAGTGCACATGGAACATTCTCCAGAATAGACCACATACTAGGCCACAAAAAGAGCCGCAGAAAATTCCAAAAGATTGAAATCCTACCAACCAACTTTTCAGACCACAAAGGCATAAAACTAGAAATAAACTGTACAAAGAAAGCAAAGAGGCTCACAAACACATGGAGGCTTAACAACACGCTCCTAAATAATCAATGGATCAATGACCAAATCAAAATGGAGATCCAGCAATATATGGAAACAAATGACAACAACAACACTAAGCCCCAACTTCTGTGGGACACAGCAAAAGCAGTCTTAAGAGGAAAGTATATAGCAATCCAAGCATATTTAAAAAAGGAAGAACAATCCCAAATGAATGGTCTAATGTCACAATTACCGAAATCGGAAAAAGAAGAACAGATGAGGCCTAAGGTCAGCAGAAGGAGGGACATAATAAAGATTAGAGAAGAAATAAATACAATTGAGAAGAATAAAACAATAGCAAAAATCAATGAAACCAAGAGCGGGTTCTTCGAGAAAATAAACAAAATAGATAAGCCTCTAGCCAGACTTATTAAGAAGAAAAGAGAGTCAACACAAATCAACAGTATCAGAAATGAGAAAGGAAAAATCACGACGGACCCCACGGAAATGCAAAGAATTATTGGAGAATACTATGAAAACCTATATGCTAACAAGCTGGGAAACCTAGGAGAAATGGACAACTTCCTAGAAAAATATAATCTTCCAAGATTGACCCAGGATGAAACAGAAAATCTAAACAGACCAATTACCAGCAACGAAATTGAAGCGGTAATCCAAAAACTACCAAAGAACAAAACCCCCGGGCCAGATGGATTTACCTCGGAATTTAATCAGACATACAGGGAAGACATAATACCCATTCTCCTTAAAGTTTTCCAAAAAATAGACGAGGAGGGGATACTCCCAAACTCATTCTATGAAGCTAACATCACCCTAATACCAAAACCAGGCAAAGACCCCACCAAAAAAGAAAACTACAGACCAATATCCCTGATGAACGTAGATGCAAAAATACTCAACAAAATATTAGCAAACCGAATTCAAAAATACATCAAAAGGATCATACACCATGACCAAGTGGGATTCATCAAAGGGATGCAAGGATGGCACAACATTCGAAAGTCCATCAACATCATCCACCACATCAACAAAAAGAAAGACAAAAACCACATGATCATCTCCATAGATGCTGAAAAAGCATTTGACAAAGTTCAACATCCATTCATGATAAAAACTCTCAGCAAAATGGGAATAGAGGGCAAGTACCTCAACATAATAAAGGCCATCTATTATATTGGCCAACCCACAGCCAACCCACAGCCAACATTATATTGAACAGCGAGAAGCTGAAATCATTTCCTCTGAGATCGGGAACTAGACAGTGATGCCCACTCTCTCCACTGTTATTTAACATAGTACTGGAGGTCCTAGCCACGGCAGTCAGACAAAATAAAGAAATACAAGGAAGCCAGATTGGTAAAGAAGAAGTTAAACTGTCACTATTTGCAGATGACCTGATACTGTACATAAAAAACCCTAAAGACTCCACCCCAAAACTACTAGAACTGATATCGGAATACAGCAAAGTTGCAGGATACAAAATCAACACACAGAAATCTGTGGCTTTCCTATATACTAACAACGAACCAACAGAAAGAGAAATCAGGAAAACAACTCCATTCACAATTGCATCAAAAAAAAATAAAATACCTAGGAATAAACCTAACCAAAGAAGTGAAAGACTTATACTCTGAAAACTACAAGTCACTCTTAAGAGAAATTAAAGGGGACACTAACAGATGGAAACTCATCCCATGCTCGTGGCTAGGAAGAATTAATATCGTCAAAATGGCCATCCTGCCCAAAGCAATATACAGATTTGATGCAATCCCTATGAAACTACCAGCAACATTCTTCAATGAACTGGAACAAATAATTCAAAAATTCATATGGAAACACCAAAGACCCCGAATAGCCAAAGCAATCCTGAGAAAGAAGAATAAAGTAGGGGGGATCTCACTCCCCAACTTCAAAGTCTACTATAAAGCCATAGTAATCAAGACAATTTGATACTGGCACAAGAGCAGAGCCACAGACCAATGGAACAGACTAGAGAATCCAGACATTAACCCAGACATATATGGTCAATTAATATTTGATAAAGGAGCCATGGACATACAATGGCGCAATGACAGTCTCTTCAACAGGTGGTGCTGGCAAAACTGGACAGCTACATGTAGGAGAATGAAACTGGACCATTGTCTAACCCCATATACAAAAGTAAACTCAAAATGGATCAAAGACCTGAATGTAAGCCATGAAACCATTAAACTCTTGGAAGAAAACATAGGCAAAAACCTCTTAGACATAAACATGAGTGACCTCTTCTTGAACATATCTCCCCGGGCAAGGAAAACAACAGCAAAAATGAGTAAGTGGGACAGCTTCTGTACAGCAAAAGACACCATCAATAGAACAAAAAGGATCCCTAGAGTATGGAAGAATATATTTGAAAATGACACATCCGATAAAGGCTTGACGTCCAGAATATATAAGGAGCTCACACGCCTCAACAAACAAAAAACAAATAACCCAATTAAAAAATGAGCAGAGGAACTGAATAGACAGTTCTCCAAAAAAGAAATACAGATGGCCAACAGACACATGAAAAGATGCTCCACATCGCTAATTATCAGAGAAATGCAAATTAAAACTACAATGAGGTATCACCTCACACCAGTAAGGATGGCTGCCATCCAAAAGACAGACAACAGCAAATGTTGGCGAGGCTGTGGAGAAAGGGGAACCCTCCTACACTGCTGGTGGAATGTAAGTTAGTTCAACCATTGTGGAAAGCAGTATGGAGGTACATCAAAATGCTCAAAACAGACTTACCATTTGACCCAGGAATTGCATTCCTAGGAATTTAACCTAAGAACGCAGCAATCAAGTTTGAGAAAGACAGATGCACCCCTATGTTTATTGCAGCACTATTTACAATAGCCAAGAATTGGAAGCAACCTAAATGTCCATCAATAGATGAATGGATAAAGAAGAAGTTGTACATATACACAATGGAATACTACTCAGCCATAAGAAAAGGGCAAATCCAATCATTTGCAGCAACATTAATGGAGCTGGAGGGTATTATGCTCAGTGAAAGAAGCCAAGCGGAGAAAGAGAAATACCAAATGATTTCACTTATCTGTGGAATATAAGAACAAAGGAAAAACTGAAGGAACAAAACAGCAGCAGAATCACAGAACTCAAGAATGGACTAACAGGTACCAAAGGGAAAGGGACTGGATAGGATGGGTGCGTAGGGAGGGATAAGGGGGGGAGAAATAGGGGGGTATTAAGATTAACATGCATGGGGGGGTAGGAGAAAAGGGAGGGCTATACAACACAGAGAAGGCAAGTAGTGATTCTACAACATTTTGCTATGCTGATGGACAGTGACTGTAAAGGGGTTTATAGGGGAGACCTGGTATAGGGGAGAGCCTAGTAAACATAATATTCGTCATGTTAGTGTAGATTAGTGATACCAAAAACAAAGCAAAAAAAAAAGGGCAGTTCCTGTGTGGTAACCTCCAACAAGTTCTACACAAGGGTATAAAGGGCATAGAAAAGTGTAGGCAAAGGGTCTGTTTGTGTTTATACAGAGGATCAAAGCCTAATTGGGCTACCCCGAAAATGAACTAAGATACGATATGAAAAAGAACTTCCAACATCTGCACTCTCTCGAAGACTCATGCCAGAAGATGATCGTCAAAAAACCCCAACAAAGATCCACGCAGTGCTACAGCTGTAGATGCACTCATCCCACCAGTTCCTGGACTTGCCATGGGAATGAGGAAGGAGATATCTAAGCTGACCTGTGCATACAGTAAAACAACAAATTTGACTGGATCTGTACTGTTGGAACTCAACCAAGAATTTGGAGAAGTGCAAATTGTAGCGCTCCAAAGTCTTACAACTACAGACTATTTATTGTTAAAAGAACATATGGCATGTGAACAGTCCCCAGGAATGGGTTGTTTTAATTTGTCTGATTTCTCTCAGACTGTTCAAGTTCAGTTGGACAGTATCCACCATATCATAGATAAGTTTTCACAAATGCCTAAGGTGCCTTAATGTTTTTCTTGGTTTCACTGGAGATGGCTGGTAATTACAGATATGCTTTGGTTATGTAACTGTACTCCTGTTATGTTAATGTGTGTGCGCAATTTAAGTAGTATCTTAAAACCTATACATGCTGAAGTTATTCTACAAGAAGATATGTCAAAGAAATAATCAATCTTCCCATGTTTTCTTCCACCTGCTACTTGTATAGCTTTTCTTCTTCCTTCCTAATTACAACCCTTAAATAGAATTCATGCCTCATATCAAATTTACCGAGTATCATAATTCTTCCAAGTGGTAAAGATACCTCAAGACAAATGCTGGGCATAGAAGCCACAGGGCATAAATATGCAAAGAAGTAAAAAGCTAACCTTTTCAAACAATAAGGCTTCCCTCTCACTTACCAACTTCACATTTACCTGTATGGCCCTGGAAGATGACTGGTTAGCCAGAGACGGGTAAGATTCCTCAAGGGAGGAACAACCTAAGACAGGCACAGTCGCAGGGGGGCCATCAGGTGAGAAATTGGGGATCAACAGAGGTGAGGCTTAGAACCTCACCCCCCCGTTCTGAGAGAAATCTTCTGCATACGTGAATGTTTTATTGCCCTTGTCTAGCTTGGATTGACACATAGTCTACAGGCACACACCTGATCATCTACATTTGCTCTCTTACAACACTAAACTATGTTTTCTACCTTTATCTTGTATCTACCTACCACTTCAGCATTTTATTAAAAATAATAATAATAAAGAGAGAAATGTGGTATCCACATAAAAATCAAGTATAAAAACTAAATGAGTATTCATATTTGAACTGACTGTTTATAGTTCATAATGCATGAGCAAAACCGAAAGTTTCTGTGATGACTGCACTTGTACTGTTCACTATGTAACTTATTCATTATGTAAGAATTTGTTCTCCATGTAAGAACTTGTTTGTTATGCCTCAGAAGATTGGAGACTGACGAAAATTAGGCTTGGGGTGGATTAATGATTGTGCATTGAGCATTGACTCCCCTATACAGAATTTTATTGTTGTGAACAACCATTTGATCAATAAATATGAGAGATGCCCTCACAAAAAAAAAAAAAAAAAAAAAGGACAGACTTCCAATGGTAAAATAAATAAGTAACCGGGATGTAATGTATAGCATAAGGTATATAGTCAAGATATTGTAACAGCTTGGTAGGGTGATAGCTGGAACCTAGAATTATGTATATGAATGTTTTACCACTGTGTTGTACACTTGAAACTAATGTAATGTAATACTGTGCATCAACTACCCTTCAATAAAAAATAACTATTAAAAAAAAATAATAATAATTCTTGGGTCTCATGCTAGACCCAATTTTCCCTATATCTGGGGTGGGTGAGGCCTAGAATCCAGCATTTTACAAAATATTCCCAGATCTTTTAACAACTAGTGACTCAAAGAGTGTACCCACAAGTGCGAGGTGAGGGTGGGAGATCTTAAGTACTGACTTGATCTGTGACCTGCTAAGGTCACTTATAGAGGAGGGGTAGGTGAGAGAGAGTTGGCCTTTATTGAATGCTCAGCATATGCCAGGCTTTATTATCCTAAATGCAGCAAGTATTTGTCTGACAAGACTCTTTTGGTGAAAATATAACCTATTTTACAAGATTGTCATGACATACTGTGTGAATATATTGATTAAACCCTTATTCCAACACATTTCTGTTTAATCTGAGTAAGTGCTGCCTATCTAGAAATGACACACTTAGTTCCAGACACACACACACAGACAGACACACACACACTACAGGGGTCCACCCTTCAATATGTCACTTCCCCCTCCTTCCCAGTAATCTCCTTTTAATGAAATAAACTGTTATGAAGTTAAATGCATCAATTGTTTGCCAGCCTGAGCTAAAGGGAACTTGCTTCATTCTTAAAATTTTTCGGGGACCTTATTTTTACCAGTGCAACATGATTGCAAAGGTCCAAGCATCAGATGAATCACTAGCTAGGTGATTGTGATTTCCTTCCAGTTCTGAGGTTCAGCATGAGTTCTGTGAATATTCATCTACTGATCTTCTGTGGTGAGATGACCATGGTGGTAGATGTTGGTGAGAAAGTTGCAAATAAGTCAGAGTCCCTATCTCTCATATCTTGGTGTTAGGATTCCACGCTTACTGGAGAAGAACTGGTTCTCTGTGGCCCAACTATTAAGGCTTGGATTTTGTGTCCACTACTTACTAGTAGGTTAAATTCTGACAGGATATCTTATCCCTAAAATGCCACTTTCCCTACTTATAAAATGGGGATAACAGTATCACCTATTTTGTAGCCTTGTTCTGAAGATGTGCTCAATTATGCATTGAGGTTCTTAGCAAGTGCATGACCCATAGTAAATGCTCAATAAATATTAGTGATTACACACTTAATTGGTGTATTATAAATGATCAGGATGAGTTTACTTTAACATAATCTTCCCTTAAGGAGAAGAATGAATGGATTTCATTAGCTATGAAAGATCTCTGCACTTCGAAGGTAATATAAACAGTCATACAGCCATATGTTTCAGAACTATGAAGTCTTATTGCCACCTTCCAGCAACCAGTTGGTGCCAAATGGTTTTATTAATAGCCAGTATGTACAAGGCACTGTTGTAAGAAATTAATTTGAAACTGGAACACTGAATACAGAAAAGTGGATAATGAGCTATTTGCATGCTTTTGCAGTGCTCCTGTCATCCTCCCACAGTATTAAATAACATTTCTTCAACTTCCAGCAGCCTCTCAGCCTTCACTTCATTTTATTCATAACACTGATCACCTCATCACATACTGTATATTTATTTTTTTATCCATTGTTCTCCCATCAACAGAATGGAAAATCCTTGAGGATGTTTTTTTTTTTTGCTGCTAGCAGTTAGAAGATGCCTATCACATAGTAGGTGTGCAATAGAAATTGATCTTGAATGAATGGACGGCTTTGATACATTCTTATGTAGCTTTCAGTACTTTGAAGATTTAAAGCCTGTCTTTGACCAAATGAAATGTAGAGACTAATGGAAGTTTAGCACTTGAGAGTTAGCAAAAGGCTTGCAATTGTGAGGTAGCCGATGATGGTTAATGTGTAGAGAAAAAGTATAGAATTGGGAAAATAGAGGAGTTTCAAATGTATACCCTTAAATTATAGAAAATAGGTTAATGAAATTAGTGAATCACTAGTACCCAGTGAGGGGGAAATGTTACACTGTCAAAGGGCACTATGGAATAAAGCTTATAATAATATAAAAATTGGAGAATAATGCTTACCAAAAATTTACTTGACAGTTACTGAGGTACATGGATCCTTAATAAAATAATGGAAGAAAATGTCAAAGGAGAAAAGTATTGAGTATCTAGAGAACACCTTCAATGCAATCAATAATCAAAATCAATTTTTGGAAGATAAATTACTTGTCAGAGGAAATTAATAATCTCAAAATGTAATTACATGATTATATAACTTAATTGGTAAAGTGAAAGCAATATGAGGGGTTTGATACAGATATACATATAAAATTATATGTGAAGAATTAATTTAGATCTCATAGGAGAGTAAACTGCGTGAAGGAAAACTGTACAAAGTTAATAGTTCAAAAGAAAAAAAGTACGATGTTGGGATTTCTAGCCAGAGAGTTTTTCACCAATATGTGAAGCAGACATTTTTTGAGCCTTTTCCAGTAGAAAAATAACTTTGTCTCCTCTGGCCATCCAATATCTGTAATTGTTTCTTCTTTGCTAAAAAGAAGAATTGCGCTTATGATACTTGAGACAATCAAAGTGAAAAAGATAGAGATAGATGATAGTCAGATGTTCATTAATCCCATTTTTTATTTTATTTATATGTATTTATTTATATCATTAATATACAATTACATGAGCAACAATGTGGTTACTAGATTCCCCCCATTATCAAGTTCCCACTACATACCCCATTACAGTCACTGTCTATTAGCATAGTAAGAAGCTATAGAGTCACTTCTGCCTTCCCTGTGCTACCCGCTACCCTGCTACATTATGTGTGCTAATCATAATGCCCCCTACTCCCCGTCACCCTCCACCCCCTGTACCCCCCACCAGTCCCTTTCCCTTTGGCAACTGTTAGTCCATTCTTGGGTTCTGTGAGTCTGCTATTATTTTTTTCCTTCAGTTTTTGCTTTGTTCTTGTGCTCTACAGATGAGTGAATTCATTTGGTACTTGTCTTTCTCTGCCTGGCTTATTTCACTGAGCATAATACCCTCTAGCTCCATCCATGTTGTTGCAAATGGTAGGATTTGTTTTCTTCTTATGGCTGAATAATATTCCATTGTGTATATGTACCACATCTTCTTTATCCATTCATCTACTGATGGACACTTAGGTTGCTTCCATTTCTTAGCTATTGTAAATAGTGCTGGAATAAACATAGGGATGCAAACAACATTTTAAGAGTGGGAAACTACATTCTTAGGATAAATTCCTAGGAGTGGAATTCCTGGGTCAAATGGTATTTCGATTTTGAGTTTTTTGAGGAACCTCCATAGTGTTTCCCACAATGGTTGAACTAGTTTACATTCCTACCAGCAGTGTACGAGGGTTCCCTTTTCTCTGCATCCTCGCCAGTATTTGTTCTTATTCTTTTCGATGTTGGCCATCCTAACTGGCATGAGATGATACCTCATTGTGGTTTTAATTTGCATTTCCCTGATAATTAACGATGTGGAGCATCTTTTCATGTACCTGTTGGCCATAAGAATTTCTTCTTTGGAGAATTGTCTGTTCATATCATCTGCCCATTTTTTGATCGGGTTATTTGCTTTTTGGATGTTGAGGCATGTGAGTTCTTTAATATATATTGTGAATGTGAACCCCTTGTCAGATATGTCATTTACAAATATATTCTCCCATACTGTAGGATGCCTTTTTGTTCTGCTGATAATGTCCTTTACTGTACAGAAGCTTTTTAGCATGATGTAGTCCCATTTGTTCATTTTTGATTTTGTTTCCCTTCCCTGAGGAGATGTGTTCAGAAAAAGTTGCTCATGTTTATATTCAAGAGACGTTTGCCTATGTTTTCTTCTAAGAGAGTTTTATCATTTCATGACGTACATTCAGGTCTTTGATCCATTTTGAGTTTACTTTTTTGTATGGGGTTAGACAATAATTCAGTTTCATTCTCTTGCATATAGCTGTCCAGTTTTGCCAACACTACCTGTTGAAGAGGCTGTTATTTCCCCATTGTATATCCATGGCTCCTTTATCATATATTAATTGACTGTATATGCTTGGGTTTTTATTCAGGCTCTCTAGTGTGTTCCATTGGTCTATGGGTCTGTTCTTGTGCCAGTACCAAATTGTCTTGAATACTGTGGCTTTGTAGTAGAGCTTGAAGTCAGGGAGCATAATCCCCCTGCTTTATTCTTCCTTCTCAGGATTTCTTTGGCTATTTGGGGTCTTTTGTGGTTCCAAATGAATTTTAGAACTATTTGTTCTAGTTTGTTGAAGAATGTTGTTGGTATTTTGATAGGGATTGCATTGAATCTGTAGATTGCTTTAGGCAGGATGGCCATTTTGGCAATATTAATTCTTCCTATCCATGAGCACGGGATGTTTCCATTTATTGGTATCTTTAATTTCTCTCATGAGTGTCTTGTAGTTTTCAGAGTACAGGTCTTTCACTTCCTTGGTTAGGTTTATTCCTAGGTATTTTATTCTTTTTGAAGCAATTGTGAATGGAATTGTTTTCCTGATTTCTCTTTCTGCTAATTCATCGTTAGTGTATAAGAATGCAACATATTTCTGTGTATTAATTTTGTATCCTGCAACTTTGCTAAATTTAGATATTAGATATAGTAGTTTTGGAGTAGATTTCTTAGGGTTTTTTATGTACAATATCATGGCATCTGCAAACAGGGAGAGTTTGACTTCTTCCTTGCCAATCTGGATGTCTTTTATTTCTTTGTGTTGTGTGATTGCCATGGCTAGGATGTCTAGAACTATGGTGAATAAAAGTGAGGAGAGTGGGCATCCTTGTTTTGTTCCTGATCTTAAAGGAAAAGCTGTCAGCTTCTTCCTGTTAAGTATAATGTTGGCTGTGGGTTTGTCATATATGGCCTTTATTATGTTGAGGTACTTGCCCTCCATACCCATTTTGTTGAGAGTATTTATCATGAATAGATGTTGAATTTTTTCGAATCCTTTTTCAGCATCTGTGGAGATGATCATGTGGTTTTTGTCCTTCTTTTTGTTGATATGGTGGATGATGTTGATGGATTTTTAAATGTTGTACCATCCTTGCATCTCTGAGATGAATCCTACTTGATCATGATGGATGATCTTTTTGATGTATTTTTGAATTTGGTTTTCTAATATTTTGTTGAGACAACATATTGCATCTATGTTCATCAGGGATATTGTTCTGTAGTTTTCTTTTATTGTGGTGTCTTTTCCTGGTTTTGGTGTTAGATTGATGTTGGCCTCATAGAATGAGTTTGGGATTATTCCCTCCTCTTCTACTTTTTGGAAACTTTTAGAAGGGTGCGCATTAGGTCTTCACTAAGTGTTTTATAAAATTCAGCGGTGAAGCCATCTGGTATGGTCGTTTTGTTCTTAGGTAGTTTTTTGATTACGAGTTCAATTTTGTTGCTTGTACTTTGTTCAGATTTTCTGTTTCTTCCTTGGTCAGCCTTGGAAGGTTTTATTTTTCTAGAAAGTTGCCCATTTCTTCTATGTTATCCTGTTTGTTAGCATATAATTTTTCATGGTATTCTCTCATAATTCTTTGTATTTCTGTGGTGTCCAGAGTGTTTTTTCCTTTCTCATTTCTAATTCTCTTTATGTGTGTAGACTCTTTTTTTCTTGATAAGTCTGGCTAAGTGTTTATCTATTTTGTTTATTTTCTCGAAGAACCATCTCCTGCTTTCATTGATTCTTTCTTTGTTTTTTTCTTATCGATTTTATTTACTTCTGCTCTAATCTTTATTATGTCCCTCTTCTACTGACTTTGGGCCTAATTTGTTCTTCTTTTTCTAGTTTCGTTAATTGTGAGTTTAGACTCTCCACATGGGATTGTTCATCTTTCCTGAGGTATGCCTGTATTGCAATACACTTCGCACTTAGCATGGCATTCGCTGCATCCCACAGATTTTGCAGTGATGAATTATTGTTTTCATTTGTCTCCATATATTGATTGATCTGTGTTTTTATTTGGTCATTGATCCATTTGTTACTTAGGAGCATGTTGTTAAGCCTCCAGGTATTTGTGTGCTATTTCGTTTACTTTGTGTACTTTATTTCTAGTTTCATACTTTTGTGATCTGAGAAGCTGGTTGGTACAATTTCAGTCTTTTTGAGTTTACTGAGGCACTTTTTGTGGCCTAATATGTGATCTATTCCTAAAAATAATCCATGTGCAGTTGAGTGTGAGGATCCATGTGTATCCTGTTGCTTTTGGGTAGAGTGTTCTGTAGATGTCCGTTAGGTCCATCTTTTCTAATACGTTGTTCAATGCCTCTGTCTCTTTACAGATTTTATGTCTGGTTGGTCTGTCCTTTGGAGTGAGTGGTGTGTTGAAGTCTCCTAAAATGGAAGCATTGCTTTCTATTTCCCCCTTTAATTCTGTTAGTATTTGTTTCACACAGGTGTTGCATGCATAGATATTTATAATAGTTACATCCTCTTGTTGGACTGACCCTTAAGCATTATGTAATGTCCATCTTTCTCTCTTGTTACTTTCTTTGTTTTGAAGGCTATTTTGTGTGATACAAGTACTGCAACTCCTGCTTTTTTCTCTCTATTAGTAGCATGAAATATCTTTTTCCATCCCTTTACTTTCAGTGTGTGTATGTCTTTGCATTTGAAGTGAGTCTCTTGTAGGCAGCATATAGATGGGTCTTGTTTTTGTCCCTTCAGTGACTCTATGTCTTTTGATTGGTGCATCAGACCATTTACATTTAGGGTGATTATCGATAGGTTTGTACTTATTGCCATTGCAGGCTTTAGATTCGTGGTTACCAAAGTTTCAAGGATAATTTCCTTACTATCTAACAATCTAATTTAACTCACTTCATATGGTATTACAAACACAACCTAAAGGTTCTTTTTTTTTTCCTCCTTTTTCTTCCTCCATTCATTATGTTAGGTATCATATTTCTTAGTCTTTGTCTATCCCTTCATTGATTTTTGGGGTTGTTGATTTGATTTTGCATCTGATAAGTATTTAATTATTCTACTTTGCTGTGATTTTATTTCCCCTGGTGACAGCTATTTAGCCTCAGTAGTACTTCCATCTATAGCAGTCCCTCCAAAATGCACTGTAGAGATGGTTTGTGGGAGGTTAAGTTCTCTCAGCTTTTGCTTATCTGAAAATTTTTTAATCCCTCCAAATTTAAATGATACCCTTGCCGCATAGAGCATTCTTGGTTTTAGGTCCTTCTGCTTCATTGCATTAAATATATCATGCCACTCCCTTCTGGCCTGTAAGGTTTCTATTGAGACATCGGATGATAGCCTGTTAGGTTTTCCTTTGTATGTGATCTTTTTTCTCTCTCTAGCTGCTTTTAAAAGTCTGTCTTCATTCTTGATCTGTGCCATTTTAATTATGATATGTCTTGATGCTGTCTTCCTTGGGTCATTTGTGTTGGGAGATCTGTGCACCTCCATGGCCTGAGAGACTATCTCCTTCCCCAGATTGGGGAAGTTTTCAGCAATTACCTCCTCAATGACGCTTTCTATCCCCTTTTCTCACTCTTCTTCTTCTGGTACCCCTATAATGCAAATATCATTGTTTGCATTGGTCACCCAGTTCTCTCAATATTCTTTCATTCTTAAGAGATCCTTTTTTCTCTCTGTGCCTCAGCTTCTCTGTATTCCTCTTCTCTAATTTCTATTCCATTTACCATCTCTTCTACTACATCTAATCTGCTTTTAAATCCCTCCAGTGTATGTTTCATTTCAGAAATGGAATTTCTTAATGTTTGAATCTCTGTCTTAAATTTATTCCTGAGTTCTTGAATATTTTTCTGTACCTCCATGAGGATGTTTATGATTTTTGTTTTGAACTTTCAGGAAGATTGATGAGTTCAGTTTCATTTGGCCCTTTTTCTGGGGTTTGTGGTATTTTGGTTTGAACCAGGTTCCTTTGATGTTTCATATTTTTATGTCGTGCCCTGTAGTGTCCAGAAGCTCTAGTCTCTGGAGCTACTCAGCCCCTGGAGTGAGTTTGGGGGCTGTAGGTGTGTAGCAGTTGTGCCTGCAGGGTGGAAAGAGCTGTTTCCTACTTCCTGGCTGCAGTGCCTATCACCAGTGTCAGAGCCAGTGGGCCGAGCACACAGGTGTAAGAGGGGCCTCCCTCTTCCTGGTCTGATGCCAGCGTAGTGACTGCCAGTTTGCGAGCCGGTGTCGGCAGGCCTGGAGGAAGGTGCAGCAGGCTGTGTGTCACAGTTGAGGGCCTCGGAGCTGAGTAGGCAACCAGGGGGTTGGAGTGCCTGAAGCTCCTCAAAGTTCCCAACCTGCTCGGCAGAGCACACCCAGACAACCTTGTCAACCTATCCTTTCTCCCGCCCAGCAAGCTCCATGCAAACTCTTCCCCTTCAGCACCCCTCCCACTGCTAGGAAGTCTCTCAGACTGCCTGCCTTTCCTTTGTCCCAGAGCAGCTGGATGTGGATCCCTGTCCTCCACAAATGGCCAGAATCAGTCTCTCAAGCCCTCCACCTGTCCCTGCTTTCCAACCCCACCAACCTCCAGAGCACCACACAATGTAGGTTTGTGCTCCAATTCTGGGTGTTCAGCAGTTCTAGGCTTCCACCCCCTCCCCGCTCCATTTCTTTTTCTCCTGCCTGTGAGCTGGGGTTGGGGAAGGGCTCGGATCCCGCTGGATCAAGGTTTTGGTACATTACCCTGTTTTGTGAGGTCTGCTCTCTTCATGAGGTCTGTATGCAGTCTGGTGCAGACTTCTTTCTTGTTGCTGTTTTAGGCTTAGTTGTATTAAGTATATTTTTGTACTATATGTGGTTTTGGGAGGAGTTCTCTATCTCACCTTCACGCCACCATCTTGAATCAGTCTTCATCCTATTTATTTATGCAGCACTTCAAACAAACATTTCTTAACTGCTGGGCTGGGAACTCCAAAATGAATGAGGGGAAACAAGTAAGAAAGCACCAGTTCTAATCAGTGAAATTAACATAAGATGTGATGTCACTTATGCTATGCAGGCCTCCTGAACTTCTTAGGCCTTAAAAAAATTTTTTTATGCTATGCGGACGTCCTGAACTCTCTAGGTTGACCATGGAGTGGAGGAGAGGGGATGGAAAGAATGTAGAGGAGGAGGCCTGGTGGTGTGTGTGGACTTCTGGGTACTTCAGAGCATTGCAGCTGGATCTGAATATAAGGGTTGAGTAGTATTGCTCAGCTTCCAGAGGGTAAGTGATGGACTTAATCTGTGGTTCTGTGACCCAACCAAACCATGAATTCACAGTTGGGGCATCTGATTTGTGCTTTAAGGAATAGTGTTGCGGATGTTTATTGAGGATGAATTTGAGTGGCCAAGACTGGTGGGAAAGAAAACATGAAACCAAAAATGATTAGAGCTCATGGAGTTGAAGCCCACATAAAAAAATTTGTTTTTAGCACAGAAGAAGGAATTGTTTGCCTAGCATAGCCCTGCTGCTCAGAGTCTTAAAGTATGGTGTGTGTAGCAGCAGCATGGATGTCACTGGACCACTAGAAAGGCAGAATTTCAAGTCTTATGTGACCCAGCCTGTGGCATCATCTTAACAAGATCTCCTGGTGCATTGTGTGCACATTAGTTTGAGAGTCTGTGGCTTATGAGACCCTCTGTTGGCTCATCCCTGGCTTTATCTTTCTCCAGTCATGTTTAACTCTACACATTAGCCACACTGAATTTCTTGTAGTCCTTTAAATCTCTAGAATTTAGGTGTCTGGCCTTTGCCCAATGCAGTTCTCTGACTGCATGTTTTCTCCCTGCCTCACATTGCCCTGGCCAAACACTGCCATCACCACCCCAAAATCAAAACTCAAAGCAGACCAAACCAAAACTTCAGCTCTGATGTCTTATTCATTCCCTTCTTCATTGGCTCAGCAATATCTGTTAAGGGCTTTTCCATCTGGGATATGACAAGTGTGATGTTCTCTAAGAGCTGTGTGCTAATTTGGAGGCACACTAATAGCTGGTGAATTGGCAGATTGGTGCCCTTTGAAGAGGACCCATATGGCTTACTGTGTAGGGAAGGATGCAGGTGGGGCGGAGGGCAGTGCAGGCCAGTCAGTGTTCCTGGTGTCTGGAATGTGTGGATCAGGTTGCGGGCACTGGCAGTGTGGATAACAGGCAGCAGGCACAGGAAGTGTGCAGCAGCTGCAGCATCAGACCAGGAGAACATGTCCATAGGAAGCAGCTAGGAAGCTTTAGGAAGCTTCCTTATGTCCTCATTGCTTGCCTTGGGTTTTTCTGTTTAACTGATTGGAGGGCTTTGTTTTTTTTTTTTTTAATTGAGGTAGTTGTAGAATCCCACGCAGTTGTATGAAATAACATAGGTTCTTTTTATATTTCCCTTAATGGCAAGATTTTGGAAACCTGTAGTATTATATATTATAACAATTTTAACCTTGATACAACTCACCAATCTTAACTCAAGATTTCTCCACTTGTACTCATGAATATTTGGAGGGTTTTTGACCAGGGTGGTTATATTATCAGTTTCATAATGAGAATTATAATGCCACAAATTTAATAGGCCTTAAAAAATTTTTTTTCTGGAAACATTAGAATATTGCATATATATCTTCCCCTTGATTTTCTTTTCCCTACTTTTATGTGCTCAGGATTTAATAGAACTGTTGAAAACATCTTGTTATATATAGAAATGTGTTTTAAATTCAATTTTCCCAAGAAATCACCGTTATCTCTAGTGAAATATAATCATATTGTGGATTTGACACATCCTGGCTCTTGCAGAGCAGCAGTGTGCTCAAGTCCGAAGAGCACGGGACAGGTAGTCAGTCAGCAAGCACTCCCGGTACTCTGGGTCATGGAGCAGTGAGACATTGGACATAGCCCTTAAATGATCCGTCTAGGCCTCATGCACTCACCTCTAAATGTGATATTTCAATTTATGTCTAAGGCACCTTCCAACTATACTATTCTTTATTTATTGCTTATATATAAGGAAATTGATCATAACAGGGTGATAAAACTCATTTTATATGCTTCTCCCTGAGACATTTGCTGCTTTTCAAAGCTTATTCCTGCCTTGCCTTCCACAAATTTCTTCCAAGGATTTTACCTCAGTAAGTGATATGCTGGTCAGTACCTTTATGAAAAGGGGCAGCATATATTGGAAAGTCAATTTTGCAATATTGATGGCAGGTTTTTATTTCCATGGCATGTGTTAATGCTTGGTTCTTCTCTCTGTGAGATGTGTCTTTAGGAAACGTATAATTGCCCCAGTGATGGGGGAGACAGTCTTCATTTTGCATGAAGAGTAATTATGCTGTTTGCATTATAAGTTCTAATGGAACTCATGTAACTGCATAATATTTTTAGATTTGAATGAATACCTCCATGGCTTATGCCTGTCCTCTTGGAAAAGGTTTATCACTAGAAAAATTCAAGAAGAGAAGCATTCGGAACACTGACTAAGAGTAGAGGTGGAATATTTAACAATTATAAGTGTATGTATTGGCCCTTTTACTATTGCTCTAATACATTATTAGGTTTGCCATTTCCCACTTATTTAAAAGGTAGCTTACCTGGAGAAGCAAATCAGTATTTACAGTGCATTAGTGCCACAGAGAATTTGAAATCTTGTGAGGAGGGTTTATTACTGTTTTAACCATTCATCAAAGCAAGGCACACATCAAATAGTCTCTATCATCCTCAGAGACCCAGTGACATCGCCCGGGTCCCTGTGTGCTCCATCCAGCAGCTTAATTATTGACAATCCTCATCTTTGAATTCTTATTTTACTATTTCAGAGGATATACTTTGAAAAATCTATATATTAAATAAATCAGAAGATTACAGGAAGAGGAAGCTTTATATATTAACATGTTTTTAAATGCATCAATTTTCCTAAAATTGAGGATAAGGAATTGTAATAATAATGACCAAATTACCTCAAACTAGATGCTCCTATTATTCGTAATTACTGTATAGAATACAAATTGCACCAGATTATTAGAATACTGAAATAGGCCATGGGCGAACAGTGGAAGAGAAGGCTATATTTGTACTTTATTCCACTGAAGCCAAGACAAAATTGCATTCCTTGTGCAATATATGTTTTATAAGGTCAATGAAAGGTGGGAAACCCATCTGATGAACCAGGCAGTTGTGTTTCATGATTTATTTTGTTAATCAGGCCAGATATTTTTAGTAATCTCCTGCTTTCAAATCAGATTCAGCTTATGCAAAGACCTCATGCCATTTGTGGGCTAGTTCTGCACTGTTACTTACAACTCTTGTGTTTTCATTCTCCCATGTTGCTTACAATACATTATTTAATGTGTTTAGAGGTACCTGATGAGGACTGTCCATACTGCTTTGAAATGCTTTTATTTATTTATTTATTTATTTATTTATTTATTTATTATTATTTTTTTTTAAATTATTTTTTATTGAAGGGTAGTTGATGCACAGTATTACATTACATTAGTTTCAAGTGTACAACACAGTGGTAGAACATTTATATACATAATTCTAGGTTCCAGCTATCACCCTACCAAGCTGTTACAATATCTTGACTATATTCCTTATGCTATACATTACATCCCGGTTACTTATTTATTTTACCATTGGAAGTCTGTCCTTTTTTTTTTTTTTTTTTTTGTGAGGGCATCTCTCATATTTATTGATCAAATGGTTGTTCACAACAATAAAATTCTGTATAGGGGAGTCAATGCTCAATGCACAATCATTAATCCACCCCAAGCCTAATTTTCGTCAGTCTCCAATCTTCTGAGGCATAACAAACAAGTTCTTACATGTAGAACAAATTCTTACATAATGAATAAGTTACATGGTGAACAGTACAAGGGCAGTCATCACAGAAACTTTTGGTTTTGCTCATGCATTATGAACTCTAAACAGTCAGTTCAAATATGAATACTCATTTGGTTTTTATACTTGATTTATATGTGGATACCACATTTCTCTCATTATTATTACTATTTTTAATAAAATGCTGAAGTGGTAGGTAGATACAAGATAAAGGTAGAAAACATAGTTTAGTGTTGTAAGAGAGCAAATGTAGATGATCAGGTGTGTGCCTGTAGACTATGTGTTAATCCAAGCTAGACCAGGGCAATAAAACATCCACGTATGCAGAAGATTTCTCTCAGAACAGGGGGGGTGAGATTCTAAGCCTCACCTCTGTTGATCCCCAATTTCTCACCTGATGGCCCCCCTGCGACTGTGCCTGTCTTAGGTTGTTCCTCCCTTGAGGAATCTTACCCGTCTCTGGCTAACCAGTCATCTTCCGGAGCCATACAGGGAAATGTAGAGTTGGTAAGTGAGAGGGAAGCCTTATTGTTTGAAAAGGTTAGCTTTTTACTTCTTTGCATATTTATGCCCTGTGGCTTCTATGCCCAGCATTTGTCTTGAGGTATCTTTACCACTTGGAGGAGTTATGATACTCGGTAAATTTGATATGAGGCACGAATTCTATTTAAGGGTTGTAATTAGGAAGGAAGAAGAAAAGCTATAGAAGTAGCAGGCGGAAGAAAACATGGGAAGATTGATTATTTCTTTGACATATCTTCTTGTAGAGTAACTTCAGCATGGATAGGTTTTAAGCTACTACTTAAATTGCGCACACACATTAACATAATAGGAGTATAGTTACATAACCAAAGCATATCTGTAATTACCAGCCATCTCCAGTGAAACCAAGAAAACCATTAAGGCACCTTAGGCATTTGTGAAAACTTATCTATGATATGGTGGATATTGTCCAACTGAAATTGAACAGTCTGAGAGAAATCAGACAAATTAAAACAACCCATTCCTGGGGACTGTTCACATGCCATATGTTCTTTTAACAGTAAATAGTCTGTAGTTGTAAGAGTTTGGAGCGCTACAATTTGCACTTCTCCAAATTCTTGGTTGAGTTCCAACAGTATAGATCCAGTCAAATTTGTTGTTTTACTGTATACACAGGCCAGCTTAGATATCTCCTTCCTCATTCCCATGGCAAGTCCAGGAACTGGTGGGATGAGTGCATCTACAGCTGTAGCACTGCGTGGATCTTTGTTGGGGTTTTTTGATGATCATCTTCTGGCATGAGTCTTCCAGAGAGTGCAGATGTTGGAAGTTCTTTTTCATATCGTATCTTAGTTCATTTTCGGGGTAGCCCAATTAGGCTTTGATCCTCTGTATAAACACAAACAGACCCTTTGCCTACACTTTTCTATGCCCTTTATACCCTTGTGTAGAACTCGTTGGAGGTTACCACACAGGAACTGCCCTTTTTTTTTTTTTTTTTTTTTGCTTTGTTTTTGTTATCACTAATCTACACTTACATGACGAATATTATATTTACTAGGCTCTCCCCTATACCAGGTCTCCCCTATAAACCGCTTTACAGTCACTGTCCATCAGCATAGCAAAATGTTGTAGAATCACTACTTGCCTTCTCTGTGTTGTACAGCCCTCCCTTTTCTCCTACCCCCCATGTATGTTAATCTTAATACCCCCCTACTTCTCCCCCCTTTATCCCTCTCTACCCACCCATCCTCCCCAGTCCCTTTCCCTTTGGTACCTGTTAGTCCATTCTTGAGTTCTGTGATTCTGCTGCTGTTTTGTTCCTTCAGTTTTTCCTTTGTTCTTATATTCCACAGATAAGTGAAATCATTTGGTATTTCTCTTTCTCCGCTTGGCTTGTTTCACTGAGCATAATACCCTCCAGCTCCATCCATGTTGCTGCAAATGATTGGATTTGCCCTTTTCTTATGGCTGAGTAGTATTCCATTGTGTATATGTACCACATCTTCTTTATCCATTCATCTATTGATGGACATTTAGGTTGCTTCCAATTCTTGGCTATTGTAAATAGTGCTGCAATAAACATAGGGGTGCATCTGTCTTTCTCGAACTTGATTGCTGCGTTCTTAGGGTAAATTCCTAGGAGTGCAATTCCTGGGTCAAATGGTAAGTCTGTTTTGAGCATTTTGATATACCTCCATACTGCTTTCCACAATGGTTGAACTAACTTACATTCCCACCAGCAGTGTAGGAGGGTTCCCCTTTCTCCACAGCCTCGCCAACATTTGTTGTTGTTTGTCTTTTGGATGGCAGCCATCCTTACTGGTGTGAGGTGATAACTGATTGTAGTTTTAATTTGCATTTCTCTGATAATTAGCGATGTGGAGCATCTTTTCATGTGTCTGTTGGCCATCTGTATTTCTTTTTTGGAGAACTGTCTGTTCAGTTCCTCTGCCCATTTTTTAATTGGGTTATTTGTTTTTTGTTTGTTGAGGCATGTGAGCTCCTTATATATTCTGGACGTCAAGCCTTTATCGGATGTGTCATTTTCAAATATATTCTCCCATACTGTAGGGATCCTTCTTGTTCTATTCATGGTGTCTTTTGCTGTACAGAAGCTTTTCAGCTTAATATAGTCCCACTTACTCATTTTTGCTGTTGTTTTCCTTGCCCGGGGAGATATGTTCAAGAAGAGGTCACTCATGTTTATGTCTAAGAGGTTTTCGCCTATGTTTTCTTCCAAGAGTTTAATGGTTTCATGGCTTACATTAAGGTCTTTGATCCATTTTGAGTTTACTTTTGTGTATGGGGTTAGACAATGGTCCAGTTTCATTCTCCTACATGTAGCTGTCCAGTTTTGCCAGCACCACCTGTTGAAGAGACTGTCATTTCGCCATTGTATGTCCATGGCTCCTTTATCAAATATTAATTGACCATATATGTCTGGGTTAATGTCTGGATTCTCTAGACTGTTCCATTGGTCTGTGGCTCTGCTCTTGTGCCAGTACCAAATTGTCTTGATTACTATGGCTTTATAGTAGAGCTTGAAGTTGGGGAGTGAGATCCCCCCTACTTTATTCTTCTTTCTCAGAATTGCTTTGGCTATTCGGGGTCTTTGGTGTTTCCATATGAATTTTTGAACTATTTGTTCCAGTTCATTGAAGAATGCTGTTGGTAATTTGATAGGGATTGCATCAAATCTGTATATTGCTTTGGGCAGGATGGCCATTTTAACGATATTAAGTCTTCCTAGCCACGAGCATGGGATGAGTTTCCATCTGTTAGTGTCCCCTTTAATTTCTCTTAAGAGTGACTTGTAGTTTTCAGAGTATAAGTCTTTCACTTCTTTGGTTAGGTTTATTCCTAGGTATTTTATTTTTTTTGATGCAATTGTGAATGGAGTTGTTTTCCTGATTTCTCTTTCTGTTGGTTCGTTGTTAGTATATAGGAAAGCCACAGATTTCTGTGTGTTGATTTTGTATCCTGCAACTTTGCTGTATTCCGATATCAGTTCTAGTAGTTTTGGGGTGGAGTCTTTAGGGTTTTTTATGTACAGTATCATGTCCTCTGCAGATAGTGACAGTTTAACTTCTTCTTTACGAATCTGGATTCCTTGTATTTCTTTATTTTGTCTGATTGCCGTGGCTAGGACCTCCAGTACTATGTTAAATAACAGTGGAGAGAGTGGGCATCCCTGTCTAGTTCCCGATCTCAGCGGAAATGCTTTCAGCTTCTCGCTGTTCAGTATAATGTTGGCTGTGGGTTTATCATAGATGGCCTTTATTATGTTGAGGTACTTGCCCTCTATTCCCATTTTGCTGAGAGTTTTTAACATGAATGGATGTTGAACTTTGTCAAATGCTTTTTCAGCATCTATGGAGATGATCATGTGGTTTTTGTCTTTCTTTTTGTTGATGTGGTGGATGATGTTGATGGACTTTCGAATGTTGTGCCATCCTTGCATCCCTTTGATGAATCCCACTTGGTCATGGAGTATGATCCTTTTGATGTATTTTTGAATTCGGTTTGCTAATATTTTGTTGAGTATTTTTGCATCTACGTTCATCAGGGATATTGGTCTGTAGTTTTCTTTTTTATTGGGATCTTTGCCTGGTTTTGGTATTAGGGTGATGTTAGCTTCATAGAATGAGTTTGGGAGTGTCCCCTCCTCCTCTATTTTTTGGAAAACTTTAAGGAGAATGGGTATTATGTCTTCCCTGTATGTCTGATAAAATTCCGAGGTAAATCCATCTGGCCCGGGGACTTTGTTCTTTGGTAGTTTTTTGATTACCGCTTCAATTTCGTTGCTGGTAATTGGTCTGTTTACATTTTCTGTTTCTTCCTGTGTCAATCTTGGAAGGTTATATTTTTCTAGGAAGTTGTCCATTTCTCCTAGGTTTCCCAGCTTGTTAGCATATAGGTTTTCATAGTATTCTCCAATAATTCTTTGCATTTCCGTGGGGTCCGTCGTGATTTTTCCTTTCTCGTTTCTGATACTGTTGATTTGTGTTGACTCTCTTTTCTTCTTAATAAGTCTGGCTAGAGGCTTATCTATTTTGTTTATTTTCTCGAAGAACCAGCTCTTGGTTTCATTGATTTTTGCTATTGTTTTATTCTTCTCAATTGTATTTATTTCTTCTCTGATCTTTATTATGTCCCTCCTTCTGCTGACCTTAGGCCTCATTTGTTCTTCTTTTTCCGATTTCGGTAATTGTGACATTAGACCATTCATTTGGGATTGTTCTTCCTTTTTTAAATATGCTTGGATTGCTATATACTTTCCTCTTAAGACTGCTTTTGCTGTGTCCCACAGAAGTTGGGGCTTAGTGTTGTTGTTGTCATTTGTTTCCATATATTGCTTGATCTCCATTTTGATTTGGTCATTGATCCATTGATTATTTAGGAGCGTGCTGTTAAGCCTCCATGTGTTTGTGAGCCTTTTTGTTTTCTTTGTACAGTTTATTTCTAGTTTTATGCCTTTGTGGTCTGAAAAGTTGGTTGGCAGAATTTCAATCTTTTGGAATTTTCTGAGGCTCTTTTTGTGGCCTAGTATGTGGTCTATTCTGGATAATGTTCCATGTGCACTTGAGAAGAATGTATATCCCGCTGCTTTTGGATGTAGAGTTCTATAGATGTCTATTAGGTCCATCTGCTCTACTGTGTTGTTCAGTGCTTCCGTGTCCTTACTTATTTTCTGCCCAGTGGATCTATCCTTTGGGGTGAGTGGTGTGTTGAAGTCTCCTAGAATGAATGCATTGCTGTCTATATCCCCCTTTAGTTCTGTTAGTATTTGTTTCACATATGCTGGTGCTCCTGTGTTGGGTGCATATATATTTAGAATGGTTATATCCTCTTGTTTGACTGAGCCCTTTATCATTATGTAGTGTCCTTCTTTATCTCTTGTTACTTTCTTTGTTTTGAAGTCTATTTTGTCTGATATTAGTACTGCAACCCCTGCTTTCTTCTCACTGTTGTTTGCTTGAAATATGTTTTTCCATCCCTTGACTTTTAGTCCGTACATGTCTTTGGGTTTGAGGTGAGTTTCTTGTAAGCAGCATATAGATGGGTCTTGCTTTTTTATCCATTCTGTTACTCTGTGTCTTTTGATTGGTGCATTCAACCCATTAACATTTAGGGTGACTATTGAAAGATATGTACTTATTGCCATTGCAGGCTTTAAATTCGTGGTTACCAAAGGTTCAAGGTTAGCCTCTTTAGTATCTTACTGCCTAACTTAGCTCGCTTATTGAGCTGTTATATACACTGTCTGGAGATTCTTTTCTTCTCTCCCTTCTTGTTCCTCCTCCTCGATTCTTCATATGTTGGGTGTTTTGTGCTGTGCTCTTTCTAGGAGTGCTCCCATCTAGAGCAGTCCCTGTACGATGTTCTGTAGAGGTGGTTTGTGGAAAGCAAATTCCCTCAGCTTTTGTTTGTCTGGGAATTGTTTAATCCCACCGTCATATTTGAATGATAGTCGTGCTGGATACAGTATCCTTGGTTCAAGGCCCTTCTGTTTCATTGTATTAAATATATCATGCCATTCTCTTCTGGCCTGTAGGGTTTCTGTTGAGAAATCTGACGTTAGCCTGATGGGTTTCCCTTTATAGGTGACCTTTTTCTCTCTAGCTGCCTTTAACACTCTTTCCTTGTCCTTGATCTTTGCCATTTTAATTATTATGTGTCTTGGTGTTGCCCTTCTTGGATCCTTTCTGTTGGGGGTTCTGTGTATTTCCGTGGTCTGTTCGATTACTTCCTCCCCCAGTGTGGGGAAGTTTTCAGCAATTATTTCTTCTAAGATACTTTCCATCTCTTTTCCTCTCTCTTCTTCTTCTGGGACCCCTATAATACAGATATTGTTCCTTTTGGATTGGTCACACAGTTCTCTTAATATTGTTTCATTCCTGGAGATCCTTTTGTCTCTCTCTATGTCAGCTTCTATGCGTTCCTGTTCTCTGATTTCAATTCCATCAATGGCCTCTTGCATTCTATCCATTCTGCTTATAAACCCTTCCAGAGTTTGTTTCATTTCTGCGATCTCCTTTCTGGCATCTGTGATCTCCTTCCGGACTTCATCCCATTTCTCTTGCGTATTTCTCTGCATCTCTGTCAGCATGTTTATGATTCTTATTTTGAATTCTTTTTCAGGGAGACTGTTTAGGTCTGTCTCCTTCTCTGGTGTTGTCTCTGTGATCTTTGTCTGCCTGTAGCTTTGCCTTTTCATGGTGATAGGAATAGTTTGCAGAACTGGGACGAGTGACGGCTGGAAGGACTTCCTTTCTTGTTGGTTTGTGGCCCTCCTCTCCTGGGAGAACAGCGACCTCTAGTGGCTTGTGCTGCGCAGCTGCGCGCAGACTGGGTTCCTGCTTCCTGCCCGGCTGCTATGGAGTTTATCTCCGCTGTTGCTGTGGGCGTGGCCTGGCTCGGGCAGCTACTCCAAAATGGTGGAGTCGCGTTGGAGCAGGAGCTGCTGGGAGGCTATTTATCTCCATAAGGGGCCTCCCTGCTCCCTGCAGCCCAGGGGTTAGGGTGCCCAGAGATCCCGGATTCCCTACCTCTGGATTAAGTGTCCCGCCCTGCCCCTTTAAGACTTCCAAAAAGCACCCACCAAAACAAAACAACGCCCACCAAAAAAAAAGAAAAAAAAAATTTTTTTTTAATTAAAAAAAAAAAAAAGGTGGTCGTTCGTTTTTCTTTATTCTCCGGTGCCAGCCTCAGGCCTCTGCTCACCGATCTTTCTGCCCTGTTTCCCTAGTAGTGGGGTCCCTATCCCTTTAAAACTCCCAAAAAGCGCTCGCCAAAACAAAACAGCAAAAAAGCAAAAAAAAAAATGGTCGCGCGCTTTTCTTATGCCCTCAGTCGCCCAGCCTCCAGTGCCTGCTCACTGTTCTTGCTGCCCTGTTTTCCTAGTATCGAGGGCCCTGCACTCTGGCCCGGATGGCGGGGGCTGGGTGCTCGGCAGCCCTGTGCTGCGTCTCCCTCCCGCTCCGCCCGCTCCTCTCCCGCCGGGAGCTGGGGGGAGGGGCGCTCAGCTCCCGCGGGGCCGGGGCTTGTATCTTACCCCCTTCGCGAGGCGCTGGGTTCTCTCAGGTGTGGATGTGGTCTGGATATTGTCCTGTGTCCTCTGGTCTTTATTCTGGGAAGGGTTGTCTTTGTTATATTTTCATAGATATATGTTGTTTTGGGAGGAGATTTCAGCTGCTCTACTCTTGCCGCCATCTTCTGCCCCTCTCTATTTATTTTTTTAGGTAATTGTTAACAAATTGTTACAAGTTCTGCTAGGATGAGGTATGGTGGATGGTCACTGGTATGGAGTGTATGAACATAGATGGAATCACATGCTTTTCAGCAACAAAGAGATTTGGGACCCCTTTAGGACAGCCTCTGGTTTTATAGGCTAGAAGACTGAGCCCTGAGAGATGAGAAAACAGGCCAGGATCAAGGATCTAGGCCAAGGCTCTTCGTGGTTGGTCTGTGTAGGACCATTCCAAGGAGACTGTTATGGGAAAGCTTTTTTTCATAGCGTAACTAAAATGTGTTTTATCTTCACTGGGTCGACATCTGCATTGATGGTGCACAAGCTCTGATGGCACAAATCAAGACAGTGACGCCAATATTTTCTTTTCTTCACCCAATACAATATTTTCAAAAGAAAGAAAATCATTTTCATTTGTCCATGATGAAGCAGCCAAAATGATTACCTTTATGAAATCCTGACCCTTGAATACATGATTTAATAATTTGTGTAACAAAATGGGAGGTAGGCATAAAGTATTTCTACATATTGAAGATCATGGTTGTCCTGAGAAAAATGTCTTATAGTTTGAGTTGTAAGCTGAGGTAGCCATTTTTTAACAAAACACCATTTTTATTTGAAAGGAGGACAGAAAAACTGGTTATTCAGACTCTGGAGTCTGGCAGAATTTCTAGAAAATGAGTAAAGTGAGCCTGTCACTACATGGCATATAATTATTTGTTGCTGGAGGTAACATTCAAGCTTACTATGAAAATTAGATTTTGGAATATTTCTATCCCATGGTGAGCATGATAGTTTCCCAATACTTAATGACTTTTCTGGTGAAATTGGTAGTGCTATTCACTTACGTGATTTTCTGATATGAAGAAATATATCAATTTTTGGGAGATTAGAATAACCTGATAACTAATATTTCAAATAACTAATGTCACTCGAAGTGAAGACAGACAAATAGGTTTTAATGAAGCAAAGAATGAAAGTTTACATTCTGTTTTGCAGCTAACCTTTGAGAAACTCTCATTTGTCAAGTTTTGTTATGATATCAAAGAACAATACTCACAATTACCTGGAAAGATTATTAAAATACTGTTCCCTCTTCCAGCTAAATATTTGTGGGTTCTTTTTTTCTTCATGTACTTTATTGCAGCACTTTAAATGCAGAATTAGGAATGAGAATCTAGATGTCTTTCATTAAGCAAAATATGAAACAGTGCTACCATCCCATGAAATAATGCATATGTTTTGTAAAATAGAGTTTCTTTCTCTTGTTTATGTAAACATGTAGGGGGTTTATTATTATTAATTTTAAAATGAACTAATGAATAAATTTTTTTTTATTCGTTTTTACTTCTAATGTAAATATCCCTTATCAATGACTGCATGAACCATACTCTGTTATCCTCACTAATTGTTAGACTGTGAAAGAGTCTGGAATCAAAGTTTGAGAAGTGCTGGTTGAGAATAGTTTCCTTTGGGGTTTACCTTATTGTCATTCATTTATGCCCTATTATCCTATACATTGTACTTCCTGTACTTAACCAGGAGGGGTTTTTTCCCGATCCTATTAACTTTCTGAAATTGAAATGCCTATTGTTTTAATATGTATGTATAGCTAACTTCCCAAATCAAGTGACGCTATTTGTTAAAATCAGTGTATTGTTTCTCAGTGCATACACCTTTCTTCTTTGACACAACAAAATTCTTCTCTTTTACAAACTGAAACTAATATATATGCAAGGAGCTAGAGATGGAATTTGTTTTCCAGTGAATTGTTTAATGATAAGATGAATTTCATGATTAGGGTAGTGATTCCACACTCACTCCAGAGCCTGAAGTTCTGGTGGGGAAATTGTCCTGTGTTCCTCGTGGCTTCCTCTCAGCCTCAGTTTACTAATCCGTGAAGTGGGTCATGTTTCTCCACTGTAACTAATGTAGAGACTCATTAAAAAAAATGAAAGATTCAGATTCTTCCAAGTTAAGTCATTGGTTCTAATACATCATTACTTAAACTTGTGTGTGTGTGTATAAACCGGGTAAAAATGCCTTATAATTTTCATGCAACCATAAACCAAGAAGAAATTATAAACCATTGAAAATGTAAATTTATGCCATTAGTGTGAGAGATGCTGATGGTTTGCTGAATCTAAATCGCAGCCACATGCACGTAAGAAGACGTTGTAGGGTTTTGCTTCTAGACTTAGTTACGCTGCTTGAGTGCACTATGATTCCACTCTGAGCGTGTCAGACTGCAAGGAAACCTTGACTTCAAGGTCATTGTGGTATCATTTGGCATTTTTCTATTGAGGGCACACTGTTTACTTTTTAAGTTGAGTTCTGTGCTTTTCTCATTAGCCTGGTAATCAAATCTAGGGCACCTTCCTGAATTTGACAGTGGACCCAAATGTAAACATGGGGCCTAAAGTTGCCCAGGGGTACTTGGTTCCAAGGGAGCACAAATGAAAAATCCAGACTGTATTTATGTGAATTTATTTTTTAGACATCACTACAATGAAAAGAAAGCTTACCGTGTGAGGAACTCACCAGAAGGGCTGCCTAAGGACACAGCCCCTGGGCCACCTTCACTGGGCAGCTCTTGTGCTCTTGTAAATGCTGCCTTGGTGCCATGCCCACACCCCTCCCCGCATACCCAGCAGGGAACAGCCCACAGGGGCTGCAGGCCCCACACAAACCTGCCTGCTCTCCGATCCCCTCTAGTTCTCCACATCTACAGTTCTGAGAGCTGCAGGTACAAAGATGTAGCATGCTAACTATTTTCATGTTTCAGACTAACAGACTATCAAAATCATGTCCCACCAGAAAATGATGGTCATAATTATTTATCTGTTCTGAATCACATATTAAGTTTCTTGCATGAAATTCTGGAAAAATCTTCAGAAGCAAGTAGAGTAAACTGTTTTATTGTGTCCAAGCAAATTCAATGCATTACATTGTCCCTGAACTTATTTTCAGGTTGAGATGGACTTCTCTGTGGTTATGTTCTTATTGTGGGTAGTACTTTTGGTCATTGCCTCTCTACCATTTTTTAAAGACCTTCTCTTGTTAACTAATGGTGCTTGTTTTAGACTTAAACATACACAAAAACTGAGCTGTCCAGAGTTCCTTAACAGTCAAATAAGGAGCAACCCGGAAACTGGCAAGCAATAGAACCTGTATTCAAGAAGCAGTATTATGATTTTTCACAAGTGTTTTATTCTCCTCCCTTCCCATTTTGTTGCCTTTCTGCTTCCATTTTTGATTTGATGAATCTGGGAACAATATTGTTAATTGGGAGAGAACTCTTTTTAGTAATAAGAGCATTGTAGTTTTAACACACATGTATTCTTAGATGTATATTTTTGTGAGCTTGTTTTGAGAGTGACTGTATGGTCCTTGGTGTGTTTTATTTTAATTTTGGGTGCAAATTATAAGCAGTAAGGACTGTCACAAGTTTTTATACACACTTAAAAATTGGAAATTATTCTTCTCTGTAATATTCATTTGTGTGTTTCTTACAGCAAACTAAGATAAACACCAACAATATTAAATTAACTGTTCAGTATATTTTTACTCTGGTACTATTACTCAGTCTCCATTATTATCAGATCTTTATGATGTGGAAGTGAGTGTTAAATGCAGCATTATTATGATTCATATCTTTCTGTTTTCTCTGATCATTTCTAATTTCTTTAACAGCTTTGAGACTATTGGCTTGACAATGATTTAAATATAACCTTCAATGTCTATAAATAGTCTTTCTTTAATTAGCATCCTCCGGGGTCTGTGTAGCCACCCCATGGACCAATGCATCAGTGTTCCAAAAATGCTTCTCATGGAGTATATGATGGGTTTGTTCTGCCATTAAACTGTTGTGTTAGAGGCTTTTTATAAATATTTAACTTGAATCCAAGTTTTTGAAAACAGATTACTCTAACATAATCTAACCTAAGTTTTTTTGTCTTTAATTTATTATGGTCTTGACTGATATTGCTCAGTTGATGAGGGGGGCTTTTGGTTCTGATTCTCAAAGGTTACTGGCTCACATGTTGTTCCTCTCTCTGGTTCTGTACAGGCATACCTCATTTTATTATTCTTCACTTTATTGCACTTTGTATATATTGCATTTCTTAGAAACTGAAGATTTGTGGCAACCCTCTGTTGAGCAAATCTTTTGGTGCTACTTTTTCTAATAGTATTTCCTCACTTTGTGTCTATGTTACATTTTGGTAATTCTCACAATATTTCAAACTTTTTCTTTGTTGTTGTATTGGTTGTGGTGATCTGTTATTAGTGAATACAGCTTACTGAAAGCTCAAATGATGATCATTAGCATTTTTAGCAATAAAGTATTTTTGATTAAGTAATTCTCTATTTTTTTTTTTAGACATAATGCTATTGCACACAGTAGAGTACAGATTAGTGTAAACATAACTTTTATATGCTCTGGGAAACCAAAAAATTCATTTGACTTGCTTTATTGTGAAACTTGCTGTATTGTGGTGGTCTGGAACTGAAGCTGTGGTATCTCCAGGCTACGACTGTGTATCTGTTACTTCTTCTCTGTAACAATGACCTGGCCTGCTGAGATGTTCTCAGTGCTGCTGATCCAGATATTAGCCTGAGTTTGTCATTGATTTTGTTAAGCAATTGCAGGCAACTCCTCTTTACATCAGTACAGTTGCTAAAACACTGTTTTTCATGTGAGTATATGCCAGATACTACCTGATTGTTAGCATATTACTTTCAGGATTTCCATTACCTTAAGATTAAGAAATAATGTCTGTGCTCTACACTTTCTGATAATACTTTATTGAACAAAAGAAATATTTTTTCAACAGAATTCTTAATGGACTAGCCAAACACTGTTTAGATTCTTAATGTTCAGTCCAGCAGATAGAGTTAAAAGGTGAAATTGGTTCCCTGGCTTAGCTTTGTTTCTTAGAGTTGAGACTATGTATGCTATTTTATTTAGGAATATTGGGATATTAATGGCAGTGACGGCCAGTGTTCCTTTCTGCCATGCCCGCACTGAGCAGCAGCTGCTGCTGCTGTGAGCACTCATGATGCCCGGTTGGAAGAAGTGCTATTTCAGTACTGGTGGCGTAGGAAGGGGCTAGAGGCAGAGGATGTCAGGTGGTTTGCCCAGAGCTGCATGAACAGCAAGCAGTGAAATGCAAACAACAAGCCCCACGGTATTACTCCAGAGCAGATCACCCCTTCCATGCTGCAATTCTTTGACCATAAAGTGTTTCAAAGGAGCTAACTGATGGGGTTTTTATTTAGAATGCTGATCCAGTGTCACCTTTAAAGTGTTATTCTAGTCTTTAATCTTTGGGATTTACCTACTTTTTTGCTAACATGTAGTTTTCAGACATTAGTTATCTGTTTTGTATTTATAGATATGCCTCTTCATGTCCGCCGAAGCAGTGACCCCGCTTTAATGGGCCTCTCCACTTCTGTCAGTGATAACAACTTTTCCTCTGAAGAGCCTTCACGGAAAAACCCCACACGCTGGTCAACAACAGCCGGCTTCCTCAAGCAGAACACTGCCGGGAGCCCTAAAACCTGCGACAGGAAGGTAACCGCCTCTATTCTGTGTCTTCCTGGTACCGGTATGAGTGTCAGCTGTTGACAAGATCCTTTCCTTCTAGGGCATCTTCACTACCGCCTTTGGTGTGTGTGCTCATCGCATTTCACATCAGAGTTCAGATAACTTCCTATTTATGCCTTTGAATTTTCTGATAAAATCCGTGCTATATACTGTGTACATTTACTTATATATCCACTTTTTGAACAGATAATATAAACTTTTGACATGATACCTGACCCCATAAAGTCTGTCTTTTACCTGCCCCTGGTCACCCTTTCTCTTTGCAAGCAATCCCTTTATTAGCTTTTTTTACAGGGATATTTTACACATGTATAAGCAGATATTTCTTTGCTTATGAGATACATTAAATATGGACTTCTAAGGATGCAAGTGAACTACATTTATCTACTCATTTGATAATTTTAATCTCCTTTCAAAATGGCAGTGTCCTGTGTACTCTTAATAACATTTTCTACCTTGACCTAATTTATTTTAGTCTGTGACCTAATTTATTTAGTTTAAATAAACTTTATTTTAGTCTCTTAAGTCTATTTTTTCCATATGTTTGTTAATGCTTTTTGTCATAGGTTCTGACAGAACCCTTATCATCCCATTCTGTTTTAGCTCTTACCTTCTGCCCAGTGAACTTTAAGCTGTGTTTGTCATTTTTGCTGCTGAATCTGTATAATAGATTCTTATTAAACAGCTGTTGAATGAAATAATAAACATTTTATTGAATGAAATAATAAACATTTTATTGAATGAATTAATAAACATTTTCAATGCAGCCAGTAATTCAGAATCATAATTAAGAAATGTGGAACTATACTCATCACACATTAATATTAAAATAAATGTAGTGTGATATATCCTTTGCATATATGTGAAAATACCTGTTTTTAATATGTCTCTTAACTAGGTTTTGCATTTTACAAACTTTTCTTTGTCCTAGTTCAAGAAATGAAAAAAGAAATATATGGAACACATAAGTTTAAACTGAGAAGAATCTACCAGGAAGAAACAATGTATTATATGTAGCCTCTGAGTTTTTGGATTAGGGGTTTAACTGATAAACTTACTGTTCAGAAAAATTTTATTATGTACTTGATGAGGAATCAGATTGGGGTATCTTCTCATTGAGATTAGCTTGGAATTTTAGAATGCTTTACCATGTGGTGTAGACTATTCCAAGAAGCATAATTTGGTTTATGAAGATAGGCCTCATGACATTTAGTTTGCATTCAGAATAGAACCTAATTTACATTGATATTCACAAATGTATAAACGAGTCAAGTTGACAGTTTAAAAAAATAATTACTTTTTAAAATGGTTTTCACTTAATTGAAGGGTGGGGGTCAGAGGTTATTGAGGTAATCAGGATTTTCATTTTTACTTATTCAGCATCTTGGGTGTGAGTCAGCTTCAGTTGCAGGAGACATAACCACAGAAGCTACTTTAAACATAAAAGGACTTAAAACTGAGAATTAGTTTCTTAGAAAGTCACTGGCACGCCTCAAGTCTGAACAAAGCAGTATGAAATGTCTGGCCTGAGCAGGGGAGAAAGTGGGCCGCACTGCAGGGCCTGGGCCTGTGTTCACCTGGCCTCCTGTCACCTGTGAAGCTGGGAGCTGCACCCAGAAATGCCCCAGAAAACTCCGTCATCTCCTGTAACAACAGCCCAACAAAATCCCCGATTTCACAACCATCATCGAAATCTCATGCTATTGAATCCAAATGGGCAGAATGAAATTTACATTTGATCCTTATCTGCAGGGGAGTCTGAGAAAGGTACTTGACTCCAGCCTCTGCAGCACAGGGAGGGGTGCTGGAAGAGGCCTGGGGTGCTGATTGCCAATCACACCCACCACCATTTTGCTTTCAAAAACACACATCTATCACTGTAAAAAATTGGGAAACTAGTTAGGATAGAAAAAAATTAAATTATCCATAATTCCCAAACTCAGCAACAGCCATCACTAAGATGTTAGTGAATGTATACTCCCCTGACCTCCTGCACAGAGTTGGAGTCACGCTATGTCTACATATTTGCATCCTGATTATTTCAACCTTTTCTCCCGCTATATCAGGGATTTCCCCTGGTGTGAATTTTATTAGAAAATAGTTTTAATGCATGCAAACTATTCCATTGTGGAGTATATTCTGATTTATTGATCATTGTCTTATTGTTGGACATTCATGCTCCTTCCATTTTTTTTTCATGTTATATCAGTGCTGTGAGACAAACTTGAAGTTAATTTTGTTGGTTTTAAACATGATTACTTAACAAGCTTTATTCCTATATGGAGTGGTATTTATACCTACACTTAACTGAGGAAAGACCTTGATTTACATACATATATCTAGATGAAAACACATAGAAGACACAGGAAAGGTAATGTGTAATGAATTTGTCTTTTGAATTATCTTTGGCTTTACTTTTCAAATACCTAATTTTATAAGCTTGCTATCTAAATTTTAAGCTGTTGGTATTTCAGCCTGGGAGTTTTTAAAAATATGGATACATATGATTAAACGCCATCTTATTTTCAGTGATAAAGATCCCATGTTTTCAATATTCACAAAGGAGGTTTAGTGGAAAGCAGACTTGTAGATCAGTATTAAATTTCTTTGTGTTGAATCTATGAGTGCATATCTGTGCTGGGCAATTTCAAGATGTTAGAAGTTCTTATTGGTGTGTAGTGGTTTAGGTTTTCTGTGTAAAAACATGGAAGTAAATTAGCTAAGTGTTCATAGCCTTGTGATTCATTACTCTCTGATGTTTAAAATAAGTTGACATTCTTGTATAACTCATCTACATAATAGGTAGCTTCTGTTCTTCCAAGTTGAATCAGCAAAACACACAAGTTTAGAATAATGTCACCAGTCAGTTAAAATCTCTTACATCTGAGGAGGGCAGTTCCATTCTGGTATGATAGAACACTGCCCTATGGAACAAACTCCTTTGGTTCAAAACCGCAGATGAGAGGTGGAGTCTTCCCAGTTACAACAGGGGTAATACATTCTTCATTCCACTGTTAGATTAGAGGGCCACATAGACAGATTTTGATGCTACGAAATGAGGTGAGAGTTCAGAGGGACTAAGGATTCTGTGGCTTCCAGATTTCTTAAAGTTTGTCAGACTTTTATTTGGAAGTAAGATGTAGAGGAGAAAAGAGAGTCCTGCCTTTTTCAAAGTTCTTCAAAACATATACTCATTCCTGTTTCCCTGGGTTTTGTGGCTGACTGGCTTTGTCAACTTCCTCTGAGAACATTTTGCTCACTCTGTATTGAAAGTACCTTGCTAGACAGAAGATACAATTTCTTTGAGATTTTATGTGTGCTTATATTTCATCCTGGGAAAGAGTATTTCAATTAGTGTGAATACTTATATCATTTTGCCACCTCTTTGGTCATCCTTATGAAGTCAGTGTCTCAGTGAATCAAGAGTCCAACTAGTATGTGGAGAGAATTAGGTTCATCCCATCAAGTACAGTGTAATGTGGTACTTAGCAGAATCAGCCTACCATGAAGTTTCAAGTATAAAGTTTGTGTACTATTTCACTGTGCATTGGTTGTAAAGCTATTGATTTTCTAAGTAGAGAGATGTTGCTTTTTTAGTTTATACCCATTACCCCCACCACGGCCCATCCCCACCAAAATTAACATAGGTAGATAAAAACAAAGGTAGCATCAAAACCATGTCTTGACTAATTTCCAAGAGAGATTCTTACTAATTAGGGAAAGGGGAAGATTGTGACAGGAGAACATACTGCATAGGCATCATTAGCTCTTTGTGTCCCCCTTTCTTTTTATTATTTATTTATTTATTTATTTTATTAAGGTATCATTGATATAAAATCTTATGCTCAGGTTTCACATGAGCAACACTGTGGTTACTACATTCTCCCCATTATCTAGTCTCCCCCCCCATACCCCATTGCAGTCACAGTCCATCAGCGTAGTAAGATGCTATAGAGTCACTACTTGTTTTCTCTGTGCTATACTGCCTTCCTGTGCACTTCCCCCTATGCTATGTGTGCTAATCATAATGCCCCTTAATCCGTTTATCCCTCCCCACCCATCCTCTCCAGTCTCTTTTCCCTTGGTAACTGTTAGTCCATTCTTGGGTTCTGTGATTCTGCTGCTGTTTTGTTCCTTCAGTTTTTGCTTTGTTCTTATACTCCACATATGAGTGAAATTATTTGGTACTTGTCTTTCTCCACCTGGCTTATTTCACTGAGCATAATAACCTTCAGCTCTGTCCATGTTGTTGCAAATGATAGGATTAGTTTTCTTCTTATGGCTGAATAATATTCCATTGTGTATATGTACTACATCTTCTTTATCCATTCATCTACTGATGGACACTTAGGTTGCTTTCATTTCTTGGTTATTGTAAACAGTGCTGCAATAAACATAGGGGTGCATATGTCTTTCTCAAACTGGGCTCCTGAATTCGTAGGATAAATTCCTAGGAGTGGAATTCCTGTGTCAAATGGTATTTCTATTTTTAGTTTTTTGAGGAACCTCCATACTGCTTTCCACAATGGCTGAAGTAATTTACATTCCCACATCACTGTAGTAGGGTTCCCCTTTCTTCACATCCTCACCAACATTTGTTGTCTGTCTTTTGCTTTTGCATGGTGGCCATTCTAGCTGCTGTGAAGTGATACCTCATTGTGGTTTTAATTTGCATTTCTCTGATGATTGATGTGGAACATCTTTTCATGTGCCTATTGGCCTTCTGAATTTGTTCTTTGTAGAAGTGTCTGTTCATATCCTCTGTCCATTTTTTGATCAAATTTTTTGCTTTCTGTTTGTTGAGACACGAGCTCTTTATATATTTTGGATGGCAACCCTTTATCAGGTATATCATTTGTGAATCTATTCCTCCGTACTGTAGCATGCCTTTTTGTTCTACTGATGGTATCCGTTGCTCTACAGAAGCTTTTCAGTTTGATATAGTCCTACTTGTTCATTTTTGCTTTTGTTTCCCTTGTTCATGAAAAAGTTGCTCATGTTTATATTCAAGAGAGTTTTGCCTATGTTTTCTTCTAACAGTTTTATGGTTTCATGACTTACATTCAGGTCTTTGATCCATTTCGAGTTTACTTTTGTAAATGGAGTTAGTAATCCAGTTTCATTCTCTTACATGTTCTGTCCAACAACAACACCTGTTGAAGAGGCTGTCATTTCCCCATTGTATATCCGTGGCTCCTTTATGGTATATTAATTGACCGTATATGCTTGGGTTATATCTGGACTCTTTGTTCTGTTCCTCTGGTCTATGGGTCTGTTCTTGTGGGAGTACCAAATTGTCTTGATTACTGTGGCTTTGTAGTAGAGCTTGAAGATGGGAAGCAAGATCCCCCTGCTTTATTCTTCCTTCTCAGGATTGTTTTAGCTATTCGGGGTCTTTTGTGGTCCTATATGAATTGTAGAACTATTTGTTCCCGTTCATTGAAGAGTGCTCTCGGTATTTTGATAGGGATTGCATTGAATCTGTAGATTGCTTTAGGCAGGATGGCCATTTTGACAATATTAATTCTTCCTATCCATGAGTATGGGATCTATTTCCATTTATTGGTGTCTTCTTTAATTTCTCTCATTAGTGTCTTGTAGTTTTCAGGGTATAAGTCTTTCACATCCTTGATTAAAATCATTCCTGGCTATTTTATTCTTTTTGATGCAATTGTGAATGGAATTGTTTTCCTGATTTCTCTTTCTGCTAGTTCATCATTAGTATATAGGAATGCAACAGATTTCTGTATATTGATTTTGTATCTTGCAACTTTGATGAATTCAGATATTAGTTCTAGTATTTGTGGGATGGATTCTTTAGGGTTTTTTATGTCCAATATCACATCATCTACAAACAGTGACACTTTGACTTCTTCCTTACCAATCTGTATTATGCCTTTTGTTTCTTTGTGTTGTCTGATTGCCGTGGCTAGGACCTCCAGAACTATGTTGAATAGAAGTGGAGAGATTGGGCATCCTTATCTTGTTCCCGATCTTAAAGGAAAAGCTTTCAACTTCTTGCTGTTAAGTATAATGTTGGCTGTGGGTTTGTCATATATGCCTTTATTATGTTGAGGTACTTTCCCTCTATACCCATTTTGTTGAGAGTTTTTATCATGAATGGATGTTGAATTTTGTCGAATGCTTTTTCAGCATCTATGGAAATGATCATGTGTTTTTTTTCCTTCCTTTTATTGGTATAGTGTATGATATTGATGGATTTTCGAATGTTGAATGATCCTTGCATCCCTGGGATGAATCCCACTTGATCATGGTGTATGATCCTTTGGATGTATTTTTGAATTAGGTTTGCTAATATTTTGTTGAGTATTTTTGCGTCTATGTTCATCAGGGATATTGGTCTGTGGATTTCTTTATTTGTGTTGTCTTTCTCTGGTTTTTGTATTAGAGTGATGCTGGCTTCATAGAATGAGTTTGTAAGTATTTCCTCCTCTTCTATTTTTTGGAAAACTTAAAGGAGAATGGATATTATGTCTCCTCTAAATGTCTGATAAAATTCAGCGGTGAATCCTTCTGGTCCACGGGTTTTTTTCTTGCTTAGATTTTTGATTACCAATTCAGTTTTGTTGCTGGTAATTGATCTGCTTAGATTTTCTGTTTGTTCCTTGGTCAGTCTTTGAAGGTTGTATTTTTCTAGAAAGTTGTTCATTTCTTCTAGGTTATCCCGTTTGTTAGTATATAGATTTTCATAGTATTCTCTAATAATTCTTTGTATTTCTGTGGTGTCCGTCGTGGTTTTTCCTTTCTTATTTCTGATTCTGTTTATGTGTGTAGACTCTCTTTTTTTCTTGGTAAGTCTGGCTAGGGCTTTATCTATTTTGTTTATTTTGTCAAAGAACCAGCTCTTTGTTTCATTGATTTTTTTTCTATTTTCTTATTCTTCTCAATTTCATTTATTCTCTGATCTTTATTATGTTTCTCCTTTTGCTGACTTTGGGCCTCGTTTGTTCTTCTTTTTCCAGTTTCAATAATTGTGACTTTATACTATTCATTTGGGATTGTTCTTCCTTCTTTAAATAGACCTGATTGCTATATACTTTCCTCTTAGAACTGCCTTCGCTGCGTCCCACAGAAGTTGGGGCTTTGTGCTGTTGTTGTCATTTGTTTCCATATATTGCTTGATCTCTGTTTTAATTTTGTCATTGATCCATTGATTATTTAGGATCATGTTGTTAAGCCTCCATGTGTTTGTAGGCCTTTTTGTTTACTTTGTACAATTTATTTCTAGTTCTATACCTTTGTGATCTGAGAAGTTGCTTGATACAATTTCAAAATTTTTGAATTTACTGAGGCTTTTTTTGTGGCCTAGTATGTGGTCTATTCTGGAGAAAGTTCCATGTGAACTTGAGAAGAACGTGTATCCTGCTGCTTTTGGGTGTAGAGTTCTGTAGATGTCTGCTAGGTCCATCTGTTCTAATGTGTTGTTCAGTGCCTCTGTGTCCTTACTTATTTTCTGTCTGGTTGATCTATCCTTTGGAGTGAGTGGAGTGTTGAAGTCTCCTAGAATGAATGCATTGCATTCTGTTTCCTCCTTTAGTTCTATTAGTATTTGTTTCATATATGTTGGTGCTCCTGTGTTGGGTGCATAGATATTTATAATGGTTATATCCTCTTGTTGAACTGACCCCATAAGCATTATGTAATGTCCTTTTTTGTCTCTTGTGACTTTCTTTGTTTTGAAGTCCATTTTGTCTGATATAAGTACTGCAACACCTGCTTTTTTCTCCCTATTGTTTGCATGAACATCTTTTCCATCCCTTCACTTTTTGTATGTATTTGTCTTTTGGTTTGAAGTGAGTCTCTTGTAGGCAGCATATAGAGGGGTCTTGCTTTTTTATCCATTCTGTAACTCTATGTCTTTTGATTGGTGCATTCAATCCATTTTCATTTTGGGTGATTTTCAGTAGATATGTACTTATTGCCATTGCAGACTTTGGATTCGTAGTAACCAAAGGTTCAAGGGCAGCTTCTTTACTATCTAACAGTCTAACTTAACACACTTATTATGCTATTATAAACACAGTCTGATGACTCTCTTTTTCTCTCCCTTCCTTTTCTTCCTCCTCCACTCTTTCTGTGTTACGTGTCTTATTCTGTACTCTTTGTGTATCCCTTGACTTACTTTGTGGATACCTGTTTTAATTTTGCATTTAGTTAATATTTAGTTGGTCTACTTCCATAGCTTTGGTTTTATTTTCTCTGTTGACAACTATTTAGCCTTAAGCATGCTTCTGTCTAGAGTAGTCCCTTTAAAATACACTGTAGAGATGGTTTGTGAGAGGTAAATTTCCTCAAGTTTTGCTTATGTGGAATTTTTAAATTCTTGCTTCAAATTTAAATGGTAATCTTACCGAGTATTGTTGTCTTGGTCGGAGGCCCTGCTGTTTCATTGCATTAAATATATCATGTCATTCCCTTCTGACTTGCAGGGTTTCTGCTGAAAAGTCTGATGATAGCCTGATGTGTTTTGCTTTGTTGGTGATCTGTTTTCTCTTTCTGACTGCTTTTAGTACTCTGTCCTTGTCTTTGATCTTTGCCATTTCAATTATTATATGTTTTGGTGTTTTCCTCCTTCAGTCTCTTGTGTTGGGATATCTGTGGACTTCCATGGCCTGAGAGACTATTTCCTTCCCCAGATTGGGGAAGTTTTCAGCATTTATTTCTTCAAAGACCCTTTCTATCCCTTTTTCTCTCTCTTCTTCTTTTGGTACCCCTGTAATGCTAATATTGTTCTGTTTGGTTTTGTCACACGTTCTCTCAGTATTCTTTCATTTCTAGAGATCCTTTTTTCTCTCTTTGCCTCAGCTTCTCTGTATTCCTGTTCTCTGATTGCTCTTCCGTTAACAGTCTCCTCCAGCTCATCTAATCTGGTTTTAATTCTCTCCTTTGTTTGTTTCCTTTTTGTTATCTTCCTTTTGAATTCATCCCTTAGCTCTTGAACAGTTTTCTGTAGCTCTATCATCATGCTTATGACTTTTATTTTGAATTCTTTTTCAGGAAGATTGGTGATTTCATTCTCACTGAGCCCTCTTTCTTGTGTTTGAGGGATTTTGAATTGAACAAGAACGGTTCTTCTGCCTTTTCATGGTCTTAGAGCAGTGTGATTGGTCGCCAGTGAGTGGCGCTTGTGTCAGCTGGGAGAACAAAGTTCCTTCCTGCTTGCTGGTCGCCTTGCCTGTCTCCACTGTCTGTGCCAGTTAACCGTGCACGGGGATTGGCCTCTGGGTTAATCCCCTAGGCAGCCATTCACGGGGTGCCGTCGGGATAGCCTAGGTCACCAGTGGGGGTCGTAGGCCATTAGTGTGTGTGTCGGCCACAAGGGCAAAGCCTTTTCGTGGCTCCTGATCTCAGCACCTGTCTCTGCTGTCTGTGCTGGTTAACCGCATGCCAGGAACAGCCTCTGTGTTTGTCCCCTAAGCTGCCATGGGCAGGGCAGCTTTCAGGATTGCCCTAAGGCCCTGGCGGGTGTCGCAGGCCTGTAGCTCATGTTGTGCTGTGAGAACAAATCTCCTTCATACCTCCTGGTCTCCGTGCCCATCTCTATTTTCTGTCCTGGTCATCCGTGTGCAGGTTGCAGCCTCTGGGTCTGGGCCTGTTAGCTGCACACAGGGAGAAGGCTCTGTGTTGAGCTGTGTAGTTGCTGTAGGCAGGGCTGCCCTCTGGCCTGTCTGGAACATTGGTGTGGATAGCTGGTTTGTGCCCAAGTGCCAGCGCGGAGAAAGGAACGGCAGGCTACTTTTTGCTGTAAGGGACCTCAGATCTGTGTTGCCAACCAGGGGAATAGGGCACCTGAGGCTCCTTCAAGTTCCCAGCCTGGTGGACTGAGTGTGCCAGGATGATTTTGTCCACCTGTTAAACCCTTGTCCCATTAAGGCGTGAGCTGGGCTGGGGGGAGTGCTCAGGTCCTGCTGGGTCGTGGTTGTACTTTACCCTTTTCCATGAGATGTTGAGTTATTCCAGACGTAGATTGGCTCATGTACTGTTACTTCTGGTCACTCTTTTAGGAATAGCTGTATTTGCTGTATTTTCAAAAAATATATTTTTTGGGGGGAAATTTTTGCCATCCTACTCATGCCTCCATCTTTTCTTCCCCTAATGTGTATTTAATGAAATATTTAAGCTGTAAAATATTTCATAATATTGTTTCCATTTTTTTGTGTCCTCTAAAGCTTTGTAGTAGGCAATTAAAATATGATATTAAGGATAATGAACATTTATTATTAGAACAGGCACAATTTTTAAAAACCTTACCAAGTCCATATTACATCTAGTCTTAGGAAAAAATATTCTAGCATTCTTAATATTACTGCTAACAATCTGATTATGTTATGTGATCTCCACTTCAGTCCCCATTTTTGAGGAATTTTTCATGTTTTTTTGTTTTCTCTAATTCTTGCTATGGCTGTTGTTATTGAGAAAGTATATATTTGGCCCTCTTGGCGTTTCATTTGCATTGCTCAAAACAGCTGAAAACCAACTAAGTTAATAATTACATGATTGGATTCAAACCCAAAGATCAAAATAAATATCCATGAGATCATACTGATAGTAATAAATGATTGAGTAAAAAAATGGGGAAAAGGGACATATTTCTTTATAGAAGAATTCCAAGTAATACATGTAATTTTTCTCCTTCTAGAAGTGGGAGTTTAATTCCCCTCCTTGAGAAGTGGCTGCACGTAGTAATTCTTTTCTGATGAAAAGAGGATGGAATGTGAAAAATAGTAATTTACCGTGAGTTAGCAGTGGACTCACCTGAATTAGGTGAAAAGGTCACTGTCCCCAAGTCACCAGGTCACAGGCCTTTTACTGAAGACTGCTTTTAGTTGACATCCTTCCCCTGACAATCCTGAATTTGAGAAAGGCTTGCAGGTTTAAATATGCTGCCTTCTCATGGCTGGGAACCCTCACTTCTGTTTTTAATTTTGTCCAGACATCCTGGTGCAACAGCTGTTTTGTTTCCACTTTTTCCAGATTGTTAGGTTTTTTTTTTTTTTTGGTGGGTGCGTGGGGGAGATTTAATAGGAATTACTCAGCAATTTCCCAGAATCACTTTTGGGAACATTAATAGTTTCCTTAAGAATTAATATCCTGCTCAGAGAACATGCCTTTTCTGCTGATGAGGTCAGAGAGAAAGACTTAATTTTTTAGAAGTTTGAGCATCAGTTTCTTTTTTCTTCCTGTGTAGAGATGAACTTCTCCAGATAATTCAATATTGCACAAGAAGCAGCCAGTAAGCCAGTAGAATGAGATTATGAGAAGTAAAAATAAACATTTTTTACCCTTTTGAAAAATGTATCTATTGAGGTAGTTTACCTTAAAAGGCAATTTTACATTTCAGGGGAAAACTTTAAGAAGGTTAAATTGTAGACTGTTCCTAGGGACTGTCACAGAAATTACCCAATTTTTCTGCTAATCCACCCAGTTTGTTAAAGTTATGATTATGGATTAAAAAAGACGGAACTATTTTCAAAAGTGCTAATATTTACATTGGCAGCCTATATATGATGCATGTATCTTTTCAATTTTTAGTAATTTATTTGAGTGAGTATATATATATACACACACACACACGCATGCACATATAGCTTTTAAATTAAGGTGAACAAAAAATACTTAGGTAAATATAAAAGGTATATGTTGCACAATCAGATAATGCATATGACTTTAGATATTTTGGAATTAGTCAACTGCTAGAAGTGTTTTACTTTCTCTCCCACCCCCACTCAGCATTTGTTCTGTTCTCTTAGTGCACAGATTGCTCCTGATGCAAAAGGCTATTTACAATTGTAGGTTTCAGAGATACATATTTAGGGTTATGTGTTTTTGAAGGAAAATGAAATGTGGATGGTTATTTCTTATCCTAAAAATAAGATATATTTAGAAATAAATACTTTGTAAAATGTTCTATAATTGTTTCAGTTTTAAATTTGTTTTTCATAGTCAAGCAACATTAGTCAAATGCTGCTTTTCATCTTTCCTGTAGTTTAGAAAATGAGCCAGGTTTTTTCAGAACGTAATCTGATCTGAAATATTCATATTTTGTTTTTTTCTCATACACGTGCCCTTGGTTGAAGGAGGAGCCCCATTGTCCCCATTCCTGACACTCACCAGTGGTGGAATGCTGGTGGCTGCAGGGTAATTAAGGGGCATGATGACTTTATGGAGTGTTGTGCAAGAAAGCAAATGGGAGCTGCCATTACTGATGCTTCTCTTTTAGCGCTGATTTTTAGCTACTCAGAATCCAGATGGAGATAACATCTTTGTAATTTGAAAAAATATGATCCTTTCCTCCCCATCTACCTTCTTGCCCCCACACTCATGTTTCATATGATAAAAGAGATAATCTGAGTTATGCCAGGCAAAAACTAATTTTAATTTGTAACAATTTTAAAGCACACATTTTACTCATGATTATTCGTATAACTATATAGTGCTTGTCATGAAGCTACCATCTCTAATGTAAATATAATTTGTGATTTAAGATTATGGCTTTGCCCTACCTTATATGTAAGAACTCAGGAAATACTTTCCAATGGGAGGTAGTCATTGTATAGGAATGGATGTATATAAGAAATTATTGTCATTACCCAGGAAAACTATAGTTCTATAGTTCCTGGTTAGATCCAGAGGGAGATGTTGGAAATCTTGTTACTTAGCACTTGGGCATTGAAGTGGATCGGTAAACCATAGGAACTGGTTAATCATCTGAATCTCCACTTAACATTTGTCATAACTTCCCTGGAAACCTGTTTGTTCCTTTGCGCTATAAGAGGTTAAGCTGGACGTTCTCTAGTGTTTTCCTTCCATCGTTAAAATTCTCTATCTGAAATTTTTCATGGCATTCTGAACTGTTGAAGTAGGTTAGGAACAATGGGAGAAACTGGTTCAAGTAAGTAGCATGAATGTGGCTGCGTTTTGCTGATTTTCCTGTTCTTGGATTTCCTGGTCTGTCATGAACAGAAGTGGTAGTTCAGAGAAATCTATGATCTGACAGTCACCTCTGGATACCTCATGGCCTTTACAAGTTGACCTGCATCCCTATGAGAGATCTGACCAAGGTATATAGTTCTTTTTCATACAAGGACCCCTTTACGTTCATAGCCAGATGCAGGTCCATGTTCCAGTGGTATTTCCTTATCTGGTGCTGAGACTTGTTAACAAGATACTGACCAGTTATAGGTTGTAAGATGAAAGTAAAATATTATGCTTCTGGTTTTGTTACATATCAACCTGAAGGATTTGTTGTGTGACAGGAAACATATTTGCAAAATTAATCCTCATTCCCAAATGTGTACTGTTAGAGTTCCAACATGAATTTTCTTTTTTCCTGGCATTTTTGTCATTGTTGAGTTTCAATGTAATTTTATGATCTAGAAAAAATTGAACATGTGGCACAAAAACTGGAGAAGACATTAGCTGTAGGTCATTTTTTTCAGGCCAGAATGAATTTTAAGAACTATATACTTTTAACATTTCAAAGGAAAAAAAAAGTCATAAAATTTGATGTGCATGCTAGGAAATTTTATTTACATTAATTTTTGTTACTGATTCCTGTTCAAAAGTTAAACTCAGTTTAAAAAGAAAATTAAAATAGAAATTTAAAAATGGAATATTTATTACTGATGAAATTTGACCTACGGAGGTACATAATGAACGTTTTGGCACTCAAAAGCTCTGGATTTTTACTCTTTCATTTAAAAACTTTTTAAAAGTACTGTATCAGTATACTTGGGGTCTTTTGTTGCCAATCCACCACACTTTAATAGCTATCAGGAATGATATACTATGTAGTCTACTAATAGAATTTCATGTTGACAAAAATGGCTGGGTGTTCAGATTTCCTCTTTTGTCTTTTTATAGTTCTGCTTGGGAGTAGGAACAAATTTATAAGCACAGACTCTTTGTCTCTTCCACCCCTCTCATCAATAATAGTCAAGAATGTGGAAGAAAGCAATTATCAAAAGGAAGAGTATATGTATGTATGTACTGGTATTTATGCTTATTTATATACAAGAATTACAGATAACACGGATTTAGGAATTGCAGCTAATCTGGGAACAGAATTGCTTGACCTCAGAACAACATGAGACATTATGTGTAAAGATGTTGGTCACCATGGATTCAAATAATGCTTTTTCACTCATGGCACTTCAAAATGTCCATTCATCCAGGATAAGTGATGATAAATACCATGTTTGGAATAAAATCCTATATTTATTATTTTTAAAAAATGTCAAGAGGAATTTAATTGGTTTAAACAGATAGGTACAGCCAAACTTTCTGCCCCCATTTATAAGTTCATTATTGAACTGTATTTTTGGGAGTACATTTATTTACTACCTGCTGCATTCTTATTTGAAGGACCACTGAAGGTCAGAAAAGTACATTGACAACAATCCTATTTACAGACCCCTTTATGGTTCATTAAAGCTTCTCCTAAACTTTAGCCTTGGCCTTGCTTCCAAGGTCATGTTCTAGTGCAGCCGTGAGGAGGTGCAAAGGAGAAACTCTGGCCCTGGAAACAGGAATGGGCCTGCTGCACTGAACCAACAAAATGATTACTGAAGATTTTAGCAAGCTTCATTTAATTAAAAAAAAAATTATCCTAAGCCATAATTCCTAATTTCACTTCAGCCTCATAATTTCAGTCAGACATCCTGAGAATAGTGTCCTTTGTTTTTTTGCATGTCATCTCTTGGGGAAATGATAAAGCAGACAACTGAATTCTTTTTGACCACAATTGCAGAGTTGAAAAATATTGCAAATTTAGAATTTGAGAACCACATGGGAATTCTTGAAAAACACAAGATGCATAGGGGGTGCAAAAGTGAAATTTATATACATTAAGTGTTTAGTATTTTAAAATATGAAACAATTTACTAATTATTTTTTTAAAAGGTGTTTGGAATCTTTACACTGAAACAAAATGGAAACATAAGTGTCCTAGGGTAACATAGAAATATCCATTACTTCTATGTTTTTCATGAATATTCCCGTAATTCTGCAATACAGACATGCTTGCCAAGAAATCTGACCATCAGTGAAATAGCTGTTTCTGAGAGATAAACGTTTAGAGTTGCAGTTTAGTATGCCAAGAATAAGCTTCTCTCCCAAGGCACTGGGTGGGTTCTGTGTGATTTCTTTTTATTGAGTTGCAATTGGCTTGGGGAGTGGTGAGGAGGGAGACAGGACAGTTATTTTCCCTAGCCCAGAAGAGATTAACTCTATAGCCAGGGTACTGCTACCAGGGAGCAGCAAATTAATATGCATTTCCTAGCCTGGGTGGCTTTCTGACACCGGACGGTGTGACAGAACATTTAGATGATAAGGAGAATCCCTGATTACAGCGGGAACATCTGTTTTTTTCTGGCAGGAGGGAAAGCAAAGCTAGAGCGGCTGTTTGGGGCAGCTCATAAATGGAGGATTAGAGTGATAATTAAAAAAAGGAGAGTTATTCCTTATGGTATTTTTCTTATATAATCTTTCAGATAAAGTGCTGGCTTTACTGTAATCAGTTATTTCTTGTCATTAGCAAGTTTAATAATCATTTGGATTTTGCATAATGGTACTACTGATAGATTTTTTAAGTCTAAAGGAAAAGATGTCTGTTTTTGCTTTGAAGTTCACCAATATACAGAGTGGAGGCATTAATTTGATCTTAGAATGAAATAGTTTTAAAATACATTTTCTGATTTATTATAAATATGGCTCTCGCTTGTTGCAAAAATATTAATGCTAAAAAGTTTTTATTTCCCCTTTTTTAGAAATTTTTATGAAATACAAGTGTTGCAAATACATTTAACTTAAAAATTTGAACTTTTCCATAGTTGACTGTAGTTTGATCCATGAAAAATGTAGATAGTCTTGCATGAACATAGTTAAAACTACTATATTTTAAAAATTATTTACACTAAAATAAATATTTTCAAATTGAAAACAGAATGCACTATATACATTTCAGTTGGAAGCAGTGAATAGCTGAGCATATATTGTGAAGTAGAAAATAGTACCTTACGATGTTTGCTGATGCACTCACATTATATATACAAAATCTCAACATATAGGCCTACATGTTTTGTATGAACTTGACCCAAACTTCAGATAGGACTGTGAAAAACATGGCTGAAACGCTAGTTGTACTTGCATGATGCTGTCAACAAAATAATGGGTATGTTGCCTAGCGTTTAATAACACATTTTAGAAATTCTTCACTTATTTGATAGTGACTAGATTATATAGTAACTGGACTTTTCACACATCATAAATACATGAATTCATTATGGAGTTTACTATAGCAATGTTGAACTATAAACTTTTTTTTGTCATGAGGTGTTAATATCAGTTTTATTTTCTTTATCAATTGATTACTCAAGTTTGATTCTATGAATATAAAATTATAAGATTTTTTGGGTAGAGTTCTGAAAGACATTTTTTTCTCTTTAGCCCTAACTACACTATATATGATTACTCTGTGTTGGCCTGCTGTAAGAATTATATGTCCTAACTGATGTAAATGTAGATATGTCACACTACTTTTTGATACCACTGGCAATAATCCCATTTTCCACAGATACAGTATATTGTAGGTATAACATTAAATATAACATTAAATAATGGTGTGCATCCTTTAGTATAAATGTAAAGTACAGTCATTATATTTCAGTGAAAATGCATTTTCATTGAACTTCATTGTGATACCTTTTTAAAGCATTTCCTTTTCATTTTTAAAACAACCTACAGAAATGTTCTTTTAAAATCCTGGGACTCCAAGACATGTGAAAACAGGAAACTCATCAAGTATTCAAGAAAAGCCACCGTGTTGTTGTAGCTCCTTGAGCCAAGTGCTTGAGCTTAAAGGTGAATGGTGAGCTCTGCCTAGTTCCACTGTTAACAGTGGAAATAGCAATTTAAAAAATTAAATTATAAGTTAGAACTATAATTAGAAGTAAAATTACAATATAGTGGTAACAGAAAGCATGACATTTAGTTCCATTGGTAACCAGGGAATGCTTTTTAAAGAAAGCAGCATGTGAGAGCTGGGGTTAGAGATGATAGTGTTTTTACTGAAGAAGTGATTGGGAGTCTAGGCTCAGAAAGGTCACAGGTGAAGGTGAAAAGCTGTGTGGCCCAGCACGCACACTTGTCTGCATGGTTCTCTGGTTTGCCTGCAGTGTTTGTCCCAGGTGTGATATCACTGAGTATGCATTTCAGACAAATCCTCTGTGAGGTGGCACAGAGCATCACTGGAGATGACAAGGCTGCAACCACCATCCAGTGGGAAGGTGCTGCAGTCATTTCAGACAGGGAGTAGCTGGGCCTGAACTAGGGTGACAGCCAAAGTGCAGAGGCTTGGCAAGGAACATTGGAGTCTCGGGAGCTGGCACTGTGGGGTCAGAGACGGAGGGAAGCAATGAAGAGATCACATTTTCCAGAAAGGTGCTTGCACTGATGTAGGAGGCGAGTTTCATTTTGGAGCTGTTGGTTTTGAGATAGATTTGGGCCATACTGTTGGAAATTTAGATCCTGAATTCAGGAACAAGTTAAGTGTTGGTGACTTGTGCCTAGAAATCGTCAGGGTTTTGAAATTGTGCACTTTTTGAGCTTGTCTAGGAGACTCCAGTAAGCAGTCCACTGACAGAGCCAGCAAGGGCAATTTACAGGAAGAGGAATACTGACAAGATTCATAAGGAAGTACTGGCTACTGACTGGGTTTTAGATGCCAAGAAAGTGAGAATTTTGTGGCATCTGGTCTCATTTTTTTTAAAAGACGTATTTTTTCCTCCACAAGTGGCATCTTGTCACTGTGCAGATGTCCAGTACACTGTCAGCTCTTCACCTAACAGTTTTAACATCCGTTGATTATCTTCATCCGAATGGATTATCTCATTAGGAGTTGAAATGGAGATTTTTCTAATTTGATTAATTATCCTACTTCCATTACTTGGCATTCTTCTGAAAAGACAAGCTTCCCCTCATTGATTGGAACTTGTGGTGTGTCTCAGTTCCTATTGAAAAGGCAGAATAGATTTTTCACACTTTGTTTACTTTTTCTTTTTAAAGTAAAGAGTGGGTGTAATAATGGTGTAAAAGAAATAGAAAATCCAGCCCCTGGAGCAATGGTGGTAGCAGATCGTTGACATAAAGATTGTTTCTCCACACTTCCAATACTTCTCTTCCTGGACATTTAATGGTTTTGTCATTGATGAGTGAATCTACCCTTTATGACTTCTTTAAATTCCTTGTCAGTAAATTTATGAACTGTCGTATGAAACAGATAGTTTTGTTTTGCTCTGATGTGATCACGCTCAAGTTTTAAGGAGGGGTGCTTCGTATTTTGAGACACAGTGAGCTTTAATTTCTTATTTGCTCCATTCCTTTCTTTAGACGTTTCTGTCCTCTGCTTATTTTACCATTTCCACATCCCGTAAGCCAGGCCAGCCCCTAATCCTTGCACATGGAACGACACCCTAATCTCACCAGCATTTTTATTGCTCTTGGAACTCTGCCCGGTTACTGCTTTCTCGAGCTGCTGTAACCAGAGATGTACAGTTTTTCTAGTAAGAAATGCTGGCTGCTCATGTTTAATTCTACTATTGAGTTTTTAAAGCTTATTATCTGTAGGTTAATTAAAAGAAAGTGTAAAGTTTCATGCTAAACTTTATACTGGTAAATATTTATAGATGAAAATTTTCTTCATAAGTCACAACATTGGCATAGATCCAAGGCTAGAAATTCATTTTTAAGTTTTATTTGATGGAATGCATGAGGGAGCAGAAAACATTATGCTAGTCTGTTACTAAGGTCTGTACAATGCAAACCTATTGTGTTATACTTTTTTGTTTCGATGTTGATATTCACTGCTCATATTGTTTACATGATGAAGAATAAGAGTCAATCATATATATATTTATAGCCAGACTAATGTTAACAAAGTTGTGAAGGAGAATATTTTGGTACTTTTTTTAAAGCTACGGCACTGATATAAAAGGGTCAAAGAGAGGTTAGCATTTTAAATTTTTTCTTGTGGGAGATATTTTTTTTTTTTTTGAGAGGGCATCTCTCATATGTATTGATCAAATGGTTGTTAACAACAAAAAAATTCTGTATAGGGGACTCAATGCACAATCATTAATCAACCCCAAGCCTAATTCTCCACAGTCTCCAATCTTCTGAAGCATGAAGAACAAGTTCTTACATGGAGAACAAATTCTTACATAGTGAGTAAGTTCTTACATGGTGAACAGTGCAAGGGCAGTCATCACAGAAACTTTCGGTTTTGATCACGCATCGTGAACTATAAACAATCAGGTCAAATATGAATATTCGTTTGATTTTTATACTTGATTTATATGTGAATCCCAAATTTCTCCCTTATTATTATTATTATTATTATTATTATTTTTAATAAAATGCTGAAGTGGTAGGTAGATACAAGATAAAGGTAGAAAACATAGTTTAGTGTTGTAAGAGAGCAAATGTAGATGATCAGCTGTGTGCCTGTAGACTATATGTTAATCCAAGCTAGACAAGGGCAATAAAACATCCACGTATGCAGAAGATTTCTCTCAGAACAGGGGGGGTGAGGTTCTAAGCCTCACCTCTGTTGATCCCCAATTTCTCACCTGATGACCCCCCTGTGACTGTGCCTGTCTTAGGTTGTTCCTCCCTTGAGGAATCTTACCCGTCTCTGGCTAACCAGTCATCTTCCGGGGCCATACAGGGAAATGTAAAGTTGGTAAGTGAGAGAGAAGCCTTATTGTTTGAAATGGTTAGCTTTTTATTTCTTTGCATATTTATGCCCTGTAGCTTCTATGCCCAGCATTTGTCTTGAGGTATCTTTACCACTTGGAAGAATTATGATACTCGGTAAATTTGATATGAGGCACGAATTCTATTTAAGGGTTGTAATTAGGAAGGAAGAAGAAAAGCTATACAAGTAGCAGGAGGAAGAAAACATGGGAAGATTGATTATTTCTTTGACATATCTTCTTGTAGAGTAACTTCAGCATGGATAGGTTTTAAGCTACTACTTAAATTGCACACACACATTAACATAATAGGAGTATAGTTACATCACCAAAGCATATCTGTAATTACCAGCCATCTCCAGTGAAATCAAGAAAACCAGTTAGGCACCTTAGGCATTTGTGAAAACTTATCTATGATATGATGGATATTGTCCAACTGAACTTGAACAATCTGAGAGAAATCAGACAAATTAAAACAACCCATTCCTGGGGAATGTTCACCTCCCTTATGTTCTTTTGACGGTAGATAGTCTATAGTTGCAAGATTTTGGAGCGCTGCAACTTGCACTTCTCCTAATTCTTGGTTGAGTTCCGACAGTATAGATCCAGTCAAATTTATTGTTTTACTGTATGCACAGGCCAGCTTAGATATCTCCTTCTTCATTCCAATGGCAAGTCCAACCTGTGGGATGAATGCAGCTACAACTGTAAAAGTGCCAGGATCTTTGTTGAAGTGTTTGATGATCATCTTCTGGAATGACTCTTCCAGAGAATGTTGATGTTGGAAGTTCTTCTTCATATCGTATCTTAATTCATTTTCTGGGTAGCCAAATTAGGCTTTGATCCTATGTACAAGCACAAACAAACCTTTTGCCGACACTTTGATATGCCCTTTATACCATTGTGAAGAACTTATTGGAGATCACCACACAGGAACTGCCTTTTTTTTTTTTTAAGAGAAAGGAATATTATCAGAAAAATGTATTTCCATAGCTGATCATCTGATACCCTTTAAATGATCAAAATTAAGGATATTTAAAGCATGCATTAATAGTTGATTTACAGTTAGTTTTATCCTATCAGAGAGTAATCCCCCTTTTCTTTCTTTTTTTTATTTTTGTTATCATTAATTTACAATTACATGAAGAATATTATGTTTACTAGGCTCTCCCTTATACCAGGTCCCCTCCACAAACCCCTTTACAGTCACTGTCCATCAGCATAGCAAAATGTTGTAGAATCACTACTTGTCTTCTCTGTGTTGTACAGCCGTCCCCTTTCTCCCACCCCCCCATTATGCATGCTAATCATAATACCCCCTTTCTTCTCCCACCAACATCCCTCCCTACCAACCCATCCTCCCCAGTCCCTTTCCCTTTGGTACCTATTAGTCCATTCTTGAGTTCTGTGATTCTGCTGCTGTTTTGTTCCTTCAGTTTTTCATTTGTTCTTATACTCCACAGATGAGTGAAATCATTTGGTATTTCTCTTTCTCCGCTTGGCTTATTTCACTGAGCATAATACCCTCTAGCTCCATCCATGTTGTTGCAAATGGTAGGATTTGTTTTCTTCTTATGGCTGAGTAATATGCCATTGTGTATATGTACCACATCTTCTTTATCCATTCATCTATCGATGGACATTTAGGTTGCTTCCAATTCTTGGCTATTGTAAATAGTGCTGCAATAAACATAGGGGTGCATCTGTCTTTCTCAAACTTGATTGCTGCATTTTTAGGGTAAACTCCTAGGAGTGCAATTCCTGGGTCAAAAGGTAAGTCTGTTTTGAGCATTTTGATGTACCTCCATACTGTTTCCGCAATGGTTGAACTAATTTACATTCCCACCAGCAGTGTAGGAGGATTCCCCTTTCTCCACAGTCTCACCAACATTTGATGTTGTTTGTCTTTTGGATGGGAGCCATCCTTACTGGTGTGAGGTGATACCTGATTGTAGTTTTAATTTGCATTTCTCTGATAATTAGCGATGTGGAGCATCTTTTCATGTGTCTGTTGGCCATCTGTATTTCTTTTTTGGAGAACCGTCTCTTCAGTTCCTCTGTCCATTTTTTAATTGGGTTATTTGTTTTTTGTTTGTTGAGGTGTGTGAGCTCTTTATATATTCTGGACGTCAAGCCTTTATCGGATCTGTCATTTTCAAATATATTCTCCCATACTGTAGGGTTCCTTTTTGTTCTATTGATGGTGTCTTTTGCTGTACAGAAGCTTTTCAGCTTAATATAGTCCCACTTGTTCATTTTTGCTGTTGTTTTCCTTGCCCGGGGAGATATGTTCAAGAAGAGGTCACTCATGTTTATGTCTAAGAGGTTTTTGCCTATGTTTTCTTCCAAGAGTTTAATGGTTTCGTGACTTACATTCAGGTCTTTGATCCATTTTGAGTTCACTTTTGTATATGGGGTTAGACAATGGTCCAGTTTCATTCTCCTACATGTAGTTGTCCAGTTTTGCCAGCATCATCTGTTGAAGAGACTGTCATTGCGCCATTGTATGTCCATGGCTCCTTTATCAAATATTAATTGACCATATATGTCTGGGTTAATGACTGGATTCTCTAGTCTCTTCCATTGGTCTGTGGCTCTGTTCTTGTGCCAGTACCAAATTGTCTTGATTACTATGGCTTTATAATAGAGCTTGAAGTTGTGGAGTGAGATCCCCCCTACTTTATTCTTCTTTCTCAGGATTGCTTTGGCTATTCGGGGTCTTTGGTGTTTCCATATGAATTTTTGAATTATTTGTTCCAGTTCATTGAAGAATGTTGCTGGTAGTTTCATAGGGATTGCATCAAATCTGTATATTGCTTTGGGCAGGATGGCCATTTTGACGATATTAATTCTTCCTAGCCACGAGCCTGGGATGAGTTTCTATTTGTTAGTGCCCCTTTAATTTCTCTTAAGAGTGGCTTTTAGTTTTCAGGGTATAGGATTTTCACGTCTTTGGTTAGGTTTATTCCTATGTACTTTATTCTTTTTGATGCAATTGTGAATGGAATTGTTTTCCTGATTTCTATTTCTGTTGGTTCATTGTTAGTATATAGAAAGCCACAGAAATCTGTGTGTTAATTTTGTATCCTGCAACTTTGCTGTATTCCGATATCAGTTCTAGTAGTTCTGGGGTGGAGTCTTTAGGGTTTTTTATGTACAGTATCATGTCATCTGCAAATAGTGACAATTTAACTTCTTCTTTACCAATCTGGATTCCTTGTATTTCTTTGTTTTGTCTGATTGCCGTGGCTAGATCCTCCAGTACTATGTTAAATAACAGTGTGGAGAGTGGGCATCCCTGTCTTGTTCCCAATCTTAGAGGAAAAAGCTGAAAGCTTTTTTTCTTGCTGTTCAGTGTAATGTTGGCTGTGGGTTTATCATAGATGGCCTTTATTATGTTGAGGTACTTGCCCTCTTTTCCCATTTTGTTGAGAGTTTTTATCATGAATGGATGTTGAATTTTGTCAAATGCTTTTTCAGCATCTATGGAGATGATCATGTGGTTTTTGTCTTTCTTTTTGTTGTTGTGGTGGATGATGTTGATGGATTTTCGAATGTTGTACCATCCTTGCATCCCTGGGATGAATCCCACTTGGTCGTGGTGTATGATCCTTTTGATGTATTTTTGAGTTCGGTTTGCTAATATTTTATTGAGTATTTTTGCATCTACGTTCATCAGGGACATTGGTCTGTAATTTTCTTTTTTGATGGGTCTTTGCCTGGTTTTGGTATTAGGGTGATGTTGGCTTTATAGAATGACTTTGGGAGTATTCCCTCCTCTTCTATTTTTTGGAAAACTTTAAGGAGAATGGTTATTATGTCTTCTCTGTGTGTTTGATAAAATTCCGTGGTAAATCCATCCGGCCCGGAGGTTTTGTTCTTGGGTAGTTTTTTGATTACCATTTCAATTTCTTTGCTCGTAATTGGTTTGTTTAACTTTTGTGTTTCTTCCTTGGTCAGTCTTGGAAGGTTGTATTTTTCTAGGAAGTTGTCCATTTCTTCTTGGTTTTCTAGCTTGTTGGTGTATAGGTTTTCATAGTAGTCTTCAATAATTCTTTGTATTTCTGTGGAGTCTGTCATCATTTTTCCATTCTCATTTCTGATTCTGTTGATTTGTGTTGATTCTCTTTTTCTCTTAATAAGTTTGGCTAGAGGCTTATCTATTTTGTCTATTTTCTCAAAGAACCAGCTCCTGGTTTCACTGATTTTTGCTATTGTTTTATTCTTCTCAATTTTGTTTATTTCTTCTCTGATCTTTATTATGTCCCTCCTTCTACTGACTTTATTCCTCATTTGTTCTTCTTTTTCCAGTTTCAATAATTGTGATGTTAGACTATTCATTTGGGGTTGTTCTTCCTTCTTCAAGTGTGCCTGGATTGCTATATACTTTCCTCTTAAAACTGCTTTCGCTGTGTCCCACAGAAGTTGGGGCTTTGTGTTGTTGTTGTCATTTGTTTCCATACATTCCTTGATCTCTATTTTAATTTGTTCATTGATCCATTAATTATTGAGGAGCATGTTGTTAAGCCTCCATGTGTTTGTGAGCCTTTTTGTTTTCTTTGTCGATTTATTTCTAGTTTTATACCTTTGTGGTCTGAAAAATTGGTTGGTAGAATTTCAATATTTTGGAATTTACTGAGGCTCTTTTTGTGGGCTAGTATGTGGTCTATTCTGGAGAATGTTCCATGTGCACTTGAGAAGAATGTATATCCTGTTGCTTTTGGATGTAGAGTTCTATAGATGTCTATTAGGTCCATCTGTTCTACTGTATTGTTCAGTGCCTCCGTGTCCTTACTTATTTTCTGCCCTGTGGATCTATCCTTTGGGGTGAGTGGTGTGTTGAAGTTTCCTAAAATGAATGCATTGCAGTCTGTTTCCCCCTTTAGTTCTGTTAGTATTTGTTTCACATATGCTGGTGCTCCTGTGTTGGGTGCATATATATTTAGAATGGTTATATCCTCTTGTTGGACTGAGCCCTTTATCATTATGTAGTGTCCTTCTTTATCTCTTGTTATTTTCTTTTTTTTGAAGTCTATTTTGTCTGGTATTATTACTGCAACCCCTGCTTTCTTCTCGCTGTTGTTTGCTTGAAATATGTTTTTCCATCCCTTGACTTTTAGTCTGTGCATGTCTTTGGGTTTGAGGTGGGTTTCTTGTAAGCAGCATGTAGATGGGTCTTGCTTTTTTATACATTCTATTACTCTGTGTCTTTTGATTGGTGCATTCAGTCCATTTACATTTAGGGTGACTATTTAGAAATATGTACTTATTGCCATTGCAGGCTTTAAATTCGTGGTTACCAAAGGTTCAACGTTAGCCTCTTTAGTATCTTACTCTCTACCTTTGCTCGCTTATTGAGCTGTTATATACACTGTCTGGAGATTCTTTTCTTTTCTCCCTTCTTATTCCTCCTCCTCCATTCTTCATATGTTGGGTGTTTTGCTCTGTGCTCTTTTTAGGAGTGCTCCCATCTAGAGCAGTCCCTGTATGATGCCCTGTAGAGGTGGTTTGTGGGATTCAAATTCCCTCAGCTTTTGCTTGTCTGGGAATTGTTTAATCCTTCCATCATATTTAAATGATAATTGTGCTGAATACAGTATCCTTGGTTCAATGCCCTTCTGTTTCATTGCATTAAATATATCATGCCATTCTCTTCTTGCCTGTAAGGTTTCTGTTGAGAAGTCTGATGATAGCCTGATGGGTTTTCCTTTATAGGTGACCTTTTTCTCTTTAGCTGCCTTTAAAACTCTTTCCTTGTCGTCGATCTTTGCCTTTTTAGTTATTATGTGTCTTGGTGTTGTCCTCCTTGGGTCCTTTCTGTTGGGAGTTCTGTGTATTTCCGTGGTCTGTTCGATTATTTCCTCCCCCAGTTTGGGGAAGTTTTCAGCTATTATTTCTTCAAAGACACTTTCTATCCCTTTTTCTCTCTCTTCTTCTTCTTCTGGTACTGCTATAATATAGATATTATTCCTTTTCGATTGGTCACACAGTTCTCTTAATATTGTTTCATTCCTGGAGATCCTTTATCTCTTTCTATGTTAGCTTCTATGCGCTCCTGTTCTCTGGTTTCTATTCCATCAGTGGCCTCTTGCATTCTATCCATTCTGCTTATAAACCCTTCCAGAGTTTGTTTCATTTCTGTGATCTCCTTTCTGGCATCTGTGATCTCCCTCCGGACTTCATCCCATTTCTTTTGCGTATTTCTCTGCATTTCTGTCAGCATGTTTATGATTCTTATTTTGAATTCTTTTTCAGGGAGACTGGTTAGGTCTGTCTCCTTCTCTGGTGTTGTCTCTGTGATCTTTGTCTGCCTGTAGCTTTGCCTTTTCATGGTGATAGGAATAGTCTGCAGAACTGGGACGAGTGACGGCTGGAAGGACTTCCTTTCTTGTTGGTTTGTGGCCCTCCTCTCCTGGGAGAACAGCGACCTCTAGTGGCTTGTGCTGGGCAGCTGCGCACAGACAGGGTTTGTGCTTCCTGCCCGGCTGCTATGGAGTTAATCTCCGCTGTTGCTGTGGGCGTGGCCTGGGTCGGGCAGCTACTCCAAAATGGTGGAGTTGCGTTGGAGCAGGAGCTGCTGGGAGGCTCTTTATCTCCGTAAGGGGCCTCCCTGCTCCCTGCAGCCCAGGGGTTAGGGTGCCCAGAGATCCCGGATTCCCTACCTCTGGATTAAGTGACCCGCCCTGCCCCTTTAAGACTTCCAAAAAGCACTCACCAGAACAAAACAACAACAAAAAATAAAAAAGTAAATAAAATAAAAAATAAAAAAAAGTCGCTTACTTTTCTTTTTTCTCTGGCGCTGGCCTCAGAGATCTTGTGGGAGATATTTAAATATAATTATTGAACTAAAGTGTTTGACTTTCCTGCCATATCCTTGCCTTCTTATTTCTTTTCAGAACATTGAAATTAAGTTTTTCCCACCCCCAGCAAGTTGGTGTAAATTATTATTTGCTTTCTCTAGGTTGTATCAAATAAATACTTACCCACTGACTAGGCTTTTATGTAAAAACATCACTTGTCTTAATCATGTTGGAGTGAACAGTTACGTGTCTGTTATGTACTACATGTTAGAATAAACTGATTTTTTTTCTTGTTATTTGAATTAATCCTTACAACTAGCTTGTGAAATAGGAAAGAGACTAGCCCAGAGAGACTTCTTTCTGTTGCCAAAGGTCACAAAACTTATAGGGTTCTAAATGAGGAGTAAATTCATTAGTCTTCCTTCTTTAAAACATTTTTGGTGAATTATAGAAAAAATTTTACAATATTATTATGAAAAGAGAAAAATGTCATGATTGAGAGACAGTAAAACCTTACACAGAAAAACCTTTCATTTTTTGGTGCATGTACTGGGCCTGGGAGATAGGTTTAGGAGGTTGCATGGAGTATATTTTTCCATCTATTGTGCCATACATAGACATGCATACATATACACTTGTGGTTACCATCCCTACACAGTCATTCAACTTCCTTATCCTAGGCATATGACTACATTTCTGAGGTCTCATCTAGGTGAGATGTCCTCAGTCAGCTTTTTTGTGTAGGCTTGCAAAATATATTTTAAGTATGTAGAATCATTTTTCTGCAACTTTTGAAAAACCAGTTGCATCATTAATTTGCGAGGTCTGGTTTTTTATAAAACAACTTTTGTTTTTTTTGAATAGAAAGATGAAAACTACAGAAGCCTCCCACGGGATACTGGTAACTGGTCTAACCAGTTTCAGAGAGACAATGCTCGCTCATCTCTGAGTGCCAGTCACCCACTGGTGGACAAGTGGCTGGAGAAGCAAGAACAGGTAACCTAAACGAATCCTTTGGCACGTATGATTGGTAAACTTCCTAGCCCTTACCCCAAAGAGCTTTCCCCTCTATCACAATGATGATTAAAGGAAAATTTTTCTAACAAACTTTACAGTTAAGTACTAGACTTTAGGTCAGAGTTTGTCTAACAGATGATTTATCATAAGCAGTCATGAATCCTGGCCGAAGAGTCTGAAGTTCCACGACATTAGAACTTGTTGGTATGTGTCTGAAGCAGGTACTTGGTGCGAAAAAGCAGCATGTGTGGACAATCAAGACCCCATGGGTTATTCTCTTCCTTACAGGCAATGTGTCAGAGGGACTGAAGAGGCAAATTAAAATGTTCTGTTATACTCTGACTTCATTTTATGAGAGAAATAAATGCTGTCGTGTTGTTTCAGAATTTAGATTATTTTGTCAGGTTTGGGGACTCACCCTTCCATAAATGTCAAGGACCTATTGTAGGTTCATAAGTTTTCATAGCTGCATAGCTTACTCTGCAAGGTAGCCACCTACACGTCTTGAAATCAGAAATGTTTACCTCTCAATATAAATCATAGCTTCCTGTCTTGGGAAGATCCACTGTGAAGTTGTTACATTACTGTTAGAGAAGCCTTCACTTGACTTGAAGACTTAAAAATGTATCTGGTAAATTTTGATGTATAAAAAATAAACTCTTCCAGCTTTTTAAAAGTCTTAATGGTTTACTGTTAGTCACAGTATTTTTTTTGTAGTAGGAATCCCAGTGTTTTGTTTGTAATTTTAACAGTTTTGATATTAAAAACACACTTATTTGGTTACTTAGACTACTACTTATTTTGTTAAAAAATTTCATACGAATGGGAAACAAGGAAATTACCCAGGGAGAGAGTGTTTTGTTGTTTATCTTTTTCAATAATTTCTGAAATTATTAATAGTTGTTGCCCGGATGCCTGAATAGCTGTTTTTCAGTTTAGATTAATGGTATCAACTGAAAGCAATTCTGTGTTCAGCTCAGTTCATCTCTGTCTATATTCTAGAGCTTAAATCTCCTAAAATAATTTTCTGTATGTAGGGGGTTTGAATATGAAACAGTAAAAAAAAGACTGTTTGCCTTTGATACCATTGATTGGGTGGCAAATTACCATATAGTATATATTAGCATACAGACATTGTGGGATGGAAATAATTTTTAATTATTGAAAACCATCGACATTCCTCTTAAAGAAAACACAAATTTTCTCAAAGTAATAAAGACTTTAAACTAATTGGTGTTGTTATTTTATTATCTCTTTGATGTAAATGTTTTTAAGATTGAGATAGTTCAGCGTGGCCTAGAGGCACACTGGCTGGTTACCAGCTACTTAATCACATAGGAGATTTGGGCACATTGCTAAACTTGTCTGTACCTCAGTTTACTTGTTTGTCAGTGGGGATCACAAGACTCACCTCATATGGTTGCTGTTTCAAGTGACATAATACCACCAAGGGGTTAGAATCATGCCTGGTACCCAGAAAAGCTCAACATGTCTTAATATATTTGTTAGAAAAAAAATTGGCTGCTAATAACAGAAAATTTAGACTGCATCATAAGGACATATTCATGATTCATGTAGCAAGTCTGGAGAAAGGGAGGGTTGGTGATTCAGTTTGCAGCTTGCTGACCTCATTGAGGATCCAGATTCTCTGTCCTCTCCCGGTGCCTCCCCAGGGCCCCAAGGCTCTGTGCTCAAGCCTGTCCTTCCCTGCTGGAGTCCACTACCCCTCTGTGCAGAGGAGGAGGAACACTGCCTTTTCCTTCCTGGTGCCCCTTTTTGAAAGCAAATGAACCTTTTCCACAAGGCCTCCCCACCAGATGCCCTTCCTGTTTTGTTGTTCAGAACTGCACAACTTGCCAGCCCATTTCTAAAGCAAAGGAAAGAGAAGTACCAGCACTGGTTTAGACCAGCTGTGCTTGACCTGGAGCTGGGGGTGGCAGGTGGCACTGTACGTTTTCTGAAACACAATTGTTCATCATGAACACGATCAGGGTTCATGAAGTGAGGTGCAGTTAGCTTAATATACTAAATGCAACCATTTTTACTGCAAGATTAGGAGGGAAAAAACAGGCAGCCCAGAGTTTCTGAAATATGATACATTTAATAGTATACTAAAAATGCTACTTTTATTTTACCATTGCTGTTGTGGGTCTGTTTTTAAGAAAGTAGTGTATTCTTTCTTTGCAATTTTGGTGTAAAATAGCCTCTTTTTAAGCAAAAGTGGTTGCCTTAAAGCTGCATACTTTTTTCCCCCCAAAGACTAAGGCTTGATTGACTTCTGTTAAAATTATTTGAAGTCTTGTTTTGTGATAAGAAGGGTTTTTAAAAATAGGTACATTCGTAGTCTCTGTAGCCTAAAATTATCTTCTTCCTTGGCTAAAGTTTAAAAAATGACGATCCATTCACTAAATTTGATGATTTCACATCAGCAGGGTAATTAACTTGACTGAAATCTATTTAACTGGACAAGAACAGTGGAACCCAAGCAAAATCTGTATTAAAATTTTGGCTAAAAGTAAGCACAGTGGTGTGGGGACAGGAGAACTAACAGGTCGTGTGGGGCCGCTGGAGACGCCGGGCAGCTAGTCTCGTTTCATCGTGTGGATTTGTTCCCTGACTGTTGCTCCGGCTCATCAGTCTGACCTCAATGGCCTGATGACTCCTCTGTGGTTTTTTTTCCTCTGTCATTTTTGCCATTAAAAATATAAGAAAGAAAATAGGCTACTTAGATAAAAGAACATGTCATGTGGTTAAATAGGACGTCAGGCTCACCAGGGTAGAGCTGATGGCTATCTTCCCTTAGTGACGCCATCTGGGCTGAAGAGGTCAGTAGACTTCTAGGTGTTATATGCCTCCAGTGGTTTTCTTTTTGCTAGATTTCTCACTGGAGTGTTTGTCTCTCATTGTCTCTGTTTTTCGAAGGCAGTTATGGCCCCATCAGCTTTGCCAGTAGGAATGAATAGTGGGAATGAAAAGGGAAATGCGTGTGGTTAGAGTGCTGAGCTAGCAAATACCTCTGGAAGCTGAAGGTGTCTTTCCATTTGTGCCGGCTTGATTCTGCATAAGAGGATAGTGCGTCTTCCCTCTGTGAGAAATTGGTAAGTCACACTTCGATAAGTAAAGATAGGGGGTGAATCGTACTAGATCTCTGTAGCAGGAAGCACTTGGAGTCCACCTCAGTATCAGTGACTACTAATTCACCTTGTTCAAAATAGCCTGTAGCTAAATCCTACATCACATTCATTTCAGAAGGTAGGGGACTGTGTATCTTTCAAAGAGCATCCTTTATGTATGTCAATCTTGTGACTTCCTTTTTTCTGAGAGATCTCAGAGGAAGCTCAGAGGATTTGAAAACTAAATATTGGATTACCTTGAAAAAGTTTATGTGCTTCTGAAATTTTGACTGAGGTTCAAGAAACAACAAAAGCTGCAAAGCCCTTAGGTTTGCTGCTAGGCAGTGCTCGAAGAAATCCGAATTCCTTTTAGTTTCCCTTCGCTGACTCTGTGTAGACTACAATTTAATACTGGCAGATAAAAGATCATGAGTTGACTTTGTTCTTATATCCCTACAGTTTATTGCAACTAATAAATTCTGCAAAAGAGGAGGTAGGAACTTTACAATATGTGATTGGAAGCATTTAGGACCAGAAAGTAGGGAGATCTTAAGGAAAATTAAAGCTAATTGGGGGGCCTGCCATTTTCACTACCCTGTCTTGGTGAACAGGCCTGAAGCCAATTAACAGAAAAAGCAAGGAGGTACAAGGCACATTCCAGCTGCCACTTATGCTCTGTTACAGGGGAGCAGCTGCCCTGACCTTTAGAGAAAAATCTGTGTTTTAGGGTTCTTCCTATCAAGCAAAAAACTTCGTCTAATTGGCAGATTATATGCAAGGAAGCAAATTGTGAGGAAAACTACATGAGATATTAGGTGATGACAGAATTTGACTGTGACACTGAATGGCCTGTACTCTTCTCACCTTTGTGCCCTTGTCTGCAAGTCCCCATGTGCAGTGTCCCAAAGTCTAAGAGCAGGGGGTTGTAGGAGCAGTGGTAGGGCCTTTTTTCCTTCTTATTTTGTGCACTTCTGTCACTGTCCCCAGCCATGAGGCTTCTGTCCAGACTTTTTCATGCATTCCTGACTTCTGCTTATGTGTTCCTTCTGAAATGAAGATGGCTGACCTAGGGATATTGTCTGTTTTTACAGTAGGATTGTTGTGTCCTAGGTATCAGCATTAGAAAATAGCTTAATCTTCCATAGAAAATGTATTTACATAAAATAATGCTTGAGAATAAGTGCTTATCATTCATCTCATTCTCAAGGAAGAATCGCTGAACATTGTCTGCTTTCTCTGATGCCTTTTAAACTTTTGAATATATTCGTGCATGATAACCAATATATCCACAGGACACACAAAGAGTATATTAAGGTACGTTTATTTATAAGAAATGTTTCACTTTTACTATTCATAATTTGATTAAGGCCAACTTTTTGAAGATCTAGGGCAACAGTAAAATTTAAAAATTAGAGTCTATTTTGGATGTGAGTAAATACATAGTAGTGAAGAAACATTTGTAAGTTTACCTAGAATTTACAAGAGGGCAGTTAAAAAAAAATTAGTAAGTCAGTCAGGCAGCACTGGTGGTAGGTTTTGCCACTTTGCCTTGGTGTGGAAGCACGCTGGGTCTCTGGGAGTCCTGGGCTCTGGGTCTGCTGCCATGCCTCACGCTACACTTGGTTTTTCTTCTGATCTGTCTGCACAGCGGAAGGCCCCCTCCTCCTTTCCCAAGTGCTTAATAGCTTTTTCTAAATGAAAAAACAAAACCAACTCATTTCCCTGATGCCTAGAAGTACCCAGATGACTCAAGTTGGTTTTTAAAATGTGAAATGATCTTACTTTCTTAGTTATAAAATTAGGAGATTGCTTTTTCAGAAATCAGATTGCATCAGCTGCAGACTGGTCAGTGAGATGGTGCTGCAGATGCCTCCATTCACACATAGAAGCACTGTGGACGTTCTGACATGTGAACACACAGGGCTGCATGGTATCTGCTGTCATAAATGGAACATGGGCTGCCACATAGCAATTGGAACATGTTTTGTTAGTTTAGTCTTTAATTCTTTAGCCCACAGATGCTGAGTAACCAAATGACTCTGGATTATCTGGTTAAAAATAATCAAATTACCTTCCTCTGAGTTCTAAAATTCTACAGTTTTCTATTAAAAGGAAAGGATTTCTATTAATATTATTTACTAATTGGCAAAGTTTTGCAGAACGTGTGCAGAAGTAGGTATAATTGTGTTTACCTCTAGCAACAGCAAATGGAGACGTGGAAAAACATCAAGAGTGTTTTAAAATCAAATTTAGTGTTCATTTCAAAATGCCAATGAGTTTCTTTATAGCAGAAACCTGTCATGTTCACAATAACACCAAAAATAAAACCAAAACAACCAGAGTGGTCATGCCACCTGGATATATGAATATCCAACAGCAGACTATTTTCTTATGCTTTGTTAATAGGATAACTGCTGTGATAGTATGTATCTTGAAATTATCTGAGTTTAAAAACATGATTAAAGCACCTTCGATTATGTGACACATGTTATTGTCATAAGTCCTACATATTTTCTATTATTATCAAAGAACTCTAGGCTAGAAGCACCAAATGGTAGAACAGAATTGGTGTGTTCAGGGCCCTGGTGGGCATTCTTCTGCACAGGACCCTCTCATTTCCTGGGGAACCTTGCCAGCCACATGCAGGGCCACTTTCAGTGGTACTTTCTTGGCAGAGGGACAGGCAGCACTTTGCCTTCCATAAATTCAGTGGCAAAAAGACACAGTAAGCCTGGATAATATGTGCCAGGATTGGGACCCCACCCCTCCAGTGAGTGGGTCATCTCACCACTGTGTGACCCTATCTGGGTGGTATAAACGCTGCAAACTTCATTTTCACCATGTAGAAAGTAGGAAAAATAGTATCCATGTGGAGATTGTGACTTTGTGTATGAAGATTAAGTGATGTAACACATCAAAATGCAGCCCTGTTTCTGGTGTACTTGGGGGCACTTGTCAGATGCCATTTCCCTCCTGTCTTTATTTTAGGTAAGAATAGGTCATACCTCAGTGACTCTCCTGTCACTAATGTTTTTTTTCTTAAATACTATTTTCTCTTTTCATATAGAAACTACCATTTGGTATGCTGGGCTGGTCCATTTTCATCCCTGGTATATTTCTAATGCCCTCATCATCCTTTCTGAATTGGATTCTTGCCTCTGTGGTATCTTACCAGAATTAGAATAAAATTTAATCATTTTAAATCATCTCTGGTTCTTTTCTGAAGAACATAATCTGACACAGAAATGACATTAGTGTTAATATCTGTGTCTGTGTCCATTTTTTATATTACCTTCTGCTTTTGGCAAGCACATGTGGTTTTAATACAGTTAAGTCTAAGGATACCATTTAGGAATGCTAAGCGTCTTACAAGGGCTTCTGTTCTGCCACTTCGTAAGCGTCTGGGGCTCTTTGTGCAATGTATGGGTTGAGGGAGGCACAGGGCTACCCATTGGCTTTTGGAGCAGGCTGTGCAGTTCCAGGGGCCTTGTCACTTCTCCTGATGATCCTCTAGGACTGGCCATAGTTATTGAGTCTTTGGACTATGGTGCTAAAATCTTGCAAGCAGCAGGGAGTGAGTCAGAAATTCTACTGAATAAAAAATCTTTGATGGTGTGTAGATTAACTTTCATGGGAAATCTGTTAGTGGCTGATGATTTTCTTGCCTGTGAATATAACTGCTAGAAGTAGACATTTAGAGCTCGCACTGTGGATGAAGATACATTTTCATTTTTAGCCTGATCCTCTTGTCATCTTTTCATAGTTCTTTGCAGGATTTGTGTTGTGAATTGTACGATTATATGTGATGATGAACACAATACATGCTTGTACTTTCCCTCTCATTATGCCCACCCATCTGCATGTCATTTGCTTTTGAAAATTTGTTCCTTGTTTCTGTGCTTGGTGAGTGGTGGAACTGCTGTTCTTTAAAAAAAAATAGTGGTTAAGAAATTGCAGTAACATTTTCAGCTTCCAGTATGTTGTTTTCACTACCCACTTCCTGTAGCCTGCCTGCAAAAAAAATTGAATCACTCATAAGCCATTTGAAATTTTGGAATGTGATGATCTAGGTAGGTATGCATTTTTTTTAGTGAGTCTTAAATAGGCTTTTACCAGATACCACCAGCGTGGCTCTGCCATGGTCCTGAGGAATTGCGGTTCTAAGCACTGAAACATCTTGCCCGATGGTTTTATGGGCTTGTCGCCCCAAGGTGGCCTGGGTATGTATATATCCTGTAGTATTTTCCCTGGGTCTGTATATCTAGGAGACATTTTATTCTTTTCAGTTTTTTTCATTTTCTTTTCTCTGTTCTTACGGCTGAAAGGAGGTTGTTTGTTCAGCTTTCTTTAAAGTTGAAGTTGTGTAGTGTCCTGATGGTATGGGGGGCTGCGGTTGGCTTTTGAGTTTCATTTAATGTATTTGTATTATTTACTTATATTTCCATACAGGATGAACATATCACTTTTGAAATATTTTTACTTTCAGTAAATCAAACTTCATCAGATCGGAAGACTGAGCAATTTTTTCTCTTTTTCTACAGGTATTTTAATTCCTGAATTGTAAGATAACATTGTAATAGTGGTATTATTGAAATCACGTTAAAACCTTTGAGAAGCATCGTGTGTCTGCCTACCTTTGGTAATCCCTTTAGTCCTCTGAAGTAATCCATGCGCTGTCCCACCTGTGACAGTTTCATACTCCACTGAGAAAGCCGAAGTAATATTCTAGCAGTATCCTGTGTTCCCACTGCCACATTCACAAACCTACATGGATTGTGTTCCTACTGCCCCTCCTGGCACCTGGCAGAGGCTTCTTTGACCTCAAAGGCCAGCCATCCTTGCCCCTGATCTGCCTGCTGTCCCTCCTCAGCCCTAGGGCTTTGCTCCTACATTCAGCTACCCTGCCCACAAGCCTTTGTTTTGACTCCCCTTTGGGTCTGCATGGTTACTGCCCCATCCAGTTCTCAGATTTTTGGGGCACACTCCCTCTCAGGGGACCTTCGTGTGGCTGAAGGGAGGGGACAGCCCTGCTGCCTTCCCTCATTGTTTCTCTCACCATCCTTTATAACATTTCTGAGTTTGAATCTGCGTCCGCATCTGTCTGTCTGTCTGACCGATGTGCCAACAGGCCTGCTTTGTTCACTTTTTGTTTGGTGCTCCTAGTGAGCCCCCATGTGGTTTTGGGTGAATAAGTGTTTGGATTATTGAAAGGAGAAAACCGAGACCGTCCCCTCTTGGCTGTTACTCTGTGGTACAGCTGCATTCTTTCCCAGGCGCATGGGGTGGACAATTTAATGCCATGGGATAAGAATACTGTGATTTTTGTTAATTACCAGCTAGCAACTGCAGATTATAGATAAATCAAAGGAAACTTGTCAAGTATGAAGGTATATCCATACGTAAATCTTATAAATGCTGTCATAATTCTGACTTCTTGGTGTGGTTGTATTACTGAGCATCTGCATGTGGCAGAAAGACTGGAAAAATGATTTCAGACTATAGGACCAAGAAATGGAAAAAAAAGTTCTAAGTTCAGTCAAGGTAAAGCAATGTTCCTGCTTCAAAAAACTTGAGGATGTTATGGAGAGCACAGCCATCCTTATCCACAGGTTCATTTAATCACTTCTGATCTTTCCCTGAGAATGCCTTGTAATTGAACATGGATTCAGGTGTTAAAAGGTGAGCGTTATCAGTCTATGACCAACAGTCTGTGCACCCTAGTGAGTTCTGCTGCCTTCAGTTGATGACAGTGGCCCTGGGAAAGCCACTTGGGCTTTGTAAGGCTTTGTACAGAAGGGGAGTGTAGTACAGGTAAGGGCTGCTTATAAGAAAGAAGAGGCACCCAAAAATGGTGTTATAGGCCCAACAGAATCATCAATACTATTAGCCCTAAATGTATTTAATTATCAGGAAATATTAAATTACTTTCTGTGTTTATAACTCAAGTGACAGATTAGTTTCCATTTAAGTGGAAAACGATATTTGTTGCAACCAACTATTTGATTCTGTTTAGTATTTTTTAAGCAATTGAGTTGAAAGTAATAAAGTTAATATTCTGTCCTGACTGTATTATGTATTTCCTTTGTTTGAGAACTGGTTTTTTTTTCTGTTTAAAAAATTAGTTTTCCCAGAGAGTTCGAGGTCTTCCATTTTCATTAGAATGAATGCGAATTACACTGTTATACTGGGACACCAAGCTGGCAAAAATGTTGTTTTCTTTTAGACATGAATTTTCATATTCTAGGAACAATGGACTTTTGGTACTCAGATACTCAGTATATAAAATATGGATATTATAAGTTATCTACCATTAGCATAATATACCTAATATATAGCTTTTTTATATTATTTTCTTCATTTAATTCTCTTAGTAAAGATTCTCTTTATATACATGGATACTTCATAGAATTGAATAGTTAACATAAAATTAGTTTTATAAATTATTTTCGAAGAGAGAAGTAATATCCTTTGTCTCTTGCGGAATTACACAAAAATGGTTTTTAGTTAAAGGAATTTATTCTGATATGAACATGGTCTCACACAGGTTGTAAGGAATTTAATTTTTTAAAGTTGATGGTGACAGGCATCCCTGCTCATCCCTCCTTATCCTCAGAGCTCACTAGTATGAGATGACGGGTAAATTAGTGCATCTTCCCTGTTACTTTGGGAGATAGTGTAACTCATTGGACTCTGTGGGGATTAATTTGATAACATCATTTCTTTTCTTTTCCTTCGATTTTTTGAAGATGTTATTTATTGGAATTTTGCAATTTATTGGATTCTGCTTCTCTTTCTGGTCTCAGTGTTTTCTTCCTTGTTTAATTTTAATTTCTCTAATTCTTTCCTTTCCAAGTCCCCAAGTTATTTGAGGGCTGAATAAGCACTATCAGGGCTTGAGTACAGGGGAGCACTCAAACCCTACAAAAAATTCATTTTTAAGTGGTAAATGTTTTTTAAAATTCTTGTTAGTTTTTCACTTGAGTACAGTACATTAGTAAATTTGTCCCAGAAATCTTACGGGGAAAAAAAACCCCTGCTAAGTATAAGTTTAAGAAATATTTTCTTCAGTTGCCTCCCTCAGAAACTTTTAAATCACATTTTTGTTAATGTTAGATATATAAAATTCACATAAATCAAATTAGATTTCCTGATGTTTTTCACCATTGACATATGTGTGCATTCTTTTTCATACTTTAAGTCTCATATATTTGATAAAAGTTTTTCTGTTTTGAATTAGAGTGATCATGTCCCACTCTTCTATTTACTATTTGAGAACAAAAGTATCAGAGAAGGCTACAAATGCAGCAATTTCCTTCCTAAAGTTTTTGCTCATAGCATCAGAATGTAAATCAGAAATGGTTACACAGACATATACAACACATAGTAAAAATAAGTATTACAGTGATTATAAGACAAAATATGAAATTCCTAAAATTACATTTAAGTGTCTAGAGGGATGGGATATCTGTCCCCATTTAATTGTGCTTTGCCAATTCCATGACCCATGGTTTTGGACACTTTTTTTGGGTCAGCTTTTCTGTCTCTTACACATAGATAGTGTTGTTCTAATTTATTAAATGCTATAGTTGATAAAAATTGATAGAAAATCTGACCAGCTCAGCAGAAAGCCTTGCATACATGTGAATGTGTTAGTGCATGAATGTGGTGGTTTTTCCATTACTGTGAGGTTTTCACTGAAGAAAATACAGCCTAGGATCTGGTTCCTGCCTCTTTGACCAACCAGTGGCTTTGAGTATTAGTCTGTAATTTTCCTATTTCTTTTCTCCATGTACCTCCAATCCTAGACATTTCCTTTCTAAACATCCTTCAAACCTGCTTCTTCCCCTCCCTCTTCCCCCTTTTCTTTCCCAAGCTCTGGCCACTATCAGTTGTCACATGGGTCCCTGCAGCAGCATGGCAGCCACGCTCCGCCACCCGTGTCCCCACTGAGGTTGGAGAGATGTATGATAAAAACCTGTTTCCCACCCTTTAGGGCTCTGCCCATCCATCCTCCATGGGGAGGGATGAAGCGGTGAACAGCTATGTTAAGTCAGAGTGACTTGGGTTGGAATTTCATAGCACATGTTATGCTGAGCAAATTCCTGAAGTTACTAAGCCTTAGGTCAAGTTTCATAACTTTCTAAGAACCATTGCAGAGGATGGGGAGGCTTAGACAAGACAATCATGTAAAACTTTGAAAACCGTACCTAACAGCACTATAAATACTCCACAATGTTAGCTTTGCTGCTGGGGCTCCTGACCAGATGCCGGATGCCTCTCCAGCGCCCACCCAGCGTGGGGAGCCCTGCCGAGCTTGTGCTGATCTCCAGGCCCCCTGTGCTCTTGCCTCTGGCCCTGGGAACATGCTGGCCCACTCTTCTCTTTTCTCTTCCTAAGTGCTGCTGTTCTGGTCCCAGCTTGGAGGGCTCCCCACCCAGGAGACTTTTCCTGACACCACCTCCTTAGTCCATTACTTTATCCACTTTCCTACCCCAGCCAAAACCAAAAGCATGCACATAGTAGTTTCTTTTTCTTTGCCATAATAGCACTTACTATGTTTCCTTGTAGTTATACATCTTTCTCTTTCAAAGTGAGCATGACTCATAGCCACTTCTCAGCGGTTTGGTTTCTTTGTTTTTGAGGGAGGCATGCATGCATGACTAACCTGCTGGTGTTAGATCTCATTCATGACATTGTATCTAAGTAGACCATACGTTGATTAATACCCTTGTAATTGTAAAGGGCTATCTGCTTGTCATTTGTGTATCTAAAATGTTCTTCTCTTAAAACATTTTTATAGCAAGCATTTTGATAGAAAATGTCTTATTCTATAGACAGTGTGTGTATTTTTCCTTATGTTGAATGTTTACCTTTTCAGGAATCTCTTCTAGATTAAATTGGAAAAAGTTTGAGGGGAGGGCAAGGAATGTTAGATTATATCAGCAGAAATCTAGGCTTTTGGGCTTACTCATATTTTAAGTCCCCAGAGGGACTAATTTTCCTGAGAACTTTGTATTTTAATCATAAACAGACCCAATTCAGTAATACTTTCGTAAACCTTTGGCTGAGATTTTGGCATTAATGTCCTGAACTCTTAGAAAGAGAAACATATTTTTGTAGCTTGGCCAAGAATAATAGGTTTCAATTCAAATAAAAATAATGTGTTTGTTATTTTAAAGAGATTTTTCCATTGAGCTATGTGTTAAACGTTCTGTTAATTTAGTTGTTTAATATTGGACATGATTTAGGCAGTGAGTTGATATATTTTCTGTGCCTTAATATAAAAACTATTCGAATTTTAAAAACTTGCTTTTGACTAGGGGGTAAGTTATGTTACTGTATACATTATTGTTTAACTTATTAATCATTTTGTTTTGGATTTCTAAAAAAAAGAATACTGTGTTTTACTGCATATATTGGAAGTGGTAAAATTCACAAGGAGTTATTATTAGTGCTGAAAATGTCTTCTTTAAGATACATGTGCAGTAAGTGGCTGAACTGGCATTTTGAATGTCTTGCATCCCTGGAAAACAGCCCTTGGCTTCTCTGATGTTCTTTTTCTAAGCTCAACTTGTATTATTTACAGAAATGTCTTTTTTCTGCTCTGCCAGCCTTTGTGCAGGTCATTTCTCTAGATGAGATTTTATGTGCTCTTCCTTGTTGTGACATTTTAGCTTCTGTTCCCATCCTTCCAGGCTTGTGTCGACCCAAAATATTAGCTGGTTACTTCTATCTATATATCTTTGAACTATCTTTACACTTTCTCCCAAGCCGAGGGAAGTGGTCCCTAAACCAAAAGGCAGTGTGAGTTGAAACCCCTTGTTCTGGACCTGACTCTCCACCCAGCTGTGCAGTGCATCACAGCCTCTGTATGCCAGAATGACCTCATCCCTTGTGAAACTGCACATAATTTCCAAATGTTTCCTAGACCTAGAAAATTTCATAATTGTCAATGACTTTTCTTGTTGTAATTTTGCCATGAATCTCTCAGATTTCAAACTTATTTTCTACTTCTTTCTACTCCTTCATACTTTTTATCTCTTGCCAGGTAGTATATATTACACCTTCATTCTGGCATATATACATATCTTTCTAATTTCTGAGCATGTGTTCTCATTTCAGCTGTATTCCTTGTGACTGGATGATATAATACTTGTCCCTCCCTGCCATCTGCCTCTTCTTTAGTCAGTTCTGCATATTCTATCTGCTTTATCTTTCAAAACCTGTACTGCATCACCTCCAAGGTTAAAAGCATGAAGAAACTCCTTACTTCACTCCTTGACAGTTAAACTTATTAGCTTGGTGGTCTGTGTACCCTGCCATCCAACATCCAGTTTAACTTTTTAGTCTTCATCTCCTACCATGATCCCATGCATATCTTCTGCTCCATTGGTCTATGGTTCCTTGCTTTAAAATAAATATTTGTTACCTTTTGTCTCAGATGCCTCTACCCCCACCCTGCCCCACCTTTTAGATCAGTATTGTGTCATCAATTACCTAATTCAGTCTCTGATCACAAGTGTATTTGCTGCTTGCCTAAGACTTCTCTGTGCTTGACCGTGGGGTGCTTAGCTAGGATGTTAACTAGACCAAAATTGGACTCCAGTTCCTGCTTCTTAACTGGAGTCTTGAATATGCTCCTTAATCTCCATTTCCTGGAGGAGTAGAACCTGGATCGAAATGGTTGCTGAATGAAAATAATATTCAGAAGTCTCTTTGGAAAAAAAGGAGGGTGGTAAAACTTTGAGGAAATGCATATCCTTTATTTCAGTTAATGATCTTCCCACAAAAATACCAGTCAGCTTTTACCACATGACTTAGATCTTACTTTTGTTACTTTTGAGTCAAAGATGTTCTGGTGCTCCCTCTGAGAGAAAGTGGTTTCAAGTGCCCACGAGCAGAACTTAGAGTTGATTACCTCTTTGTGGGATTTATTAGCCTGACCTCTCTGATCCATCATGTCCTTATCTGGACAGTTGAGGACCTCAATTACCTCTTTCTTACTAATCCAGTTGTTCAGAAGCTTTGTTGACCGTGATGGTTAATAGCTTAAACTCGCAACCCTGAAAAACTTATATTTCTGTTACCCTTAGCGGTATGACCTTGCTTATGTTGATCTGACTTGTTCCTGTTTTAATTTTCTTACTTGTAAAATGGTAGATAATATAATCTTATCTCATGGGCCTTAGTAAAAATAATGTAGCTCGATATTCAATAAATGTTGACTTTAATTACATATTGTGCTAATCAAAACCTAATACAAAATTTATTGTTATTCTCTGCCCTCACCCTGTCCTGGTGATTGTTGTAGATTTTTCATAGTCATGTTCTGTCACTTGCTTCTTATCTTTAAATATGAGGCCTTGCTGTTGTATAGAAAAATAAGCAAATTACATACAGCAGGTCTATTCTAGTTTTAAAAATTCCAGATTATGGCTTTTGTATTTGAAACAAGTTTGTGGTATATAATCAATATTCATTTTGTATCTTCCACATGTATTAGGTGGTTATGCTTTTCATATAATTAGATATACATATATTAATATATGATATATGATTATATGTTTAAAATCCCTTAATAATTAAAGGAATGCAACAAGGTATATAATCAGCATATTTTTCTGATTGTAGTAGAACTGTAAACACTTTCAATAAGATGTTTCTCAATTAATTCTAAGAATTTATGAGTGTAACGGCTAAGTTAAGAACATTATTCTCTTTTGTAAGTAAAGCAGATTGTTATTTACTTGTAAATACTTTTATTGTGGCTATCATGTGTCTCATCTAGGTTGACTTTGTATTTAAATTGAAGAGGTGTCTAAATTGAAGTAACATAACTAGAACCTTAATTCATGAGGATATTCTAGTTACCTCAATTAATGAATATTTTGGCTAGCACATAGGACACAGAAAAGTTGCTGTCCCAGCTTCTGAGATTTTGCTATTTCTTTTCTCCTCATTCAAACTAATAGTCTTCCCAGTTTCTACAGTATTTTTGGCTCTAAAATACAAAGGAATTAATTTCTATGACATTTTCATTATGATAAAATTTTAAAATTTCATCAAAAGGTGATGATAAAATGTATATTTTCATATTATCATAAATTTCATGATATTTAAAAAGAAGCAAGTGTGAAATTTCCTATTTCAAATGTGTTTAGAATCTTTCCAAATTAGGTTTCATTCATAAGCATTTTACCCTGATGCTAAAAACTAAGACTCTATCTTCTAAAATAAAATTTTCATGTCTATCCTTTGATTCTAAAGAATTATTTTACTGTGTATTTTTTGTCACCACTTCCAGCTTGGGGCAACATTCTTTGGTACAACATTTTGCATTGCTAACAAATTTCTACTGACTTTTCTATACTCTGTGTGCATGTGTATACAAGATTACGTTTAGTTATTTAGTTTTAGTGTTTCTGCACAATTTCCTTTAGTTTGTGACACAGAATAAACCACTTCTTGGCCCTCTGTTCCCCACCAGCTTGGAATCAGTCTGTTTCCTTGCCTGGTCATTTTTCTCACTGGCTGGGCTCTGACCTCCTTCCCTTGGGCACTTCTTTGTTGCAGTCTCCTTCCATCCATTCCAACAGTGAAGGGTCACATGACTTTCATCTTTATTTTGAATGATTCATTCATGCATTTCTCTCTTTCACTTCAAACTCACCTACTTGAAACAAAAGCAATTCATATAATTTCCTGTATTTTTAACAAGAAAGCAATCATTAGTATTTGTGAGTAAACAAGGAGATTTTGGTGACTCGGGGCTCTATCCATTGGCTGTAATCTTACTAGGCCCATTCAAAAGAACAACTGTGTTCATACTGATTTAAATATTTCACAATAACTGGGGTCAGGTGGAGTGGGAAGGGGCTCTTCCTTCGTTAGGCTCCCGGTCTTGGAGGTTGGAGGTTGGGGCAGCAGTGGAGTTGCACTGGAGGGACTCCCTTATCTGAAGCCCTGTTGTTGAGAGTGTCCCCCCTTGCGGGAGCCTTGGTCTAGCAGTCACTCTCTCGGAGCTAACTCTGGTTGCCATAGTATACTCCAGCTTTCTATCCCACTCTCCCTTGTACCACATGCCAGTGTGGGGTGTTGGCTGTCTCTTCCATCCTATGCCATACAGTTGCTAACTCTTGCCCTGTGCTCCCAGCCCCAGCAGCCCTTCCTTTCTCTGTATGGTTTGGATTGCTCTCGTTATGCTTCCTTTATGGTTATGACTAGTCTTTTCACTAGAAATTATTGATGGCCTCATAACATGCTTAATACTGTGAGTAAGGTATATTTGCAAAGAGGATCATTCATTTGAACAACACAAAGATTTATCTTTAAATTTTGGTTTCAAAGCTGGTCTATTCTACAGTTGAAAATACGATACTAAATTTGCCCTCTTGTTTTTGTTAAGTTAAATATTCCTGTATTATTAACTGTAGGCGTTGGTGCTCAGTATTGACTAAAATAATTCCACCCCTGCTCTCAGATGCATTATAGTCTATTGGGTCAAGACTGGATGGGAATCATTGCTGTGTCTGATGAAGTAGCAGAGGTGGGTGACAGGTGTCATGTGGCTGTTTCAGTGCATGTGACAGTTGAGCAGATATTCAAGGACTGTCTCCCAAAACACTAGGACTGCTTTGGATGAATAGATGGTACCATTTTGGGTCTTGAAAGATTACGGTGGTGACCTGGTAGAGCCAGGTGACAGGAACATAAAAATAGGAGTTTTTGTTAGTGGGGAAGCTTGTATGTTGAGAGTTTAGTGTTCCTGTGTAGATAAGATGAGAATCTGAATTTAAATTGGGTCCAGATTGTGTATTATCCAAATACATAATGTTTGGCAGTGACAAGTTGGTGATGGAGAAAACGGATCAATCTGTCACATTGGTTCAAAGTATGTATTTCTTACCCATGAAATTATACTGAGAATGGATTTGAGAATAGAAAGCTCCATTAGAAGGACAAGAAATAATGTCCAAAACCCAGACTGTTGCAGTGAAGATAGAATAAATTTGAAAGATATTAGGAGGTAGAATCAGTTGGTCTTGGTAGTAATCAAGATGTGATTTGCTGTGATTGAGACATTAAAAATGGCTAACAACAATTTCATTAGAACAGAGAGACATTAATCTGATTCAAGGGGATTGAGAAATAAATGGGTGGTATAAAACATGGAATGTGAAGAGAAACAAGGTGATGTTCTGTTAACTTTTTTTAAGTAATAGGAAGGATTGTTCCCTACATTGCCTGCTCATGTGAAGAAGCCTCTGCTCATTTGATAGGGCTATTTGTTCAGACTTTAAAGTCAAAAAGAACCTTGATTACCTTGGCATTAATAAGCCAAATTTCATCACGCTTCATATTTGATTAATTCCTTCTGGAGTCTTTCAAGGGCTCCTCTGGTTTCTCCTGACCTGAACGGTTTATGTTGTCTATTTCTTCCAACAGATTACTGTGAAAATATTAAATAACATTGGGCTTGATTCTTACCCCAAGGGATTCTGACTATTAAAATCTCTGTTTATGCTCAGGAAATTTTTATGTTTGTTAGAAAATATGATATGACTGGTGATTTTATTTTTTTCCCCTCTGTATATACATTGCTCTATGTAATGAGATGGTGGAGTGGTTTATCATCAAATTTTAGCTTTTTCTCTTCTATTGTTTATCTACTAAGTAAAATGTTAATCATTATACCGTGTGGTATATTACACTTGCAATTATAGAAATATATGAGTTTCCAAATAGAAGGGAATTCGAAGGTTGCTCTTTAGTCTGCATTTTTCCTGGAATAATATTGCTTAGGGGACTTCATACAAATAAGAAGATAAAAATTAGACCAGAGTTTCATGGTTTCTTTTCAATTTCCCATGTGACTGTGAATTTGCTAGGTTGCTAATATTTGAACTATAGTAACGATTTTGTGAATTAAAAAAACATCATTGTGATATTAAGGTGGTCTGGAAAACCTGGGGAGTTGTTTTATAATTTAACTTCTTGAAACTCCAGTTCTCATGAAAAACAATAATAATGAAAACATACACTGCCTTTTTGGGAAAAAACCCAGTAAGTCAGTGTACATCTCTGTATAAATGCATCTGTGTTGTTTTTAGTTAGAGCAATTTTTAGTTAATAAATATAAGATGTATTACTTGACTTTTACTCTGCTAAACTCTTTTTTGATCAGAGTAAGGGCTGGTTATTTTACTTCATTTATGTATTTTCTTAATTCATTTTATTATCATTAATGTACAATTACAAGAAGAACATTATGGTAACCAGACTACCCCCTTCACCAAGACCCCCCCAAAAACCCCATTACAGTCACTGTCCATCAGCATAGTAAGATGCTGTAGAATCACTACTTGTCTTCTCTGTGTTGCACATCTCTCCCTATGCCCCCCCCCATTATACATGCTAATCGTAAGGCCCCTTTTCTTTTTCCCTGCCCTTATCCCTCCCTTCCCACCCCTCCTGCCCAGTGCCTTTCCCTTTGGTCACTGTTAGTCCATTCTTGGGTTCTGTGATTCTGCTGCTGTTTTGTTCCTTCAGTGTTTCTTTGTTCTTATACTCCACATATGAGTGAAATCATTTGGTACTTGTCTTCTCTGCCTGGCTTATTTCACTGAGCATAATACCCTCTGCCTCCATCCTTGTTGTTGCAAATGGTAGGATCTGTTTTTTTCTTATGGCTGAGTAATATTCCATTATGTATATGTACCACATCTTCTTTATCCATTCATCTACTGATGGACACTTAGGTTGCTTCCATTTCTGGGCTGTTGTAAATAGTGCTGCAATAAACATAGGGGTGCACCTGTCTTTTTCAAACTGGAGTGCTGCATTCTTAGGGTAAATTCCTAGAAGTGGAATTCCTGGGTCAAATGGTATTTCTATTTTGAGCTTGTTTGATGAACCTCCATACTGCTTTCCACAATGGTTGAACTAATTTACATTCCCACCAGCAGTGTAGGAGGGTTCCCCTTTCTCTGCAACCTCACCAATATTTGTTGTTGTTTGTCTTTTGGATGGTGGCCATCCTTACTGGTGTGAGGTCATATCTCATTGTGGTTTTAATTTGCATTTCTCTGATGACTAGCGATGTGGAGCATCTTTTCATGTGTCTGTTGGCCATCTGAATTTCTTCTTTGGAAAACTGTCTGTTCAGCTCCTCTGCCCATTTTTTAATTGGATTATTTGCTTTTTGTTTTCTTAGGTGCATGAGCTCTTTATATATTTTGGATGTCAACCCTTTATCGGATCTGTCATTTATGAATATATTCTCCCATACTGAAGGGTACCTTTTGGTTCTACTGATGGTGTCCTTTGCTGTACAGAAGCTTTTCAGCTTGATATAGTCCCACTTGTTCATTTTTGCTTTTGTTTCCCTTGCCCAGGGAGACATGTTCATGAAGAAGTCGCTCAAGATTATGTCCAAGAGATTTTTGCCTATGGTTTTTTCTACAAATTTTATGATTTCATGACTTACATTCAGGTCTTTGATCCATTTCGAATTTACTTTTGTGTATGGGGTTAGACAGTGATCCAGTTTCATTCTCTTACGTGTAGCTGTCCAGTTTGGCCAGCACCATCTGTTGAAGAGACTGTCATTTCCCAATTTTATGTCCATGGCTCCTTTATCATATATTAATTGACCATAAATGTTTGGGTTAATATCTGGGGTCTCTATTCTGTTCCACTGATCTGTAGCTCTGTTCTTGTGCCAGTACCAAACTGTCTTGATTACTGTGGCTTTGTAGTAGAGCTTGAAGTTGGGGAGCGAGATCCCCCCAACTTTATTCTTCTTTCTCAGGATTGCTTTGGCTATTCGGGGTCTTTGCTGTTTCCATACGAAGTTTTGAACTATTTGTTCCAGTTCGTTGAAGAATGCTGTTGGTAATTTGATAGGGATTGCATCAAATCTGTATACTGCTTTGGGCAGGATGACCATTTTGACGATATTAATTCTTCCTACCGAAGAGCGTGGGATGAGTTTCCATTTGTTAGTGACCTCTTTAATTGCTTTTAAGAGTGTCTTGTAGTTTTCAGGGTATAGGTCTTTCACTTCCTTGGTAAGGTTTATTCCTAAGTATTTTTTTCTTTTTGATGCAGTTGTGAATGGAATTGTTTTCCTGATTTATGTTTCTATTAGTTCATTGCTAGTGTATAGGAAAGCTACAGATTTCTTTGTATTAATTTTGTATCCTGTGACTTTGCTGTATTCCGATATCAGTTCTATTAGTTTTGGAGTGGAGTCTTTTGGGTTTTTTATGTACATATCATGTCATCTGCAAATAGTGACAGTTTGACTTCTTCTTTACCAATCTGGATTCCTTGTATTTCTTTGTTTTGTCTAATTGCCGTGGCTAGCACCTCCAATAGTATGTTGAGTAACAGTGGGGAGAGTGGCCATCCCTGTCTAGTTCCTGATCTCAGAGGAAAAGCTTTTAGCTTTTCACTGTTCAGTATGATGTTGGCTGTGGGTTTATCATATATGGCCTTTATTATGTTGAGGTACCTGCCTTGTATACACATTTTGCTGAGAGTTTTTATCATGAATGGATGTTGAATTTTGCCGAATGCTTTTTCAGCGTCTGTGGAGATGATCATGTGGTTTTCATCTTTCTTTTTGTTGATGTGGTGGATGATATTGATGGACTTTCGAATGTTGTGCCATCCTTGCATCCCTGGGATGAATCCCACTTGGTCATGGTGTACGATGGTTTTGATGTATTTTTGAATTCAGTTTGCTAATATTTTGTTGAGTATTTTTGCATCTCCATTCATCAGGGATATTGGTCTGTAATTGTCGGGATATTGGTCTGTAATTTTCTTTTTTGGTGGGGTCTTTGCCTGGTTTTGGTATTAGGGTGATGTTGGCTTCATAGAATGAGTTTGGGAGTGTTCTCTCCTCTTCTATTTGTTGGAAAACTTTAAAGAGAATGGGAATTATATCTTCTCTATATGTCTGATAAAATTCCCAGGTGAATCCATCTGTCCCGGGGGTTTTGTTCTTGGGTAGTTTTTTGATTACCACTTCAATTTCTTTGCCGGTAATTGGTTTGTGTAGATTTTGCATTTCTTCCTTGGTCAGTCTTGGAAGGTTGTATTTTTCTAGGAAGTTGTCCATTTCTTCTGGGTTTTCCAGCTTCTTAGCATATAGGTTTTCATAGTATTCTCTAATAATTCTTTGTATTTCTGTTGGGTCCGTCGTGATGTTTCCTTTCTTGTTTCTGATTCTGTTGATGTGTGTTGATTCTCTTTTTCTCTTAATAAGTCTGGTAGAGGCTTATCTATTTTGTTTATTTTCTCAAAGAACCAGCTCTTGGTTTCATTGATTTTTTTCTATTGTTTTATTCTTCTCAATTTTATTTATTTCTTCTCTGATCTTTATTATGTCCCTCCTACTGCTGACTTTAGGCCTCATTTGTTCTTCTTTTTCCAATTTTGATAATTGTGATGTTAGACTATTCATTTGGGTTTATTCTTCCTTCTTAAATATGCCTGGATTGCTATATACTTTCCTCTTAAGACTGCTTTCGCTGTGTCCCACAGAAGTTGGGGCTTTGTGTTGTTGTTGTCATTTATTTCCATATATTGCCGGATCTCCATTTTAATTTTGTCATTGATCCATTGACTATTTAGGAGCATGTTGTTAAGCCTCCATGTGTTCGTGAGCCTTTTTGCTTTCTTTGTACAATTTATTTCTAGTTTTATACCTTTGTGGTCTGAAGAGTTGGTTGGTAGAATTTCAATCTTTTTGAATTTACTGAGGCTCTTTTTGTGGCCTAGTATATGGTCTACTCTGGAGAATGTTCCATGTGCACTTGAGAAGAATGTGTATCCTGTTGCTTTTGCGTGTAGAGTTCTATAGATGTCTATTAGGTCCATCTGTTCTAGTGTGTTGTTCAGTGCCTCCGTGTCCTTACTTATTTTCTGTCTGGTGAATCTGTCCTTTGGAGTGAGTGGTGTGTTGAAGTCTCCTAAAATGAATGCATTGCATTCTGTTTCCTCCTTTGTTTCTGTTAGTATTTGTTTCACATATGCTGGTGCTCCTGTGTTGGGTGCATATATATTTATAATGGTTATATCCTCTTGTTGGACTGAGCTCTTTATCATTATGTAATGTCCTTCTTTATCTCTTGTTACTTTCTTTGTTTTGAAGTCTATTTTGTCTGATACTAGTACTGCAACACCTGCTTTTTTCTCCCTATTGTTTGCATGAAATATCTTTTTCCATCCCTTGACATTTAGTCTGTGCATGTCTTTGGGTTTGAGGTAAGTCTCTTGTATGCAGCATATAGAGGGGTCTTCTTTTTTAATCCATTCACTGACTCTATGTCTTTTGATTGGTGCATTCAGTCCATTTACATTTAGGGTGATTATCAGTAGGTATGTACTTATTGCCATTTCAGGCTTTAGATTCGTGGTTACCAAAGTTTCCAGGTTACTTTCCTTACTATCTAAGAGTCTAACTTAACTCACTTAGTACGCTGTTACAAACACAATCTAAAGGTTCTTTTCTATTTCTCCTCCTTCATTCTTTATATATTAGGTATCAAATACTTTACTTTTTTTCTGTCCCTTGTTTGACTTTGAGGATAGTTAATTTAATTTCTCATTTGCTTCGTAATTAGCTGTTCTACTTTCCTCACTGTGGTTTTATTACCTCTGGTGACAGCTATTCATCCTTAGGAACACTTCCATCTATAGCAGTCCCTCGAAAATAGACTGTAGAGTTGGTTTGTGGGAGGTAAATTCTCTCAGCTTTTGCTTATCTGGAAATTGTTTAATCCCTCCTTCAAATTTGAATGATAATCTTGCTGGATAAAGTAATCTTGGTTCCAGGCCCTTCTGCTTTATGGCATGGAATACATCATGCCACTTCCTTCTGGCCTGTAAGGTTTCTGCTGAAAAGTCTGATGTTAGCCTGATGGGATTTCCTTTGTATGTGATCTTATTTCTGTCTCTGGCTGCTTTTAGCAGTTTGTCGTTATCCTTGATCTTTCCCATTTTAATTATTATGTGTCTTGGTGTTGTCTTCCTTGGGTCCCTTGTGTTGGGAGATTTGTGGATCTCCATGGCTTGAGAGACTATCTCCTTCCCCAGATTGGGGAAGTTTTTAGCAACTACCTCCTCAAAGGCACTTTCTATCCCTTTCTCTCTCTCTCTTCTTCTGCGATCCCTATTATGCATATATTGTTTCGCTTGGATTGGTCACACAGTTCTCTCAATATTGTTTCATTCTTAGAGATCCTTTTTTCTCTCTGTGCCTCAGCTTCTTTGTATTTCTCTTCTCTGATTTCTATTCCATTTATTGTCTCCTCCACCGTATCCAACCTGCCTTTAATACCCTCTCTCATACTCTTCAACGATTGGATCTCCGACCAAAATTCATTCCTGAGTTCTTGGATGTCTTTCTGTACCTCCATTAGAAAGCTGATGATTTTTATTTTGAACTCCTTTTCAGGAAGAGTCATGAGGTCCATATCATTTAAATCTTTCTCGGGAGTTGTATTAATAATTTTACTCTGGACAAGGTTCCTTTGGCGTTTCATGTTTGTATATGGCGCCCTCTAGTGTCCAGAAGCTGTAGTCTCTGGAGCTGCTCAGTCCCTGAAGCAATGTCCAGTGTCACCGGGGAGCAGTACTGGTGCCTGGGGTAAGGAAAGAGCTGTTCCCTGCCTCCCGGCTGCTGTGCCTGTCTTCACTGCCTGAGCCAGTGGGCCGAGCACACAGGTATAAGTTTTTGTCCCAGAGCAGCCGACTATGGATCCCTGCTTTCCACAAGCGGCCGGAATCCCAGTCTCCCCAGGAACTCTGCCTGTATTAACTTTCCAACCTGGTAGTCATGCGAGTCTCATGAAAGCACCATGAAATGTAGGTTTGTGCTCCCAGAGCAGATCTCTGGAGCTAGGTATTCAGCAGTCCCAGGCCTTCCACTCCCTCCCTGCTCTGTTTCTCTTCCTCCCGCCCGTGAGCAGGGGTGGGGGAAGGGCTCGGGTCCCGGGGAGCCACAGCTCTGGTATGTTACCCCGTTCACTGAGGTCTGCTCTTTTCTCCAGGTGTGTGCATTCTGACGCTGTCCTCTTTCTTGTTGCTCTCTCAGGATTAGTTGTGCCAATTGAATTTTCTAATTGTATCCAGTTTTAGGAGGAAGCCTCTGTCTCTCCTCTCACGCCGCCATCTTTTTTCCTAGCATTTATGTGTTTTTATTGTGATATAATCGCCATATCACATTGTGTAAGTTTAAGGTGTACAAAGTCGATTTGATGCATTTGTGTTTTGCAGTATGGTTAGCACTGTAGTGTTAGTTGATACCTGTTATCATGTCATATGTTTATCATATATTTTTAGTGGAAGCATTTAAGATCTAGTTTCTTCACAAATTTCAAGTTTATAATCCAGTATTCTTGACTTTGATCACTATGCTATGAATGAGATACCCTGTGCTGAGTTCTTTATATGCATTGTCCTTACAGAGCCAAGGACAGAGAATTTATCATTATCCTCATTTTCTGGATGGGGAACATGAGACTGTAAAGGCATATAACTTGCTAAAGGTCACACAATAAGTACAACCTGTTGTGTTCAAATCTAGATCTTTCTGACTCTCAAACCCATGCTATTATCTGTTTATTGTACTCATAGACAAAGATTTTCTGTAAACTGAGATTCCTGGGGGTTGGGTAGATGTTCATGGATGTGTTTTGGTATGTCTGTGAGGTCTGCTCTTTGAATGCATGGACTCTCTCAGGATCTGTGCTCTGCCCTTCTGCCTGGCATGCTCTTTCCCCAGACATCTACTTGCTTAACATTCCCCGGTCCTTCAACTTTTTGCTCAGGTCTTAACCTCTCACTGAGATCCTTAGTGAGAAACTTGCTGCCCTTGCTTTCTCACCTGTTCTCTTCTCAGTTCCCTTATCTTATTCTCTTTTTAATATCACTTTCTTCAAAACATATAATTTACTTCTTTATTGCATTTATTGTATATTTTCTGTCCCTGCCTATTAAAATATAAGTTTCAGGAGAGCAGAAAGATTCTGTTTTGTTCACTCAAATGTGCCAAATGCTTAGAACGTCATGGATATTCAGTTGTTGAACAAGTAAATAAGTGAATAGATGGGTGAGAACTCCCTCAATTCATAAGAAAGAGGTCTTGTTTTATGAGCTTGCTCCTAGGAAGAGGGTTTATCTCTTTTATCATGTTTTCACTTTATTACCCAAGGGATAGAGATTCACATGCTCATAAATTTAATTAAAATAAACATGGAAACAAAAACTGTGACTGGAAAAGCTGTATGCATCTCCATGTTCATTGAAGCATTATCTACATTAACCAAGACTTACTTGGAAGCAACCTAAGTGTACGTTGTTGGATGAATGGATAAAAAAGTGTGATCTACACCTCCCCCCTCCTCCTCTCCCTCGCCAACACACACAGAGGAATATTATTCATCCATAAAGAAATAGGGAAATCTTGAATCTTGAGGGTATTTTCCTAAGTGAAATAAGTCAGAAAAGACAAATACCATATGTTCTCACTTAACTGTGTAATTAAAAAAAAAAACCAATGAACTCGTAAATACAGAGAACAGATTAGTGATTTCCAGAAGTGGGGTTGGGAGGTTGGCAGAATGGGCAGAGGGGGTCAGAAGAGCCAAACTTCCAGTTATACAATAAACAAGCCCTGAGGATGTTACGTACTGCATGGTGACTAGTAGTACTGTATTTTATGTTTGAACATTGCTACAAGACTAGGTTAAAAGTTCTCATCACAAGAAAAATAAATTTGTAACCTATGCAAGGGGATCGGTGTTAACTGACTTATTGTCCTGATCATTTTGCAATGTATACAAATAATGAATCATTATATTGTATGGCTGAAATTAATATAATGTTATATGTCAGTTATATCTCAATTAAAAATACATGGATACCAGGTTTTCAACTGTATATGACTCATGGAGATTGATAATGTTAACTAGTTTAAGGGATCATTTTGAAAAGATAAATTGTGTTTTTCATTTTAAAGTTATAAATTGAAAAGTAAAAAAATTCATCTTGAACAATGTTGAACAATATTTTTGAATGTCACCATTTGAGAGAGCAGGCTAAATTGTGGGAGTTAATGCTACATAATGTTATAAATACTCATTTAAAATGACCAATCGTAGCTGTTACCACATGTTGCCACAAGTGATATGTTTTGATTCAATTCCACAAGAATTACTGTAGTGTGTATAGTATGTAACACATTTGACTAGACAATGGTAATCTCCTGGCTAACTGCTGAATCCTCTCTGAGTGATGTTAGCAATATCTGCCTCTGGTTTAAAAAGTTTACTAATGGGAATATTACGTATAGAAATGTTTACACATGGATAAGTATGTTAATTGTTGGAATAGTAAAATTCTACAAGCAAGCTACTGTTGTACATTAATGGAGAAGTGGCTGTGTCATTCATATCTGCATTGTGGGATATTCTGCAGACATGAGAACAACTGAGGTAAAAATATCTGCCTAGGTATTGAACGATTTCTAAGGTATCATTCTTGGAACTCATGGTAAGTGGAAAGAACAGGTTTCCCAGAATATATATGTTTCTTATGAAAATTATTCCTGAGTAATGGACATATCATGTATATACAATCATAGGAAGACAAGGGATATTTTCAAATTGTAACCATGATTAATTCTAAAGAGGCATCTTGGAGTAGAATTGTAGAGGGGAAATGGGACTCTTATTTTATATATTTTAGCAGTAATTCAGTCTTTTATGAAGTGGCATAATGATGGGGAAACACTCCTATAACATTAAATAAAATTACTCAAGGGACACATAACACTCCAAAACTGAGGGGTCTTGGTTTCTCTTGCTTTGAGAGATATTTCTTGGCATTGTTTCTTTTGATCCTTCCTCAGCACTCATCTTCTGTAAAATTTACTCGATGTTCAATTTTAAATCAGTATTTTAATGCTTAAAAATTATCCTATCATTTTTATATTCATTTTTATAAATACATAGTGTCTTTCAGTAAAAAGTTTACTGTACTCTCTGGGGACAAGACTGGAATCACTTGTCCTCTGAAAATAGACACATCTAGATAAAATGTCTTTGTGTCTAAAAGATAGTTGGTCAGTAAAGACTAGCAATGATTTCTAAAACAGATGAAAGTAACTTTCCAAAGAATAGTAATCATGAGCATTTAGATGTACCTTTAATTTATTTGCTCTCATTTATGAGACAAAAGATTAAGACTGGTAGGATAATAGTTATTTCACATTGCAATTAGGAATGTTGATAGTGTCTTAAACAAAGAATATAATAATAAGCACAATCATGTACTTTGCCCATCTTGAAGAGTTTCATGATAAACACTCAAAAATGTACTTTTTAAATCTCGAAATTTATTATCTATCCATCTACCATGTAGAATTATTTTCTTTTCAGAGTTAGTACATCCAAATCTTTGAAAATGTACAGTTATGAAATAGGTTTAGACTTAAGAAAAAATTTTATAAGTATGCTTTTAGTAAACAAAAGTTATGAATTTATTCTTTAAAATTTGATTTGCCTTGTTACTTTCCACATACTGAAAAACCAAACCTTATTCTTCTAGATTCGTCACTGGTCATTTCCCTCTGGGACCTTCTCTAAAATGATGTGGTAATCTGTCAACCAAGGATATTTTTTATTTCTACTATATTAAAAAGAATATGTGGAATCTATGGACCTAACTTTCCCATCTTAACACAATTAGCACTTAATTTCCTTCTCTCTCCCCCTGCCCCCTTTTTTGGTAAAACACCAAAAAAAAGTGGAACAGAAATAAATGCAGTTGGTAATTGAAAACCATTAATGCATATGCTACCATCAATTCCTTACAAAAATTTCTCCAAATTCAAAATAAACATAGACAGTTGGATCTATTTTCTATTTTTGAAAACAATTTATTACCTTCAAGTCACCTCTAAGAATATCTATGGCAACCTAATGGTTTAAAAATAAAATATATATGAGAAGACAAATTTAACATTTAGTGAATTTAGGCAAAGGTTATATTGTGTTGCATATATTTATTCAATGTTCTGTAGGTTTGAAATTTTCCAAAATGAAAATTTAGGGGAAAAGGAAACTGTATGTGATCCATTACTATTTATTTCTATTTTTGAAAAGCTGCCAAGTGAATATCATTCTTATCTAAATATGGTCATTACAGCTTGCAAAGTTAATGTATTTCACAGTCCTAGCTTACCATCTTTATTTAAGGAATATAAGGGTCACAAAACTCAGGTGTTGTTTCATCTGCAACTGTTTCCATTTGTTTATAGTCTCACCTTCCACACTGCATCTCTACCCAATGGAGTTGATGTTAATAGCGGTCAGGATCTGGCCATGTTTTCAATTTCATGTGCATTAGATTGTTACCTTAGTAATCCAGTGCATTCAGGAAACAGAACTTTGCGTTTAGAATACCAGAGTCAAGAGTTTGGGGAGCTGTTGTGAGTGCAAAGATGCCCCAGGAAAGCCACCCCTGGATACATGGTGTATGAACTGCTGAATTAGCTCCTTGGAAGAACTCAGCTCTGTGGGCTGCCTTCTGACCAGGAAACTCTTGTTCATTATTCGTGATGTTCTCTGCAACTTCTTCCCCGGCCCTCCTTGTAAATATGTAACGTACCACCGGAATGGGGCTGTTCTCCTGGACCTCTAGTCTGGCCATGTCTGCTCAGAGCATAGTTCACTGCAAAGTGACGAGAGTTGGGCAATGGTGGGTGCCCTGCTCCTCCTCTGCCTGTTAGGTCTTCACCAGCAAGCTCCATTTCATGTTTATACTTTGTGGTGTGGGGAATGTGTGTGTTTGCACTCTTTACAGGTGACCTGCCCTGCTCTCAGAAGCTCTCCTTTGAGTATGTAGATTTACATGTGGATGCTTGATTCAGCAGATTGATAGCTGTGTGACCAGGGATGGGTTACTTGGCTATTCTGTGCTGCAATTCTTTGTAGAAAAGAAACAGTGGATGTAGAATGCCTGAAATACTCATTAAGATGTTCAGCATTACCACTCTCATGCTACGAACCCTCCAAGAGGACCTTATTCTCTGATGTCATGGAGGTGCCACAGAGGTGACCAGATGGACTGCAGTGTCAGATTCCTTTCTAAGTGGCTTTTTATGCAAGTCATATTTAATTTTAGGTAGGATTAGCCCTTTGCTGTTTGAAGAGGTTGTTGTCATTGTTATAAACTTATTAGTTAATAATACTTCATTTGTTAGTTGGTTCAAATAAGACTTAAACATGTGATATATGACTAGCCCTGTTAGGATATAAAATGAAACTAAGCAATAATCTGGCCAAATACGATTAACTATCAGAAGGAGTGTTGATACTTCACAGTACAGATTTTCTTTTGAATCTTCTAAGAACTCTCCTTGTTTTCTAATAGTACTCAAGACGACCTCAGTAATCACGCACGGGGGCTCCTACCTCACGGTGCCTGTGTCTTTCCAACTCTGGTCAGTGACACTGCTGCTTCGGGGCGGGGAGGATTGTGTCACAGGTGTTGCGGAACACTGCAAATTAGGTCTTTTTGTTTATTTCTGGAGAGCCAGTTGTTAGATATGTGAAGAGGGAAAACTCCTGGTTTTCTCTCCTTACCTTGATTTTTGCCTTTAACCGGAATTATCAAACTTCTGGCTATTCCAAGTGGATTTCTGCACGTCTGCCAGGTTAGCTCGTTCCCCTCTACCCCTGTCTCCATGAGCTGCTAGTAGAGCCGTGCTTCAGCTGGGGTGCTTGGGCGGTCGTTTGGGGTTACATTTTCCCACTTTCTTCTCAGGAGCTCTCCTTTGGGAGCTTTGGTAGGAAGCCCAGGATTTTGACCTGAGGATTTGATTTAAAACTGATCTTTTCCAACTTCCCAGTTCTATCTGAAAAGTGAGTCAGGCAAGGCTGCATTTTCTTGGAGTTGTTTAATTGTTAATAGTGTCATGTAGTTTTAAGTATGTTGAGAAAGAATTGCACCTTAGCAAAACTCTCCTGAGGCATGTGAGTATAAAATATATGCTGCTGGCTTTGAAATATGATTTGTATCTTGACAATACTGGTTTAAACTGTCAGAAGTTATGATGTCTATTCACGCATGTCTCTTTGCCCCAGTCAAACATGTTTGACTCAACTTCTTGGACCTTAGCAACATTATATTACTAGTGTCATTTTCTCATCTTTTAAATGCTTCTTTTAAGAAGTGGGAATTTTATTAATATCTGACTTGTCCTAAAGAATATTTATAGGCACAAACCCCTCCCCCCAGCAATTCCATTTTTATAAATAATTCTATGTAGAGGCGATTTCAAAAGAATAGAAAACAGAGACAAAGTGGTGTGGCCAAATGAGGAGTGGGCTCTACATTGATGTCTGAGGGGCACCTGAGCCTGAGAAATAGAACCTGCTGCCTCAGATCTGTGAGTGGGCACCTGGGGATTACAGGGAGAAAGAAGAATCGAGATGCATGAACTATGAGTCTTATTTTAGAAATTGCCTGATGACAGAGTCAGGATTTTGAATAGGAAATAGTATATGGATTCAAAGATTTTTCAAATAAAGGGCAAAAAAGGTAGCTCTGGCCCTTGAAAAGCTAATCTGAATAACAAAGGCTGAGCTGACTTTACAAGAAAAATGTGAAAGGCTTCTGAATATATTTCCCTTTTCTTTTCTTTATCTGGAGATACTGTATTGTTCATACACATTAAATATGACCACACGCTGGAGTCATACAATTAAATGGATAGGTGTTGTGGCTTTTAAAAAAATATGCTTAATGTCTAAAACGTAGTTTGTTAGTTACTAGGTGTATTTTCTACCTAATGGAAGTACTGCTTTGTAAATGTTTTCTCAAGAGAGACATTTCCTGCTACTAGTGGCCAATTTCAACCTGGGCTATTACTTGGAGAACAAATAAGCAGACTACTTGACCCTCTTTTATCTGAACATTTCAGGAGTGAATATTTCAACAGTAAAAACAAGTTTCTATCCTGTGTGTGACTTAAATAAATATTTCAAACCTTCTGTTTTTGTAACTGAAAATAACTAGTACCTGCTGTGTTATGTATTTTTTTCTTGTCTTATATATCATTTATTTAATCGTTCTACAAAAAAATGCAGTGAGTCTCTTTTTCTGAAGGCATCTCTGGTAAATATTGATAAGACCGTCTTTCATATAAAATGAGCTGAAGTTTTTTAGTACATTTGCGAATCATGAATTCCAGATTTAATTATATCCCAAGGGAACAACCTGAGGAAACCAAAAGTACTGACATAATTGGATCAAACTCTGTCATCAAAAGCAAATTATATGGTTATTAAATCTAATGAAATGATTTCCCAACATTTAATTAATCTCTCTGACTCAAGATGTTTGGTCTAAATAAGTGTGTTGACATGTACATTTTAGGCAGTCACTACTCCTAGATACAGTGTTTTGGTTGGAAATATTTCTAACGGTATACCTTAGAAGGGAGAGTGGATACCTCTTAGGACATGCGTGGCCCAAAGTGAAGCGTGGGTCCTGACTAAAGGCAGAAGGAAAACAATGTAAGGAACAAATCGCTTTTGTAAAGTACTATTCTCTTGTATCACCACCTCTGTTTTATAAGGAAATGAAAATGAACTCTGAGTTGGTAATCTATATATATGACATCTAAAGGAGTAATATCACTAGTTTATAAAGATTTTGTTAAAACTCATAGAAAAAATTAGCTCCTGGTAAATAGATAAATGAGATGAATGGCTAAATCTAAAAAAAGCCTATGTCACCATTTCACAAATATGATGATATATTCAATCTCACTAGTGATTTTAAATTCAAATGAGAAAAGCAACAGGAACTCTTGCTGGCCAGATTAACTAAGATGTGTGTGGTGTGTGTGTACAAGAACAGAGAAGGGTCTAAGGTTTATTCTATCTGCAGACTTATAAGCTAGCCTGTTACAGTTTCACAGATGCAGACAGAAGACATGAGACTCCTGGGTCGGAAATCAAAGATTGTATTACTCTCAGCACAGCAGGGAGCACATGCCACATATGCAGATCAGTACCGTAATCCCCAAGACCCATCGAAGCGTCACCAGTGGGTCCAGAGAAGGAACTGCATGCTCACTGTGGTGTGTTCTAGGAGAGGAACCCCAAGCTTAGGAAACTTGAGTCTTTATAATGTGCAGTAAGGAAGCCTGTCCTTTGTTTGGGAGGGGACACTAGTTTTGTTCTCAAGATATGCAGATATTCAAGAGTGTGATGGAGAATTGTTCTCTAACACAGACAAAAAAATCTGGGAAATGGACAGTTTAATATAAGGCTGCTAGTTATGTCAGTTGGTGTGGTCCTTTCAGAAAGTAACTTAGCACTAAGTACCTTAAAATGATCATATCATTAGAAGCATGTTATTTTAGACATCCTTCAAAGAAAGTAATCTTAAACTTTCATTTTTAAGTATTTTTAATTGAAATGTTTTATTTGGAAATCTGTAGTTACTAGAGTTTAAAAATGGTCCATGGTAAGTGAATTGATTGAATATTAAATCATTAAAATGTTTTATGTAAAATTTGACATAAAATGTATTAATTAGGATATTTCTATTTTATTACTATTACTATAACATGCTAACAACATATATGATTTCAAAAAATGAGAAGGAAATACCCAACATAAGGTAGAAAAGATAGGAATCATCTTGTACATTATTGTCGTGGAAAGCACGGCATACTCTAATCTCTATAACCAAACTTTTGTTTCATATAAGGTCGAGGACAGGTTCATTTTTAAAACCAAATGATATGTTATATGGCAAGTTGTAGTTTTATTTTCTTGTGTTTTATGTTGAAGGCGGTGTTGAACCCCTGTTTAGCACTTACTAGTTTCTAGACAGGATTCTGAGTATTTTACATTCATTAACTCATATGATCTTCATAGAAGCTCAGGAGACAACAGTTATTTATCCCAGTTTATAAGGGAGTAAACTTAGGCACAAGGAAGTTACATAATTTATCCAAATTATGTAGAATTCATGTTTTTAACAACTAGGCTTTGGTGCCATATCAAATATAGCACATACTCGGTACTTTGAATTAATGTATTTGTTTAGTATCATATTTTTTGTTTGACATTTGTATCACATTATGGGTATTAAGGACAATGCAACAATGCATAACTAACTAGTTTTATTAATCTTTATCTCTAATATTACTGTGAATTTTTGAACCATGATTTAAAATTGAGCATTCAGACTAATCATCATTGCTATGTACCTTGTGTCAAACATAATAGGTTTCATTTTGTTTAAGAGAACAGTTTTCTGATCCTCAGGAGATATGCCAACTTGCTTTTGCTTTATTGAATTCAACTAGGAAATTGAATGAAAGCAATATTTTCTGGAAAGCTACGTACTTTATCCAAGTCATTTACTGGTTTCAACTCATTAACTCATTTGTGAAATTACTGCATTGGAAAGTAATAAACCAGGCAAATTCTGATATATGTTTACATGAGTGGATTTTGTTAAAAGATCCGTATGTTGCTCTTTACTTGCTGATTAACAATTTAAGATAATGAGGTGTGGAACTTTTGGGACTACTAAATGTTTTCTTAATAAGTTCTTTAATATTAATAATGATGAAGTACATTCTTATCATTATAATAAAACTGGGTAACTATATATATATCTTGGTCCCTATTGAAAGCCCTATCAGGCTTTTGTGGATAACATGGCCCAATGATGAACTTGCCTTATTGTGACTCTAATTCACTCTTAACTCCATTTCTTCTTTGATACTGTTTCATTTTAGTTTCTTCAGTTTATCTAATTTATTTGATATGACGTCTTACAAATCTTTTCTCACCTTAAATTTTCTGCCATTCACACTATTGCATTGACACACAGATTTCTAAAAACTCCTCTCTCTACTTGATTTCTAGGACTGATTATGACATATGTCAGTCAATGAACAGTCCCATCTTTGTACATCTGTGTAATCTATTTTCTTCATAGGCCCTTGATTCTTTGCAAAGTCACTTTCCAGAGAAATTTATAAGGTGATAATATCATATAATACAAAGTAACTTATAAAGGTATTGAAAGGTTTTTTTTAAAAAGTCAATAAAAATGGGCTTTATTTCTAAAGGATTTTATGCTTTTTGTAAAAATTCTTAATGTTATTAAGACACAGTAAAAATCACTTTTAATCCTGCCACACAGATATAACCACTGGTAAGATTTCCTGATATTCATTATGTATATGTTTCTCCTAAAATGAAAATTTGTGAAAAAACCCCAGTAATAGTAATTCTCATTCTGTATGAAAGGACATTTATTATTATTATTTTTTAAAATTTTTATTAAGGTATGATTGATATACACTCTTACAAAGGTTTCACATGAAAAAACAATGTGGTTACTACATTTACCCTATTATCAAGTCCCCACCCATACCCCAATGCAGTCACTGTCCATCAGCGCAGCAAGATGCCACAGATCCACTGTGTGCCTTCTCTGTGCTACACTGTTCTCCCCGTGATCCCCCACACCATATGTACTAAACATAATATCCCTCAATCCCCTTCCTGTCCCTCCCCACCTGCCTTCCCACACCCATCCCCTTTGGTAACCACTAGTTCATTCATGGAGTCTCTGTGTCTGCTGCTATTTTGTTCCTTCAGTTTTGCTTCATTGGTATACTCCACAAATGAGGGAAATCATTTGTCATTTGTCTTTCTCCGCCTGGCTTATATCACTGAGCATAATGTCCTCCAGCTCCATCCATGTTGTTGCAAATGGAAGGATTAGTTTCTTATGGCTGAATAGTATTCCATTGTGTATATGTACTACATCTTTTTTATCCATTTATCTACTGATGGACACTTAGGTTGTTTCCATATCTTGGCTATTGTATAAAGTGCTGCGATAAACATAGGGGTGCATATATCTTTTTGAATCTGAGAAGTTGTATTATTTGGTTAAATTCCAAAGAGTGGGATTCCTGGGTCAAATGGTATTTCTATTTTTAGTTTTTTGAGGAAACTCCATATTGCTTTCCACAATGGTTGAACTAGCTTACATTCCCACCAGCAGTGTAGGAGGGTGCCCCTTTCTCTGCATCTTTGCCAGCATTTTTTGTTCTTAGTCTTTTTGATGCTGGCCATCCTTACTGGTGTGAGGTGATATCTCATTGTGGTTTTAATTTGCATTTCCCTGATGGTTAGTGATGTGGAGCATCTTTTCATGTGTCTGTTGGCCATCTGAATTTCTTCTTTGGAGAACTTTCTCTTCATATCCTCTGCCCATTTTTTTAATTGGGTTATTTGCTTTTTGGTTGTTGAGGTGTGTGAGTTCTTTATATATTTTGGATGTTAACCCCTTGTCGGATATGTTATTTACAATTACATTCTCCCATACTGTAGGATGTCTTTTTTCTGTTGATGGTGTCCTTTCCCGTACAGAAACTTTTTAGTTTGATGTAGTCCTATGAGTTCATTTTTGCTTTTGTTTCCCTTGCTCGAGGAGATGCATTCAGGAAGAAGTTGCTCATGCTTATATTCAGGAGATGTTTGCCTATGTTTTCTTCAAAGAGTTTTATGGTTTCATGACTTACATTCAAGTCTTTAATCCATTTCTAGTTTACTTTTGTGTATGGGGTTAAACAATAATCCAGTTTCATTCTCTTGCATGTAGTTCTCCAGTTTTGCCAACATGAGCTGTTGAAGAGGCTATCATTTCCCCATTGTATGTCCATTGCTTCTTTATCATTTATTAATTGACCATATATGGTTGGGTTTATATCAGGGCTCTCTAGTCTGTTCCATTGGTCTATGGGTCTGTTCTTGTGCCAGTACCAAATTATCTTGATTACTGTGGCTTTGTAGTAGAGCTTGAAGTTGGGGAGCATAATCCCTCCAGCTTTATTCTTCCTTCTCAGAATTGCTTTGGGTATTCAAGGTCTTTGGTGGTTCCACATGAATTTTAGAACGATTTTCTCTAGTTCATTGAAGAATGCTATTGGTATTTTGATAGGAATAGCATTGAATCTATAGATTGCTTTAGGCAGGATTGCCATTTTGACAATATTAATTCTTCCTATCCATGAGCACAGAGTGTGTTTCCATTTATTGGTATCTTCTTTAATTTCTCTCATGAGTGTCTTGTATTTTTCAGAGTATTGTTCTTTCACCTCCTTGGTTAGGTTTATTCCTAGTTATTTTATTCTTTTTGATGCAGTTGTGAATGGAATTGTTTTCCTGCTTTCTCTCTCTGCTAGTTCATTGTTAGTTTATAGGAATGCCACAGATTTCTGTGTATTAATTTTCTATCCTGCAACTTTGGTGAATTCAGATATTGAATCTAGTAGTTTTGGAGTAGATTCTTTAGGGTTTTTTATGTACAAAATGTCATCTGCAAACAGGGACAGTTTAACTTCTTCCTTACTAATCTGGATGCCTTTTATTTCTTTTTGTTGTCTGATTGCTGTGGCTAGGACCTCCAGTACAATGTTGAATAGAAGTGGGGACAGTGGGCATCCTTGTCTTGTTCCCTATCTTAAAGGAAAACTTTCAGCTTCTCGCTGTTAAGTATGATGTTGACTGTGGGTTTGTCATATATGGCCTTTATTATGTTGAGGTACTTGCCCTCTATACCCATTTTGCTGAGAGTCTTTATCATGAATGGATGTTGAATTTTGTCAGATGCTTTTTCAGCATCTATGGAGATGATCATGTGGTTTTTATCCTTCTTTTTGTTGATGTGGTGGATGATGTTGATGGATTTTCGAATGTTGTACCATCCTTGCATCCCTGGAATAAATTCTACTTGATCATGATGGATGATCTTTTTGATGTATTTTTGAATTTGGTTTGCTAATATTTAATTGAGTATTTTTGCACCTATGTTCATCAGGGATATTGGTCTGTAATTTTCTTTTTTGTGTGTGTCTTTGCCTGGTTTTGGTATTAGAGTGATGCTGGCCTCATAGAATGAGTTTGGAAGTATTTCCTCTTCTACTCTTTGGAAAACTTTAAGAAGGATGGGTATTAGGTCTTCACTAAATGTTTGATAAAATTCAACAGTGAAGCCATCTGGTCTAGGCGTTTTGTTCTTAGGTAGTTTTTTTGATTACCAGTTCAATTTCTTTGCTGGTAATTGTTCAGATTTTCTGTTTCTTCGTTGGTCAGCCTTGGAAGGTTGTATTTTTCTAGAAAGTTGTCTATTTCTTCTAGGTTATCCAGTTTGTTAGCATATAATTTTTCTAGTATTCTCTCATAATTCTTTGTATTTCTGTGTTGTCTGTAGTGATTTTTCCTTTCTCATTTCTGATTATGTTTATGTGTGTAGACTCCCTTTTTTTCTTGATAAGACTGGCTGAGGGTTTATTTGTTTTGTTTTCATGAAGAACCAGCTCTTGCTTTCATTGAATCTTTCTATTGTTTTATTCTTCTCTATGTTATTTATTTCTACTCTAATCTTTATTATGTCCCTCCTTCTGCTGACTTTGGGCTTCATTTGTTCTTCTTTTTCTAGTTTCATTAATTGTGAGTTTAGACTTCTTATATGAGATTGTTCTTCTTTCCTGAAGTAGACCTGTATTGCAGTATACTTTCCTCTTAGCACAGCCTTTGCTGCGTCACACAAATTTTGCGGTATTGAATTATTGTTTTCATTTGTCTCCATGAAGGGACATTTATTATGTGTTCAGAATTTAGTATTTTTTCACGATAAATTTTATTATGTTTTCTCACTGATCCTGGTGCTCTCTCTTTGTGGCTAGGGTCATCTTCATGGCTGCAGAGCTCTGGGCTGTTCTCCAGTGAGCCAAACAGAGTGAGAAAACATAGTGAAGCTAAGGAAGCACAGGCCTTCATGCGGTTTTCAAAGTGTCAGCTCTGCACTACAGAGAAATATTTTGTAGGTCTAATTGCCTCATAATAAGAATTCTGACCTTGTTGTGAGATTAAATGAAAGTATATACAGTTTGTCATGTTCTAAGTGTTTAGTAAAATCAGTTCTCTTTTCCCTAAACATTTTATTTTTATATGTAAGTGGCTTGCATATAATGATTCCCATGAGTCCATCACAGTAAGCTTCTGAGGTGAAGTTATTCCTTTTATTCAGATAAGAACACAGGCCTTGGTGAGATGCTTATAGATGTGGCAGATGCACATGTGCTAGGTTAGTTCACTTGTTCTCTTCTCATGCTGTGTGGATCCAGCACAATCCTAGATAGAATTTCACACAGATTGTTCAGTAAACCTTATTAACAAGTATTTTGTATGTCAACAACACAATGCTGTTATCCAAACTACATTGTGCTCAGATCATTGGGAACTTGTCATATGGCTGTGTTGCTCAGTTATGTTTGGAAAAAAAACTTTGCACATACTTGATTCAAAGAAAAACCCATATGTTTTGTTTATTGAAATATGTTTAAGGTTTTTGTTGAGGATTAAACTGAGGTTGTAGTGAGGTCTAAGCAAGTGGATTCATTAATACCTGACATATTCTAAGTCCTCAATCTGTACTAGCAATTACCATTTTTATTTTATTATACATTTCTGTCTTGCCAATGGATTTCAGCCCCAGGCAAGTTCACTCTGGATTCAGTGAAACCAAAAAATGACAGTGGAACATTCTTGGGGTGAAAGGGTTTATCCCCAGCTTTATTTCCATGGTGGCAGTTCAGTCACTAGAATCCTGTCCACCTCAGAGCAGGTCCACTTGCATCCAGGTGGTTTCTGCCTCTGGGCCTCTCTACCCCTGCAGTCATCTTGGTCTCTGTCCTTGGTGCTGCCATCACTCCAGTCTCTGCTCTTCTGCAGCCATGCAGCCCAGAGCACTGAGTGGAGTTCTTTATATAGAGTCATTAATTATGTATTGCCCACACATGTGTAGTGAGTAAGCCGACCAGGGCCAGATGAGAATCCTGACCCCAGGAACTTTCATTTTCTCTACAATTTCAAAATGTGTAAGTTTGTTGCCTTTTTAAGAAGTGATTTGCATTTATCTCTAGCAAGAAATATTTTAGATTTTTTTTGTTTCTTACTGATTTAAGTACCATAAATTTCAGCAATCCCTAGGTCAAAGTATTTTTTCAGCAATGTTCAAAATAAAACAAAAGGGTTATTCTGGTAAGCAAGCCCTGTCTGGATCCAGGTTGATTAGAATGATTAAAGTCATGTCACCTTGTGAGTGGCCTCTTGGCCACTGGTGTGTAGTAGAGTAACTGAAGAATTCTCAGCCAAAACAAGTGGCCTCAGTAATTGTGAGAGTGGTAACGGATACTGGGTGGTGGTCTGTTGGGATGAACATAGATGGGAGTTAGGCAGGTGATGCCTGTTGTGTGCTGGAGTTAGCTGCTGAATTCAGAGATTCTTAGCATGGGTGTGAACAGCTTCCTTTGTGTTTTGTGGAGTGCAGGAAACATGCAAGAGAAACTGCAAGAGATTCCAGTATATGACTGGATATTGGACTAGGTATCTTCCTATCAGATCCCTCCATGCCCTAAAGTTTTAATAATCTACAAGAAACAGACTTACATTTTGGAAGTTAATTTTGAGATTACACTCTGCATGTAACAGGTGCAAAGATACATACATCTTGTTGTTCTCTGTAGTTAGATAGCTTTCATAAATCAGTGCCATCTGTTGTTCTTTTAACTAATCCTCTCTTGCCTTGGGTTGTGTGGAGTCCTGTTGTGTATGTTGGAAGACAGGAAATGTTTCATTTCTGTGGTAAATGGCAATTTCACAGACTGCCTTAAATTCTATGTTTGCTCTTCCACTTGACTGGTGTTAGCTGAGGTGAGAATGTTAGGAATCTGGTTGAAAGGATGGGCTCACATTTAATGTTCAACATCGCAGGTATTGACTAATTCTTCATATAATCTAACATTTTTTGGGGTTGAGCCCTGGGTTCTGTGGAACACAGTTTGTAATGAACTGCATTGCACTTAAAACAGCTATTAATTTCCCGTTATAAGACAGAAGATATTTTTATTTGAAAAGGTCTTTTTAAATTTTCTAGTATTATATATCCTTAAAAGTGTTTTAATTAGGATTTTTTTCCCCCCATAAATGTTTTTACTCTAATGGAATATAATGATGATGAAGTAAAGTTAGGTTACAAATTTCCTGATTTTATTTGTGTATAAGTTTGCTATAGATTTATCATCTTCAGTTGTGAGATCTCCCACCCACAGATGTTTTCAATTCTTTTCCATGTACGGTGGTAAATTGCTTTTCCCTGGTGATTTGACCAATTAATCAAGTAGTGGCAGCATTTACACAAAGGCCTTCTGGAATCCTATTTGTAATACTTAGGGGACTTGGAAACAGACTCCCCTTGGAATTATTTTCCACCAAATGTAATTCTCCCCCAAAGTGGTTTAATTCATGCTGTCAACATCCAAATAAATATTTTCTCTGGGATTCTATAGCTCATCATTAGTTAACATGTCTCTAATTAAGTTTGTAAAACCTTGGAGACACTCTAAAAAGTGTGAAAAAGACCATGAAGAGGAGGAGCCAAGATGGCGGTGTGAGTAGAGCAGCGGAAATCTCCTCCCAAAACTACATATATCTACGAAAATATAACAAAGACAACTCTTCCTAGAATAAAGACCAGAGGACACAGGACAACATCCAGACCACATCCACACCTACGAGAACCCAGTGCCTCGTATTGGGGGTAAGATACAAGCCCCTGCCCGGCGGGACCCGAGCACCCCTTCCCCCAGCTCCCAGCGGGAGAAGAATAGGCAGAGCGGTAGGGAGACGGAGCCCAGGACTGCCGAACACCCAGCCCCAGCCATCCGGGCCAGAGTGCAGACACAGTGCGTGCACGGGGCCCTGGATACTAGGGAAACAGGGCAGCAAGAACGGTGAGAGGGAACTGGAGGCCTGGCCAGAGGACATAAGAAAAGCGAGCGGCCATTTTTTTTTCTTTATTTTTTTTTTTGCTGTTTTGTTTTGGCACGCGCTTTGTGGAAGTCTTAAAGGGATAGGGACCCCAATACTAGGGAAACAGGGCAGCAAGACCGGTGAGCAGATGCCTGAGGCTGGTGCTGGAGAATAATGAAAAACGAGCAGCCATTATTTATTTATTTATTTATTTAATTAATTAAAAAAAATTTTTTGGTGCTTGTTGTTTTGTTTTGGTGGGTGCCTTTTGGAAGTATAAAAGGGGCAGGGCAGGGACACTTAATCCAGAGGTAAGGAATCCGGGGATCTCTGGGCACCCTAATCCCTGGGCTGCAGGGAGCAGGGAGGCCCCTTACGGAGATAAATAGCCTCCCAGCCGCTCCTGCTCCAACGCGACTCCACCATTTTGGAGTAGCTGCCCGAGCCAGGCCACGCCCACAGCAACAGCGGAGATTAACTCCATAGCAGCCGGGCAGGAAGCAGAAACCCTGTCTGCGCGCAGCTGCGCAGCACAAGCCACTAGAGGCCGCTGTTCTCCCAGGAAAGGAGGGCCACAAACCAACAAGAAGGGAAGTTCTTCCAGCCATCACTCGTCCCAGCTCTGCAAACTATTCCTATCACCATGAAAAGGCAAAGCTACAGGCAGACAAAGATCACAGAGACAACACCAGAGAAGGAGACAGACCTAACCAGTCTTCCTGAAAAAGAATTCAAAATAAGAATCATAAACATGCTGACAGAGATGCAGAGAAATACACAAGAGATATGGGATGAAGTCCGGAGGGAGATCACAGATGCCAGAAAGGAGATTACAGAAATGAAACAAACTCTGGAAGGGTTTATAAGCAGAATGGATAGGATGCAAGAGGCCATTGATGGAATAGGAACCAGAGAACAGGAATGCATAAAAGCTGACATAGAGAGAGATAAAAGGATCTCCAGGAATGAACCAATATTAAGAGAACTGTGTGACCAATCCAAAAGGAACAATATCCGTATTATAGGGGTACAAGAAGGAGAAGAGAGAGGAAAAGGGATGGAAAGTATCTTGGAAGAAATAATTGCTGAAAACTTCCCCAAACTGGGGGAGGAAATAATCGAACAGACCACGGAAATACACAGAACCCCCAACAGAAAGGATCCAAGGAGGACAACACCAAGACACATAATAATTAAAATGGCAAAGATCAAGGACAAGGAAAGAGTTTTAAAGGCAGCTAGAGAGAAAAAGGTTACCTATAAAGGAAAACCCATCAGGCTAACATCAGACTTCTTAACAGAAACCCTACAGGCCAGAAGACAATGGCATGATATATTTAATGCAATGAAACAGAAGGGCCTTGAACCAAGGATACTGTATCCAGCACGACTATCATTTAAATATGATGGTGGGATTAAACAATTCCCAGACAAACAAAAGCTGAGGAAATTTGCTTCCCACAAAGCACCTCTACAGGACATCTTACAGGGACTGCTCTAGATGGGAGCACTCCTAGAAAGAGCACAGCACAAAACACCCAACATATGAAGAATCAAGGAGGAGGAATAAGAAGGGAGAGAAGAAAATAATCTCCAGACATTGTATATAGCAGCTCAATAAGCGAGCTAAGTTAGGCAGTAAGATACTAAAGAGGCTAACCTTGAACCTTTGGTAACCACGAATTTAAAGCCTGCAATGGCAATAAGTACATATCTTACAATAGTCACCCTAAATGTTAATGGAGTGAATGCACCAATCAAAAGACACAGAATAATAGAATGGATAAAAAAGCAAGACCCATCTATATGCTGCTTACAAAAAACTCACCTCAAACCCAAAGACATGTACAGACTAAAAGTCAAGGGATGGATAAACATATTTCAGGCAAACAACAGCGAGAAGAAAGCAGGGGTTGCAGTACTAATATCAGACAAAATAGACTTCAAAACAAAGAAAGTAACAAGAGATAAAGAAGGACACTACATAATGATAAAGGGCTCAGTCCAACAAGAGGATATAACCATTCTAAATATATATGCACCCAACACAGGAGCACCAGCATATGTGAAACAAATACTAACAGAACTAAAGGGGGAAATAGACTGCAATGCATTCATTCTAGGAGACTTCAACACACCACTCACCCCAAAGGATAGATCCACCGGGCAGAAAATAAGTAAGGACACGGAAGCACTGAACAACACAGTAGAGCAGATGGACCTAATAGACATCTACAGAACTCTACATCCAAAAGCAACAGGATACACATTCTTCTCAAGTGCACATGGAACATTCTCCAGAATAGACCACATACTAGGCCACAAAAAGAGCCTCAGAAAATTCCAAAAGATTGAAATTCTGCCAACCAACTTTTCAGACCACAAAGGCATAAAACTAGAAATAAACTGTACAAAGAAAACAAAAAGGCTCACAAACACATGGAGGCTTAACAACACGCTCCTAAATAATCAATGGATCAATGACCAAATCAAAATGGAGATCAAGCAATATATGGAAACAAATGACAACAACAACACTAAGCCCCAACTTCTGTGGGACACAGCAAAAGCAGTCTTAAGAGGAAAGTATATAGCACTCCAAGCATATTTAAAAAAGGAAGAACAATCCCAAATGAATGGTCTAATGTCACAATTACCGAAATCGGAAAAAGAAGAACAAATGAGGCCTAAGGTCAGCAGAAGGAGGGACATAATAAAGATTAGAGAAGAAATAAATACAATTGAGAAGAATAAAACAATAGCAAAAATCAATGAAACCAAGAGCGGGTTCTTCGAGAAAATAAACAAAATAGATAAGCCTCTAGCTAGACTTATTAAGAGGAAAAGAGAGTCAACACAAATCAACAGTATAAGAAACGAGAAAGGAAAAATCACGACCACCCCACAGAAATACAAAGAATTATTAGAGAATACTATGAAAACCTATATGCTAACAAGCTGGGAAACCTAGGAGAAATGGACAACTTCCTAGAAAAATATGACCTTCCAAGATTGACCCAGAAAGAAACAGAAAATCTAAACAGACCAATTACCAGCAACGAAATTGAAGTGGTAATCAAAAAACTACCAAAGAACAAAGTCCCCGGGCCAGATGGATTTACCTCGGAATTTTATCAGACATACAGGGAAGACATAATACCCATTCTCCTTAAAGTTTTCCAAAAATAGAAGAGGAGGGGATACTCCCAAACTCATTCTATGAAGCTAACATCACCCTAATACCAAAACCAGGCAAAGACCCCACCAAAAAAGAAAACTACAGACCAATATCCCTGATGAACGTAGATGCAAAAATACTCAACAAAATATTACCAAACCGAATTCAAAAATACATCAAAAGGATCATACACCATGACCAAGTGGGATTCATCCCAGGGATGCAAGGATGGTACAACATTCGAAAGTCCATCAACATCATCCACCACATCAACAAAAAGAAAGACAAAAAACACATGATCATCTCCATAGATGCTGAAAAAGCATTTGACAAAGTTCAACATCCATTCATGATAAAAACTCTCAGCAAAATGGGAATAGAGGGCAAGTACCTCAACATAATAAAGGCCATCTTTGATAAACCCACAGCTAAAATTATATTGAAGAGCAAGAAGCTGAAAGCATTTCGTCTGAGACCGGGAACTAGACAGGGATGCCCACTCTCCCCACTGTTATTTAACATAGTACTGGAGGTCCTAGCCATGGCAATCAGACAAAACAAAAAAATACAAGGAATCTAGATTGGTAAAGAAGAAGTTAAACTGTCACTATTTGCAGATGACATGATACTGTACATAAAAAACCCTAAAGACCCCACCCCAAAACTACTAGAGCTGATATCAGAATACAGCAAAGTTGCAGGATATAAAATCAACACACAGAAATCTGTGGCTTTCCTATACACTAACAATGAACCAACAGAAAGAGAAATCAGGAAAACAACTCCATCCACAATTGCATCAAAAAAAATAAAATACCTAGGAATAAACCTAACCAAAGAATTGAAAGACTTATACTCTGAAAACTACAAGTCACTCTTAAGAGAAATTAAAGGGGACAGTAACAGATGGAAACTCATCCCATGCTCATGGCTAGGAAGAATTAATATCGTCAAAATGGCCATCCTGCCCAAAGCAATATACAGATTTGATGCAATCCCTATGAAACTACCAGCAACATTCTTCAATGAACTGGAACAAATAATTCAAAAATTCATAGGGAAACACCAAAGACCCCGAATAGCCAAAGCAATCCTGAGAAAGAAGAATAAAGTAGGGGGTTCTCACTCCCCTACTTCAAGCTCTACTATAAAGCCATAGTAAGCAAGACAACTTGGTACTGGCACAAGAACAGAGCTACAGACCAATGGGACAGACTAGAGAATCCAGTCATTAACCCAGACATATATGGTCAATTAATATTTGATAAAGGAGCCATGGACATACAATGGTGCAATGACAGTCTCTTCAACAGATGATGCTGGCAAAACTGGACAACTACATGTAGGAGAATGAAACTGGACCATTGTCTAACCCCATATACAAAAGTGAACTCAAAATGGGTCAAAGACCTGAATGTAAGTCACGAAACCTTAAAACTCTTGGAAGAAAACATAGGCAAAAACCTCTTATATATAAACATGAGTGACCTCTTCTTGAACATATTTCCCCGGGCAAGGAAAACAACTGCAAAAATGAACAAGTGGGACTATATTAAGCTGAAAAGCTTCTGTACAGCAAAAGACAACATCAATAGAACAAAAAGGAACCCTACAGTATGGGAGAATATATTTGAAAATGACACATCCGATAAAGGCTTGACGTCCAGAATATATAAAGAGCTCACACGCCTCAACAAACAAAAAACAAGTAACCCAATTAAAAAATGGGCAGAGGAACTGAACAGACAGTTCCCCAAAAAAGAAATACAGATGGCCAACAGACACATGAAAAGATGCTCCACATCACTAATTATCAGAGAAATGCTGATTAAAACTACAATCAGGTATCACCTCACACCAGTAAGGATGGCTGCCATCCAAAAGACAAACAACATCAAATGTTGGTGAGACTGTGGAGAAAGGGGAATCTTCCTACACTGCTGGTGGGAATGTAAATTAGTTCAACCATTGTGGAAACAGTATGGAGGTACATCAAAATGCTCAAAACAGACTTACCTTTTGACCCAGGATTTGCACTCCTAGGAATTTACCCTAAAAATGCAGCAATCAAGTTTGAAGAAGACCACTGCACTCCAGTGTTTATTGCAGCACTATTTACAATAGCCAAGAATTGGAAGCAGCCTAAATGTCCTTCGATAGATGAATGGATAAGGAAGATGTGGTACATATACACAATGGAATACTACTCAGCCATTAGAAAAGGGCAAATCCTACCATTTGCAGCAACATGGATGGAGCTGGAGGGTATTATGCTCAGTGAAACAAGCCAAGCGGAGAAAGAGAAATACCAAATGATTTCACTCATCTGTGGAATATAAGAACAAAGGAAAAACTGAAGGAAAAAAACAGCAGCAGAATCACAGAACTCAAGAATGGACTAACAGGTACCAAAGGGAAAGGGACTGGGGAGGATGGGTGGGAAGGGAGGTAGAAGGGGGGGAAGAAGAAGGGAGGTATTAAGATTAGCATGCATGGGGGGGTGGGAGAAAGGGGAGGGCTGTACAACACAGAGAAGGCAAGTAGTGATTCTACAACATTTTGCTATGCTGACGGACAGTGACTGTAAAGGGTTTTATAGGGCGGACCTGGTATAGAGGAGAGCCTAGTAAAGATAATATTCGTCATGTAAGTGTAGATTAATGATACCAAAAAAAAAAAAATGTAGTTCCTGTGTGGTGACCTCCAATGAGTTCTACACAGGGATATAAAGGCATATAAAAGTGTAGGCAAAGGGTCTGTTTGTGTTTATACAGAGGAACAAAGCCTAATTGGGCTACCCCGAAAATGAACTAAGATACGATATGAAAAAGAACTTCCAACATCAGCACTCTCTGGAAGACTCATGCCAGAAGATGATCATCAAAAAACCCCAACAAAGATCCACGCACTGCTACAGGTGTTGATGCACTCATCCCACCAGCTCCTGGACTTGCCATGGGAATGAAGAAAGAGATATTTAAGCTTTCCTGTGCATACAGTGAAACAAGAAATTTGACTGGATCTATACTGTTGGAACTCATCCAAGAATTAGGAGAAGTGCAAATTGTAGTTCTCCAAAATCTTACAACTACAGACTATTTACTGTTAAAAGAACATAAGGGATGTGAACATTCCCCAGGAATGGGTTGTTTTAATTTGTCTGATTTCTCTCAGACTGTTCAAGTTCAGTTGGACAATATCCACCATATCATAGATAAGTTTTCACAAATGCCTAAGGTGCCTAACTGGTTTTCTTGGTTTCACTGGAGATGGCTGGTAATTACAGGTATGCTTTGGTTATGTAACTGTACTCCTATTATGTTAATGTGTGTGTGTGCAATTTAAGTAGTAGCTTAAAACCTATACATGCTGAAGTTACTCTACAAGAAGATATGTCAAAGAAATAATCAATCTTACCATGTTTTCTTCTGCCTGCTACTTCTATAGCTTTTCTTCTTCCTTCCTAATTACAACCCTTAAATAGAATTCGTGCCTCTTATCGAATTTACTGAGTATCATAATTCTTCCAAGTGGTAAAGATACCTCAAGACAAATGCTGGGCATAGAAGCCACAGGGCATAAATATGCAAAGAAATAAAAAGCTAACCTTTTCAAACAATAAGGCTTCTCTCTCACTTACCAACTTTACATTTCCCTGTATGGACCCGGAAGATGACTGGTTAGCCAGAGACGGGTAAGATTCCTCAAGGGAGGAACAACCTAAGACAGCCACAGTAGCAGGGGGGTCATCAGGTGAGAAATTGGGGATGAACAGGGGTGAGGCTTAGAACCTCACACCCCCTGTTCTGAGAGAAATCCTCTGAACACGTGGATGTTTTATTGCCCTTGTCTAGCTTGGATTAACACATAGTCTGCAGTAACACACCTGATCATCTACATTTGCTCTCTTACAACACTAAACTATTTTTCTACCTTTATCTTGTATCTACCTATCACTTCAGCATTTTATAAAAAATAATAATAATAAAGAGGGAAATGTGGTATCCACATATAAATCAAGTATAAAAATCAAATGAGTATTCATATTTGAACTGACTGTTTATAGTTCATAATGCATAAGCAAAATCGAAAGTTTCTGTGATGACTGCCCTTGTACTGTTCACCATGTAACGTATTCACTATGTAAGAATTTGTTCTCCATGTAAGAACTTGTTCGTTATGCTTCAGAAGATTGGAGACTGATGAAAATTAGGCTTGGGATGGATTAATGATTGTGCATTGAATATTTACTCCCCTATACAGAATTTTATTGTTGTTAACAACCATTTGATCAATAAATATGAGAGATGCCCTCACAAAGAAAAAAAAAAGTACACACTTCCAATTGTAAAATAAATAAGTAACCGGGATGTAATGTATAGCATAAGGAATATAGTCAAATTATTTTAACAACTTGGTATGGTGATAGCTGGTACCTAGAATTATCATGTATATGAATGTTGAATCACTGTGTTATACACCTGAAACTAATGTAATACTGTGTGTCAACTACCCTTCAATAAAAAATTATTATCAAAAAAAGAAAAAAAAGACCATGAAGTTGAGTCTTTTTTTAGCAATATAATTGAATCAATTAACATATTTCATTGTTGAGAATAATAATAAAAACACTTGAGGAAAAATATTGTGAATTTGTTTAACAACTACCCTCAGAACTTTGATTTCCTTTTGTACATCCTGAATGTAAACATCAAAGATAGGTACGTGGGGGATTTAAGGAGGCAGCTGTAGCCTTAGCTTATATAAAATGTTTTGAAAATGATAAACTTTCATAAAATTGTAGACTTTTCTTTCCAGTAATAACTATTCAGAATATTTAGTTCCCTGGAACTCAGAGTTTCAAGATAAGCATGCAGGTGACTGGTTTCCAGGTGAAATTGTGTCAATGTTCCTGAAAGCAGAGCGTGTTGCTTCTGTTTTTCTTCTTTTATAAATACGGCAGTTACAGAATGTGTCCTCCTGTTTCATATGGTGGGTAATGGAGGCAGGATTCAGTTTTTAAGTGGTTGAATGACAAAATCTGTACTTCTCTGCAGTAGCATCTCATGTTTTGGGGGAGATAAATATATATATGTATGTATTTAGGATATATATATATATTTAAAAATCTGTGAATGTAGAAAAGATTCTTAGTATGCAAGTGCGAAGAAATACAACTGTATAACTTTTTTTTTTTTTTGGTAGATAATTATTTTTTATTTAAGGGTAGTTGACGCACAGTATTACATTACATTAGTTTCAGGTGTACAACACAGTGATAAAACATTTATATACATGACAATTCTAGGTTTCAGCTATCACCCTACCAAGCTGTTACAATATCTTGACTATATTCCTTATGCTATACATTACATCCCAGTTACTTATTTATTTTACCATTGGAAGTCTGTACTTTTTTTTTCCTTTTTTTTTTTTTTTGTGAGGGCATCTCTCATATTTATTGATCAAATGGTTGTTCACAACAATAAAATTCTGTATATGGGAGTCAATGCTCAATGCACAATCGTTAATCCACCCCAAGCCTAATTTTCGTCAGTCTCCAATCTTCTGAGGCATAACAAACAAGTTCTTACATGGAGAACAAATTCTTACATAGTGAATAAGTTACATAGTAAACAGTACAAGGGCAGTCATCACAGAAACTTTTGGTTTTGCTCATGCATTATGAACTATAAACAGTTCAAATATGAATACTCATTTGGCTTTTATACTTGATTTATATGTGGATACCACATTTCTCTCTTTATTATTATTATTTTTAATAAAGTGCTGAAGTGGTAGGTAGATACAAGATAAAGGTAGAAAAATAGTTTAGTGTTGTAAGAGAGCAAATGTAGATGATCAGGTGTGTTACTGCAGACTATGTGTTAATCCAAGCTAGACCAGGGCAATAAAACATCCATGTATGCAGAAGATTTCTCTCAGAACGGGGGGGTGAGGTTCTAAGCCTCACCTCTGTTGATCCCCAATTTCTCACCTGATGACCCCCCTGCAACTGTGCCTGTCTTAGGTTGTTCCTCCCTTGAGGAACCTTACCCGTCTCTGGCTAACCAGTCATCTTCCGGGGCCATACAGGGAAATGTAAAGTTGGTAAGTGAGAGAGAAGCCTTATTGTTTGAAAAGGTTAGCTTTTTATTTCTTTGCATATTTATGCCCTGTAGCTTCTATGCCCAGCATTTGTCTTGAGGTATCTTTACCACTTGGAAGAATTATGATACTCGGTAAATTTGATATGAGGCACGAATTCTATTTAAGGGTTGTAATTAGGAAGGAAGAAGAAAAGCTATAGAAATAGCAGGCGGAAGAAAACATGGTAAGATTGATTATTTCTTTGACATATCTTCTTGTAGAGTAACTTCAGCATGTATAGGTTTTAAGCTACTACTTAAATTGCGCACACACATTAACATAATAGGAGTATAGTTACATAACCAAAGCATATCTGAAATTACCAGCCATCTCCAGTGACACCAAGAAAACCAGTTAGGCACCTTAGGCATTTGTGAAAACATCTATGATATGGTGGATATTGTCCAACTGAACTTGAACAGTCTGAGAGAAATCAGACAAATTAAAACAACCCATTCCTGGGGAATGTTCACATCCCTTATGTTCTTTTAACAGTAAATAGTCTGTAGTTGTAAGATTTTGGAGCGCTACAATTTGCACTTCTCCTAATTCTTGGTTGAGTTCCAACAGTATAGATCCAGTCAGATTTGTTTTACTGTATGCACAGGCCAGCTTAGATATCTCCTTCATTCCCATGGCAAGTCCAGGAGCTGGTGGGATGAGTGCATCTACAGCTGTAGCAGTGCATGGATCTTTGTTGGGGTTTTTTGATGATCATCTTCTGGCATGAGTCTTCCAGAGAGTGCTGATGTTGGAAGTTCTCTTTCATGTTGTATCTTAGTTCATTTTCGGGGTAGCCCAATTAGGCTTTGATCCTCTGTATAAACGCAAACAGACCCTTTGCCTACACTTTTATATGCCCTTTATACCCTTGTGTAGAACTCATTGGAGGTTACCACACAGGAACTGCCCTTTTTTTTTTGTTTTTTGTTTTGTTTTTTTTTTGTTTTTGGTATCACTAATCTACACTTACATGACGAGTATTATGTTTTCTAGGCTCTCCCCTATACCAGGTCTCCCCTATAAACCCCTTTACAGTCACTGTCCATCAGCATAGCAAAGTGTTGTAGAATCACTACTTGCCTTCTCTGTGTTGTAGAGCCCTCCCTTTTCTCCTACCCCCCCATGCATGCTAATCTTAATACCCCCCTACTTCTCTGTATAACTTTTTTTAAGTTAAAAAGATAATTATGAGTTTAGCGAAATGTATTTTTCTTAAAATACGTAGTTCATGTGATTGCTTGTGATGTTAGAATGGACCATCCATTGGTCCTGTAAGGGTTTTTTCAGTCAAGGTGTAGCCATTATTTTATTAGCAATATGGAAGGAAATGAGATTATTAATTTTTCCTAGAAGGAGATAACAAATAGGTCACATAGTGCCTTTATCAACACTTGTCTAATAAGAATTTCTAACTTGAACTAAAACTCATCCTTCTCATACAACCTTGTCAAATACTCACTTTCTCTCATTCTTTTCTCTCTTTTGACTCTATCTTTTTGAACAATTTGCTTAGGTCAGTATACTATGGTAGGAAAAGGGTTAACAAAATTTTTTCCCTCTTCTGCATGAGAATTTAAACTTTCTGTTTTGACTGCTTTTTCTGGAAACCTGGTAAAGTTTCTATCCACTGCCTTTGTATGGCCCAGGTGACCTCTGGTTAGTAAATTGCATCTATACTGGAAACACTATAAATATCTGACAAGCATCTATGCCTGTGGTGTCTTTATTATAGGAGATGTGGGCTTCTTTGTGGTGGGAGGCTTTTAAGCCAGGGTAGTACTTGCTGCCAGCTGATGGGCATCTCTTTCCTTTTCCTGAGCTGCCAACAGGGGACCCACAAAAAGAGCCCCTGGACAGCTGTGCGGACTCCTCCCCCCAAGGACTGAAGTGGGAGGCTGCTTTGCTGGCAGATTGCCCGGCTAGTAAATCTGATTCACTGGCCTGTGGGGGTCTTGAGAGTCTGCACGTTTAGTTGGCCTTAAAGAGCCCCTTCACCCTGGTGGGCATTTCAATATGTAGTCAGAATGAAAATACATAATACTAGAAGACTGAATAAAAAACCCAGCAGTCTCTGTTTCTACCCTCCTAGTTACCCCTGTCCCTCTCTGTAGAGGCACCACCTTTCTATTTATGCAGATGTTTGTTCTTTTATTTACTTTCTTCTTTTGCATAAAATGTTTATGTTGCTCTTTCCTGGCCACCAGTGATTGACATCTATTGACTCATCCTTATGAAAGATGAGAGTTTTTTCTGTCACGCCCGTTTCACTTTCCATGTCCCCCTCCTCTCAGTATTCCATCAAAAGTTCAGGTAAAATTGATAGTAAGTGTTACATTATATGACAGTGTAAGAGCTGGTCACTGCATAACCAGATAGCTAATCTGATGAAATTTCCTCTCGTACACATTTTCTTTTGTTGTTCATGAAGACAATTGCTTTTACTTTAAAAAAAATATTTTTTTTCTCTGTATTTTTAATTCCCACCCTCCCCTCCATTACCCCAACTATTCTCTACTGGATCTGTCAAAATTATTTTCCAAATGTTCTGAAATACCGTGCCAGTTATTAATTTCTCTTTTCTTATGGAGATTGACTTCCCATATCTGTTGGTCTTGCTTCTCTAATTTGAACTAGTTTCTGTTTCTTTGGGCTATCTTTTCACTTTATTCTGGGACTCTCTTTGTGTTCTGTCCATTGTTTTAATGAATTTCCTGGATTTGCTGGTGTACTTCCAAAAATAGATTCATATGAAAGGGTCCATGGGAAGTAAAGATTTGGCATGTGTGAAGGTTTTTTTTTTTTTGCAGTTTTCACACTCAATCATTTTGTTTGGTTGGGCATAGAGTTCTACACTGAACAATACTTTTAACCTTGATGTGGAAGGTATGACTCTTTCATCTAGTAGATTTAATGTTAGTGTTAATAAGACATTGTTATCATAGAGCATCTGCTAATGGTATTCCTAATTTTAGTTTGCTAGTAATCAATCATACAGGTGGCACCATTTGGCAATACTTAGATTAAACACTGTCATTGGGAGATAATGCTCCATGGTTCTCTTGCATGTTTGTATATCCTGAGTATAGAGGTTTTTGTTCGGACTGTCCTTTGGAGGGTGTGTGCACAGCAAACAGCCTTTGGAGATCAGTGTAGTCTCTCCTATTGCCACAGTGAGCAGGCATGCTTACTGCCTATTTAAGAGATTCAGGTTCCTAAAGCTCAACTTTCTTCTGTGTGTGCCAGTGTCCCCTGGCCCTCTTCCCATCACCTATGAGTATTTTAGCTTGAGAAACCAGTTCATAAAAGAATGATGCTCTGGCTACTGCTGTTGCTGTAATAAACTGCCCTTTGTCTCTGACCCAGGAGTCTCTGTTGTTGTTCAAGTGTTCATGAAGATCTGGCAGACTGACTTAGGGACTTTCAAGTAGGGTAAAATCATAGACCCTTCACAATTCTATTTTCTCTTTGAAAATTTCCTTAGCCAGAAACCCATCGTGTTTTCCTTCTCCTGCCATTTACTTGATTGGATATAGCATTTAGTTGTTTATACATATACGTATTGTATTTTCTCATTCCAAAGGCATTTTACAATGAAAGTACTTTGTATACAGCAGAGCACAACAAATACTAGGTTTTGTGCAAGTATCTAAAATATTGATGATTCATTTTGTATTTAATTGAGTAGGTAATATGTTTAATATTGTATTGCAGGGCACTAGGTATGAAGGGATGATATGCATTCTTAAAATATCTTATAGTTGTGTGACATTACCTTAAAACTTTTGTTAAGGTATGGTTTATATGTCATGTGCTTATTACTTATTTCACTTTTCAATAACAGCTAACATTTATTGAGCAATTACTGTGTGTCAGGAACTATGTTGTTATTGTTACATGGATTATTTTACTTATTCTCAGTAGTCTTAAGACGAAGATATTTTCATACTTTACACTGAAGGTGATCCTCCCTAGAGGAAAGGGCTACTTAACATGCTCCTAATGCCCATTAGGTTCCAGTTTTATCCAGTTTCCTTTCAAAATATAGAAATAAATAAAAATATACAAGAGAGTATATATCTTGCTTAAGTGTATAAAATTGGCAAATGGTAGAGTTGGTATTCACAGCCAGGTGTGTTTAATTCTTGAACCCAAGCTCTGAACCACTACACTCTGCTAGAGCATGGAGAGAAGGGAAAGGAGAAGTACATTGACTCACCTGGAGTTTTTTTAGCACTCTGTAGTTTAAATTAGTGCTAGGCCTTCAATATCAATTTAATATATAATAATAAACAAGCTTCATTGGCTATGGTTGTAATGGAATTCATTGTATAACTCTTGGTAAAAGAAACTGTGTTCAGTCACAGCTTTTTAAGAGCATAAAACAAAATAAAACAATATGGAAGCTGATATTTAGACATCCAGAAGTTGGAAAATTCTAAGTTGTGGTTCCCACAGTCATTGCAGCTCAGCCTGAGGACAGTGAATGTTGCAGTCTAAACTGAACACCATACCCTGCTGCATGAAATAATATTCTGCCTGCCTCTGGGGGCCTGATAATGGCCACTGAGGGAATGATGGATGTGTAATTTACCAGTTACTGTTTTCTCACCGTAGTTTTGGGTACTTCATTTATGGAGCTGTTTCAGAGTGCAACATAGGTGTTTCATCCAGTTGTACGTCATGGTGGCATTTCAGTCGTGCTCCAATTATTGATGAAACCTGAAACAAAATGCCTTTAATGTGAAAGATTATCTTTGTGTTTCGATCTGATTTATAAACAATCACTTTGCCATCATCCCTGTCTCCACTCCCCATGGAAGAGCATAATTTTGGGAGTTCTTGTTTGCATTCAAAATATGGATCTTAGGTTCAAGATCCCGGGTAAACTTTGACATGTGACATGTGCTGGTACATAGAAGAGATAGTGACTAGAAGTGCACAGCAGAGTTTCTCAAAACACAGGATCATCAGTGTTAGGTAGCTTGGCTCCTTGCAGTGCTCCACCACTGAGGAACACCCGGAGCGTATCTACACCTCATAAGGAGTACGTGGTGCATTCAGCTTCTCATTTTGGTAGCGCCTCAGAGGAAATGTCAGGTGGGCATTACCAACTGCTCTGCCTTGCCTTAATATTGCTTCAGTAATTTAGAGTGTGGTGTGACACTGACCTATAACCTTTGCTTATCATTTTCTTGATTGATATCTTCATTGATGGCACATAAATTTCAACTATGAGTCTCTCAGATTCATGGTGAAAAATGTAAAAATTTCTCTAGTGGTAGCCTCTGATATAGGTGGTTTAATAAGTTCACATATAAAATCACTTATCAAATTATGGTAGAACGGTCATACTTAATAACATATATAAATATATACATGCACACTTACACATGCACACACACACATATACAATACACATACATTTTCAAAAAATAGATTAAGTAAATTTTATTTAGTTATTTGGAAGCTTATTACCTCAGACATTCCTAGGGATGATTCTGTGTTCACCAGCAAAACATTTACAGAGTACCACTAGGTGCCAGATGCTTTGGATCCAAGGTGAAGCACACATGAGCCTTTTAGCCACTGTTTGGAGATTCTGAGTTTTTAAAAAATATTCTCATTTGGTTCACAAGGCCATTGATATCAGGCACGCATTTCTGTCACCACTCACATGATCCTGAAGAGCCAGTTGTCTGCTAGTGAGCTCCTTGATGGAGACGTGAGCACCCTGATGAAGGAAGGCCTGTTCTTTGGTGGCATTGTATTTATTTCTCTGAACGTTCACATTTTTTCCACATGTAGAAATGGCAGACCATTGTATTACCCAGTTTGTACAATGTGTTGTTGGAACACAATTTTTACAAAATACTGCCTTTGTAAAAGGTGGAATGGGGCAGCTTGTATTACTGCTTGTGACATTCCCTGTGTGTGGTCCTTCGCAATCGAAGCAGAGGTGCTTCTTTACAGCTAAGCTCTTAAAGCCTTTACAGCTATCTCTAAGTAATCAGTCAGTCGGTGTAGGCTAAGCCAGTTTTTATGTTAGATTTCACAGGATGAAGGATGTCAGTTTAGGATCGTACTTACTGCACACTCATTTTGAAAAACTGTTTTAAGTAGGGACGTGGCACTGACAAATAGGACTTTGAAGAGTCTGATCGTCTGTAAAGTTTATAATGGTGTCTGTGTGATTAATGGGCTTAATATATAAATCAAGTAATATAGAAATCAAATGTATGAAGATTTGTGACTTGATTGTCTCCCCTACTTCTCTGATGTTTGGTCAAGGATAGAAGGATTAAAGCCATAAAAAGTCCCTACAGCTCACGACCACCCTCACATGGTTTCGGTGTCCCAGGACTCAAAGATAGATGATGATCATGTGCTGAACCCCCTACTCAGAATTCTTCAGATGTTCATTTACTCAGTAAATATGAGGAGTGCCTTCTTGGCATGGCTCTTGAGCTGTTACGCCTTGAGTCCCCTGGCTGGTCTGTTCAGGTCTTCGATATCTCATCGCGTTGCCTCCTTAATCTGCGGGTCGGAGACAGGGAGGAGGCCAGCAGGTGTCACCTGTTTGGTTAGGAAAAATTTTAAATATGCATTCGTAGTACCATGTACATTATTTATTAATATATTCTAACATTACAGTTATATATAATTACTTCCAAAAGCATACACCAAAAAGTGAAAGTGATGAAGGTAAGTTAGCATAAGTAGATGTTCTAATTATTTCTTTCCTTACTGCAGTGGTATCTTGTTCACTGGGATATGCTAACTCAGGGGACTATTGCTTTAAAGTGCAGCTTTTCATATACACATGCCCATCTTATCACTGAAGGTGATCCTCCCTAGAGGAAAGGGCTACTTAACATGCTCCTAATGCCCATTAGGTTCCAGTTTTATCCAGTTTCCTTTCAAAATACAGAAACAAACCTGACACTGAGTGTGCTTCTCTTTGTGTTGTGCCGTCTCTAGGATGAGGATGGGGGAGAAGAAGACAACGGCCGCGTTGAACCCGTTGGGCATGCTGACACTGGTTTGGAGAACATACCTAGCTTTTCTCTGGAGTAAGTTACTGATGATTTCTACTAAACGTGTCATACACTGATAGCAGCAAGTGTTCCGAAAGCTTATGGCATGCAGAATGTTCGTGCTTAAAACATGCCTTGCATTGCTCCATTTTCCAAAGAGCATCTTATATCTGTTGAGTGAACTACCCAATGTGAGAAGAATAGCATGGAAATTCACATGCGCCTGTCCTGAGTTCCATGTCTTGGCAAATACTATTAAATTGTAATGTCAAATAGTATTTGATTGGAAGTGTGTGTTACGTTAACAGCAATTAAACTGTTTTCAGACTGCTTTGTATGTCAATGTTGGATCATTTGTTTGTTCTTCAACTTTGTTAAACTAAAAAAATATTGCAGACATACTTACTTGGAAAACTAGTTGGATTATGTAAGCATTAGTTATTTTAGTATAGATTTTTTTGATTCAAAAAAACAGAATCAGGATGTTTGATACACACTTGGAGGTCATAGGTTGGGGATGTTGATCATGATTTTAAGTATAAAAGGATAAGGAAAAACTTTCCTACATCATCACAACTTTACAATTATCTTAAATATTGGCATATTTAAATGGAAGGTATTCTCAGGAACTCTCCCTTGATAGTTTAGCACAGGGTGGGCCATCATTATGAATTTTTTTTTTTTTTTTTACTTTTCATAAAGGTTTGGGGGTGGTTCTAAATATTAACATCTAAACTCTTAATTCTTTCTTCTGTTGGTCTCCCAAAGGAGGGCTCTAAGAACCTTCTCAGTGAAATTAAACAGGTTCTAGAATCAAATGATATTTGGATATACAGCAACCAGAACTCTCAATTTACATATAAGAAATACTTGCTATGTCCTGGTTGTTTCTAGAAAGAATGTAGAATAAATTATTAAAGTTTACCATACTATTCTTAATTGACCAACAGATGATTAAGTATGTGTTAAAATGGTATTAACAGTATCTAAAATAGGATGTTACAAAATTCTGTGTAAACAGAAAAAAATTAAAATTCACTAAAATAGAATTTATTAGCAAATATTTTGGCAGTATGGCAAATTTTTATTTTGATCTAATTAGTATAGTGATTAAATCTACATATATAATTTCTGTTTTAAGTTAATTTGCTTGATGTCTCTATCTTTAATTTTATTTATTCTTTGTATTTTATAACCAGGACATTAAAAGCATATAGGATAACCTCAGGTTTTTTTTTAAGAAATGCAGTTGAAGAATTGGCATTTTCCATTATATGAAGTCAATACTGTGATCTTTGTCAAATCCATTGGTAATCATATATGGCTGTTCAGGTTGCTTAAACTAGATATTTAATTGAAATACTGTTGCCAACTATTGATTGTTAGGTAACTACTGCTTAGATTTCTATGCAACACACACACACACACACACACACACACACACACACACACACACATGCACAGAAAAATATACAAAGAAAGGAAATATTATTTAAATGGTTTAGAAAATGTATGTTCTCTGAATGACATCAATTTTCATCAAACTAGGGCTTATTATATTAATAGCAAAGTAGTTTAGTTACGTAATAGAAGTAACTATGTTACTTACATGTAGTTTTATGACTTTAAGTTCAACTGCAAACACTTTTGTGAAAATTACTTGATTTTTAGTGGGTATCTTTCAGCCTGGGTAAAGGAATTTCATACCCTGCACTTGAAGTGTGCACAGCAGTTTAGGACATGGAGACTTTTCATTGTTGTGGAACAGTGGGATGTAAGGATAGTTGGATCGTATCTGGAGTGTCGTTTACACAGGCAAAAACTTTGGCCTGACTGGATTATTGGAAGTGTCTATAATGTGACTTATGTAGGAGCACTTAGCAAATTCTAAAGCACTATGCTGCCAAAACAGCTTTATTAAGTTCATTCTCGTAGTCCTTGAAATAGATATTGGGATGGAAAATTTTCAGTAGATGTCTAGAGATTTGACTTGCAGAATGTGTACTTGTATTGCACAGAAGAATGTGGTCAGAGAGACATGGTTCTGTCTCATTTTTAATGTAGTTATTTTTGATGATTGCTCTCCCTCCATGCCATCAGACTAGTGTTCAGGTATGTAGTGTTTAATGTTGCTTCATCACCATGCTTATATTCCAGAATGTGTATGTCTATGCGTGTGTGCTTGGTAGGATTTTTGTTTTGTTTTCTTCTATTGTTTGTTGTGTGTCTGTATTGTTGCGGTTTTTTGTTTTGTTTTGTTTCGGTTTTGGTTTGTTTACAGTACACGTTCATGCTGCTCATTCATCATTGTCTCACAGTGATATGGTAAAGCTCGTACAAGTCCCCAACGATGGAGGGCCTCTGGGAATCCATGTAGTGCCTTTCAGTGCTCGAGGCGGCAGGTAATGTATCTTGGAGGTTTTTCATTGATCATTATGTGCAGTGTTTTATCTTCATTTCTTCTCAGATATAGACTGGTGAGGATTTAGCATATGCTTAATAGATATATTTTCAGTTGGGGCAACTACTGCTTCCTTCATACACATATATCATCTTCACAGAAAGCATTTAGACTGATGAAGAAATAGAGCATTTAAATTATCCTAATAATTTTATTGTTCATTACATGTGTGCAAACATTTCACTTTGTCCTAAATTGATAATAGACTTTGGAGTCAGAACTCCAGCTGAATTTGAAAAGTTACGAGTGAGCTTAAAACAATATTCTGGGGGGAAAAGAAATGTATCCAATAAAAATTGTCTGGATAACTTAGGTAATGATTCAAATTAAACTCATTTCTGTGTTTATTTCATTCTTTAATTGTAAAAGATTTTTGTGGTTACATTTGAAATTTTAAAAAGTTAGGCAAGATTTATTTCCTACTACTTGGGCTTGTGATTCCTTTCCTCCAATCTCCACACTCCCAAATGTCAATATTTTCTTTTGTTTGTTTAATATGACTTCATTACTTTAGAGAACATATATCTTTTAAAACTTCAAATGTTATATGAGTTTCTTTTATTCTGCTTTTTCTTTTTCTGTGCAAGAACTATTGTTGTTGGGTTTTTTTTTGTTAATATTTCAAGTAGTGTGAATTGATTTTGCAATTAGTGGCTGATACATCTTTATCCTCAGTAAGTAAAGTGAGTGGCCACCTTCTCCTAAGCATTAACCTGCACACATGTAACTTTTTGAATCTTAAATGCATCATCTCTTACATACCTGTCTAACAGTTACCCAGGGAAATATATTTATGAACTCTTTGGCATCTTATTTTGAACTTCTTTTTTCTCATTATCATTTTATGTATTTATTTTTTACTTTAACTTCCTTTAGACTGGGAGAAGCAAGGGGGAAACTGGATGGTAGCCTTAGACCAGTGACAGAATTTAGAGCATAGTTTAAATAGTTGCCAAGGGATTATAAGCATCTAGTGTGTTGTAAGAGACAGTTGTAAGACCACTTAAAAACATATGATCAGATTGTCTAATTTTTTTAATTGAATATTTGAACTACTTGAATAATTGAATAATTGTATTACTTTCCTGGTAGATGTTCCTAAATGTAGTATGTCCAGATTTCATCTCTTTGGGAAAAAATGCTTTATGCAATGTCTAGAGGCTGAAACTTTGATTTACCAGAGCTCTGCTGGAATATGAGGCTTGAATATTAGTGTTACATTCTACCAAGCTGTGAAATTCACCCTGAATTTTGGGGTGGTGTTATATTCACAGAATTGTAGCTGCTTTCACTTTTCCCTCCTTCTCTTCTTTTTTTATTTTTAAACTCTGGAGAAACATTGAAATTCCTTCAAAGAACTTTCAGTTAAACAATCCTAGTTGTTTACAAAGTGGCCCTTGCCTTCATTTCCCTTAAAAAATACAATTTTAAATGATCTCAAAAGGTAAAATGCATGGATTGTAGCTTCCCATTATTCACATGCCTTAGGAATGTAACTCATCACAAGTGAGATTTACTTGTGTATGTACCAGTTTGAATCGGTATTTATTTCTCTTTCTTGTTGAAGTATAGTTGATATATAATATTATAATAGTCTCAGTTGTACAACATAGTGATTCGACATCTATAAACATTACAAAATGCTCACCATAATAAATCTATTACCATCTCTCACCACATAAAGTTAGTAATGTATTATTGTCTATGTTCCCCTTGTTGCATGCTATATCCCCATGATTTACTTATTTTATAACTGGAAGCTTGTACCTTTCGACTCCCTTCATCCATTTCACTATCTAGTAGCCTCCTGTCCTCTGGCAACTACCAGTCTATTCTCTATATCTAAGAACCTGATTTTGTTCTGTTTTGTTTTTTAAAGCCCACCTAAAAGTGAAATCGTATGGTATTGGTCTTTCTCTAACTTATTTCGCTTAGCATAAAACAGTCAAGGTCCATCCATATTGTCACCAATGGCAACATTTCATTTCTAATGGTTGAATAATACTCCATTGTATATATGTAGCACATCTTCTTTATCCATTCATCTATTGATGGACACTTAGGATGCTTCCATACTTTGGGTTTTGTAAATAATGCTGCAGTAAACACAGAGGTGCATATGTCTTTTCAAGTTAGTGTTTTCATTTTCTTTGGATACATACTCAGAAGTGGAATTGCTAGATTATATGGTAGTTTTATTCTTAATTTCTTGAGGAAACTATGCTGTTTTCCATAGTGACTGCACCAGTTTACATTCCTACCAACAGTGCATGAGGATTTCCTTTTTACCACATCCTTGCAAACACTTATTATTTCTTGTTTTTTTGATAATAGCGATTCCAAGAGGTGTGAGGAAATAATATTGTGATGTTGACTTGCATCTCCCTGATGATTGCGGTGCTGAACACCTTTTCATGTGCCTCTTGGCCATCTGTATGTCTTTGGAGAAATGCCTCATCAGATATTCTGCCCATTTTAAAATCAGATTATTTGATTTTTTTGTTGAGTTGTATGGGTTCTTTATATATTTTGGACATTAACCCTTTATTGGGTGTATCATTTGCAAATATATTCTCTTATACAATAGGTTGACTTTTCATTTTGTTGATGCTTTCCATTGCTGTCCAGAAGCTTTTTATTTTGACATAATCCCACTTGTTCATTTTTGCTTTTGTTTCCGTTGCCTGGGGAGACATCCAGAAAAAAGTTACTAATGCTAATGTTCAAGAATGTACTGCCTATGTTTTCTTCAGTCATCATCTTGTATGTTACTCAACATTAAAGTTAACTGATCCCTATCCAGAACCCTTTATTCACAATTTCATTATCCTAAAGTCAGTTTTCACTTCATACATACTGCATTTCCTCCTGATTTAAGCACCAATAATAACTTTTTAATTTAAATCACAAATGCTACTACTTTCAGGAAGGTGAAGCCAAAAAATTGTCATTTCATTTGGCAGAAAAAACACGTTTTATTTTATGTATTTACTTTTATATTTCTAGGACCTAACCCATAGGTATTGCTCAGTAAAGCTTCCTCCATAAAGGAATGAATGAACCTGTGACTATCCATGTAAGCTGCGGCATGACTGTATTAGACCTAAAACAGTAAGGACATGCTGAGCTTCATAGTTGTTCCTAAGTTTCCTGAGGCTTTCTAATTACATAGGAATATGATTGTGATGTAATGTAAAGTATTTAAAAAGTAAGATACAAAATGATATAGTGAAATAGAGGCTGGGCTTATGAATGTATAAGATTTTATATTTGGTTTTAAAGGACTTAAAGTGTGATTGAGAAGTATGTCCTTAAAAGAATCTATACCAGGTGCCAGAAGAACTCTGTACATGTGCCATAGTGATTTCGAGGAAATTGGTTATGGGATATGCTATGGTAAACCCTTAGTGAAGCAGTGGAACTTGATCTGTGCTTTGAAGAAAATAGAGGATGTGTGCTTGTGATGTTCTAGGAAGATATTCTTTCCAGGAAGAGAATATGTGAAAGGAAGATACTCCCCAAAATGTGCATGATTGGGTAAGAAATAATGTCAGTGAATTTGAGAGAGAATGTTCTAGAAGATAGCACTGGAAAAATTGTTATAAAGCACTTTGTGAATGACCTGTGAGAGACTTCATTCTGTAAATAGTAAAGAAGTTGTCAAAGGTTTTCAAGATATACAATTGTATTTTTTTTTTAAATAACTATGATGATTCTACTTGGACTCCATAGTCGAACTTATAGTAGATATTCTAATCTTTCCCCTTTTGGAAACAAATATGTCCAAAGCACATTACTGTTAATAAAGTACAGTCTGCTTTTCTGGGGATTTTCTATAATGCATGTTTTCCCTTGATATGCATTCGTCTTATTCTTAAACCTGTGGCCCTTCGAATTTTCTTTCATATTATTTTTTCTTATGCAAATAGTAATTGTTTGTGTTTATTTTATTAGGCAAGATATTTTACAGTCTATTATCTACCAGGCACCATTGTTGGTTCTAGGCATCCTCTAGATCAGGGGTTGGCAAACTGTCAGTAAAGGGTCAGGTAGTCAATATTTTTGGCATTGTGAGCCAACATGTTTCTACGGCAGGTATTTAATTCTGCCATGGCAGCACAAAAGCAGCCATAGACAACACATAACCAGATGGGCTGTGTGCCAGTAAAGCTTCATTTACCAAATGTGGCAGGCTAAATTTTGTCTCAGAGCCGTAATTTGCCAGTCCTGTTCCAGAGAACCAAACAGATAAAAACGCCTGCCATCTTGGATTTTACATTCTAGTGTTTTTCATATGTAAAATTCCCTTCTCCTCTGTTCCCTATTCATATTATTTGTGGAGCAAGAGTCCAAAACTTCATTTTGATAAGAAAGCCTCTTTATTATAATACGTATTGCAATATATATTATTTCCTACCAGCACACACCCCTAATTCTAAGGAATTCCTAGAAAAAGAGAATCTACATAGAAGAAACAACCTCACTTAACATCCTCTAATTAGTTAACGTGTCCTCATAGAACTCCTCTTCCCGATTCTGACTGTCAGTCATGAGACTTAAGGAAAACTCTCAAGTTAGGAAAACACCCTTGGTAAGAGGGTGTGTGTGTAGGGGGGTGTTTCTAGCTTTCTGCTACTGGCTTGTGCTGGCCAATGCCCTACTTACTAATTACTTCTCAACTTTTTATCAGCATACCATCATTTGATTTAATTATCATTTTTATTCTAAATGAATTTTTGAACCATTTATCTTCAATTTAATATATTTAACATATCAGGTGAAGGATCAACACCAAACTTTTTCAATTGCTGTATTAAAGTTTCTTTTCATGACATTTTTTCTTGACTTATTTTCTTACATTACTGTCCCTTAGACCCACTATCTGAACTGAAAAAAACTATATATTTAAAAGAATATTTGATAATGTTTAGGGTTTTTGAGTTGAAACAAAAGTGACCCTACTGGAAAATATATTTTCCTGTGATCAGATTGATATGGAAAATGATTAAATATATTTTTTCTGCATCATAGATGTACACATTGAGTAATTGTGCTCTGAAATAAAAACTAAGATTTTTATAAAGTTTTTAACTATTCAGTCTATAAGAGTAGTTGGCAGACATCTTTAAGCAGTCTTGAGAAGTAACATACTCCTCTGTTTTTTTTTTCATTTAATCAAAATCTGAGCTTGGCTCTTCGTCCAAAGATTAACATGGTTTTAGTTATTGTTAATTATAATTCTTAGCTCACCTGACCTATACTTTAATACTTTTTGCTTTATAAACAGTATAAATGAAAAGTTCATTTTCTTCCCAGAATTTCTAGTTAGAAATATTGTATAACCTGTCTGTGTCAGTTGGCGGCAGATGGAGCCCCATGCTGTCATGTATTGGCAGAGAGGGTTTGATAGGAACAGTCCATGTTTTAAGTCCAGAGATACCTGGGGTGGAACCTGGCTCTGTCTTTCTCATAAGTATGATCTGGGCAAATTAGCTTTGCCTAGCCTCAGTCTTCACACCTGAGAGATGGGACACTCCTGTGACTTTAAGAAAATATATGTAATTATAAAACACATTTAGCGAGGTACTCGGTAGTGGCAGCTAACAGAATGGTATTTTATCATCCACTTCTTTTCCTGTTTTGTGCCTGAAAAATCTCTCCATGTTGCTTGGTGTTCTCATTGTGTAGATGGGTGCTGATGAGTCTGTGTAATAGCGGGAAATGATCGATTTTGTCTTCTATCATGAATCGAGATGAGAATTTACTGTGATACAAATTTGAAAATCCCAGTATACCCTAGTTTAGTTAGTTGGGTGCATATGTTAATGAAGAATTACAGCCAGTCAGAATTCATGAACTAGCTCAGATAAGAAAAGCTTTATTTGAGGTTCTCAGTTCTCTTTATTGAGGTAAGAAGAGCCTTCCTTTGAGCCTTTTCAGTTCACTCTGTTTCAGTTCGCTGTAGAGTTTCAAAATTATATATCATTTTTAAAAGAATAAATATGCTCTTGAACTTTGAGTACTCAATTTTAGTATAGTTACTTTCAAATCAACACAATTTAACTTGACTGATGGAATCTGTAGCCTTTCATCTGGAGAGTTCTTGGTTGTGCATTCTCAGCTACAGACTTTGTTGTAATAAAGAGCCACAATAAATGCATGTTTTAGAAAAGTGTTTTACCATTAGAGAAATCTTGCTACTTTAAATCTTGTAGTATTATGCCTGTCATTTATGCCCTAATCTGAAGAAATCCTCTGGTTTTATTTACCCTTTTTTGGTCTACTTCATGTCATCCATTAAAGATTACAAAAAAGAATCAATATTTTATTTGAACCTGGAATTCCTTTAAACTTTCTTCTGTACCTGTCCACTGCTGTGGTTTTCAGGCATCAAATGTAGATGATTGCTGCCTCTCATGTTCAGTTTCTCAGTGAGGTGCGAAGTCCTCGTGGTATAACAGCCTTCCCATTTCTACTCTGCCTCACTATGGTTGTGTTTATACTGTGTCAGCATTTAGGGATGATCATTTCCATACAGCTGGGTGGCATTTGTAGGAGTTTAGATTATCAAAGCAAAACTCAGACTTGCTTAGCCAATTTAGATGTCAATAAAACATTTGTTACTTATTTTCAGTTTTATCATTGGCTGTAATTTATACTTTGAATTGAAAATGTTAACATGTATGACTGAGTTTGTTTTAATTAAGTATATAATTAAGCTAATGAACCTTGTAAAAATGTAGTGGTGCAATCTTTAATATAATCTAAGCAGTTAAATTTCTAATTATGCTTCCAAAATCATGCAAAAAGATGCAGCATTTCAACTGCTTGCTTTCTGTGGCTGTATTCTGTGCCTTTGCCTTGTTTTGGTAAGAAATATTAGTGAAAAACCACGAGGAGGAAGGGCTTCAAGGATGTATTTATTTGTATATTTTTTATTTTAGGAAATTTATTTGGAACTGCAATTTGTACCTAGTGGACATACTGTTTTTTTTTCCCTAAATTTTGAAAATGACATAGGTCACAGTGGAAGAGTTGGTTCGGAGATGTTTCAGATGTACCAGGAAAATATCCATTTGCTTTAAAAGTCCATGTGCCAAGTTGGGTTTACATTGGATTCATATGGGAGGTGAAGGAGACTCTCACATGCTCCATACTCCATAGACATACCTTCATAAATCTGCCCTGCCACATTAAGAAATGTGCCAAGTCTTCCTCTGTGTGTGCCAGCACAACCAGTCTGGAGTGGTTCTGCTCCTGGGCTGTTTCCCCAAGCAGAGCTCACTCGAGCCCTTTATTTCTCTCTTCCTTCTTTTGTTTTTTGCAAAGTGGTTTCTTCTGGTGGGAAATGGTTTCATCTAATAAAGAATTCTGGTACCAACTGGCAAGAGGAAAGACTCTTCTCTATTCCAGCATATTGACATGCCACAATGTTCTGAACTTCATTAGCTTCATTTATTTTCTCAAATAAATGCTATAGGATCCACACCACCATGGGTAGTCAACTAACATTTGTTATATATACCTATCTATAACCAAACATTTATTTTTTATTATACTATTTGAGAAGCCTTTAACTTAAGGGAGGGGGGTGTATGCAGATATATCTGCTCACGCACACACATTTGTCAGGAAGACGAAAGTCACTTACTACGTCTTGTTTGACTCCCCTTCAGGGAGCACTTCTCATTCTTGGTCTAGCTGTTAGGTTATCAGCTCAGTTTTCTTGGGAAGTTTTTTTGATGGTTAATTCCCATCCCTTTTGTAATCATTTTCACCTAGTGAAGCAAATGAGATAATTTTGCAGATTGTACCACTTTACTTTTAAATTAATCCATTCTTTTTAAGAGGATCATTCTAATAGTGTGGTCAAGTACTTAGAAATCAGCAGGCTGCTAACTTCTCCTTAATTCAGGCTGTTCCCTTGATTCCTGATCACTTGCTGTCATTCAGGGTGAAATTCTTCCTCTTCTGCTCCCCTGACCCCAGTCAATTCTCCAGTCTGTAGCACTGAGAAAAAGGATTCTGAGATTTTTGCAACTATTTTAACAACAATGGATTTTAAAGCTCATTTAATAAATGTTCTATTCTTCTGTTGTATTTCTTGTTAAAGTGTTAGTGTATTTATTTATGATTTGCAACGTTTTTACTGTATGTTAGGATTGCCGATGCATTTGGCCATATTTGGAGGCTTCTTCAGAAAGACAGTCCACTCAGTAGATGAAGCATACCATGCTTTCTCCTTTGGATTATGATTCTAGAATGATTCTCATGAAAAAAATACTAGATATAAAAAAGAAAAATGATTATCAAGATGAACATAAATCCACAGACTTACCCATCTAAAAAGTATGGCTGCCACTTACAGAATTAAGTTACAGATTTCAAAGTTATTTTAAACTGTCATAAAATACTGAAAGGATCTATCAGAGGTAAATTCATAAATTCAAACACATAATCGGTACTAGTTAACTGCACAGTAATTTCCATGAAACAATGTGTGTATGTATTGCTTTTTTAAAATACGCAGTCTATTTCAGAGTACATAAAAACGCAGTAATCATTAGTTACTTTAGATGGTAGAAATGGTGTAACCATATTGAGAAATCTGTCATCATTTTACCAGTGGCAAATGAATAAATTAGCTGGAGTGACTTTTGAAAGAGCCCATTTTTATTGCAGGGGCTGAGTTCACATACTCTAACAAAGCATTCTTGGACTGCAGAGGTGGCTTTTAGCAGCAGGTGGCATGGCATGTGTGTGGCTGTGGGATGGTTACCAGTGGGCAGCTGAGCTCTTTCCCTTCCAGCTGTCCTTTTATGGTGCTGCTTTGATGGTGATGTGGCCACATGACTTCTCCTGGTTCCAGGATTATTAATAACTGCAATTTAATTTGATTTCTCAAATTATTTTGTCCCATCTGACAGAGTCATAGATAAATCTTAATAATTTGATTCCTTTGATAGAATGCTTTGTTCATCTGTACAAACTTAAATAATAGGGAGTCCAAGGAGATAGATTGTTGGCATGATGACATTTTGACAATAACTCAATTATTGGTAGCATAGTGTGGAGTCTCTTCCTTCCAAATATGTATGGACTCAGAGAGTCAAGTTGCTCATGTAGCTGTTTCAGGGTGCTCTATCCTTACCTTTGAGCTGAAGAATTTTTCTGTTTATTTGGTTTCAATATATGGTAGTAAGTGGCTAAAAATCACCTATGCACTATTGATTTTATCAGTCACTAAGAATTTTAGATTCTTGCACTATTAGGTGCAAATCTTCAAATGGTAAAATTACAAAAGGCAATTTAAATATTATCTCCTCTTATTGTTCTTTCAAGTTGGAACACTTGACCCTAGTAAAACACAATGCTTATTTACTATATCTAGTAATAAAAATTAGGAAGTTAAATTATGACACTATAAATATTCATGAAAGAAACAAGGTTAATCTGCCAAATAACAAGCAGAAAAGGACCTTTGCTTAGTTCAATTCATTTCAGTTCAATCATATATTTGGTATATATGATACCTTTGTGGAAAAAAAAAGTTATTAATCTAAATTTCATTTTACCTGTATTCTGTTTTGGAAAAAGCTTATTAAAAATATGAGACTTGTTTGCCTCAGCTAGACCTAAATCATCTGTTCATTCAGTTATCAGTTTTTAAGATTTTAGTACCACATTGAGTATGCATTGCTGAATCCCATCTCCTCTACCTCCCAGGAGTTGACAGTGCAATAGTAGAGATAAGGTGTGTATATAACTAACAATAACAGGTGAGTGACATAAATGGCCATAAAACAGAGAATAATGATTACTGTAAAAGTTCACAAGAGGAGGCTATGTATTTGGGTATCTTTCTATTGGAAAGCATATAAGGGATACTGTATTTTATTAGAAAATATATATAGGCTATTGGAAATGGTGTCTTCAACTTTATACAGGATTCTGAATTCTAGTGTCTATATGGGCTTTTTTTCCCCTAAGTATTAGGATTATTAAAAGAACACCCGCAAAGTTTGGACAGGCCTAAAATAAGTTCAGAACAATTTAAAAATAATAGTGATACAGAATTTATGCTAACCATCAAGTATATCATAGCATCAGAACTAGGTAAAGACATCTATTTCTTATACTGTGGTCATAAGTGTCTGGTATTTGTCCCAAGGTATACAGAGTATTCTTCCTGTCAGCCAAGAAATTAGTGTTCTAGGATAAGAACATTAGTAATTTTTATTTTTCCTTCTCCGTATTGGTCTCTAAAAGTTCATTAAGGTTTTTCTTTGTACCTGAAATTTGAGTACACATCAAAGAGATGGATGGTGATTGGTACTATTTCAACCTGTCGCTGGCTTTCTATTTTTCTTTAAATGGGAATAATGGCAACAAATTACTTCCTTTTGGAAGACCTAACCACCTTTGGAATTCACAGTATTAAGCACTATCAAATTCATATGCCAAGAATGGGAACTCTTCTATTTTTGAAATCTTTCCTATTTTCATTCTCAAACATACAGTGTTCTGAGGTTAGCCTTTCCTTGTTACCTTTACTTTCATGGAAAGATGGGGCTTGCCATCAGCAGTGTACCCACTGGCTTAAAACAGAAAACTGACAGGGCTGTTCACAAATCCATGGCCATCCGTTCTCCACACTGTGATGTCCACTGAACCATCAGGCAAACTCTCAAGAATTTTTAAGCATAGAGAGAAGTATGCAGTTTCAGAAACATAATACTGACAAGCCAGAAACAATTTCTTATACTGATTGACGGCATCCCTTTTTACACACCATTTAGACTGTTGTGATTTTTGTGTTTGTATTATTTTAAAGTGTATTAATAACGATTCAGTGCACCCCTTTATTAGGAAGTCTTTGTAAATATAATACCAGCATTAAAGCGGTAGGGCATTGTGCACAGTGGAAATATTACATGTGTAATGATTTGCATTCTTAATGTTCCAGAACCCTGGGGTTATTAGTTAAACGATTGGAGAAAGGTGGTAAAGCTGAACAAGAAAACCTTTTTCATGAGAATGATTGCATTGTCAGGATTAATGATGGCGACCTTCGAAATAGAAGATTTGAACAGTAAGTGTGTGCTGGTTGCACTGCTATAGGTTTGACAAGAGAGCAGTCATTTTAAATGCTTCAAACATGTCTGTGATCTCTGTCTTTATGCTGGAGTATTTTCTGCCATTATCTGATTTTTAAAAATTTAGCCAAACCCCGGGTAATTACTACCATTAAGCTCTATTTGAAAATGCCCTCTGACTGATAGAGCACTTCTTAAAATACTCTGGTACCAATTTAGGCTTTATAATTTTGCTATGTCCTCAAGGAACTTTTGAAAAATTAACCAGTGTGTTAGTTTTTATTATACTTAAACTCACATTTTCAGTTTTGTCACACATAATGA